>NC_139839.1:853161-855661 GCF_963691815.1 Echiichthys vipera
GTATGTGCTGTTTTGGATTGTCTTAGATAAAGACAGAGGAGCTCAACGACTCGCCTCATTCAGTCGCCACGCTGAAGACATGTCACCTCACACAAGGCTCTCCAGGGCCCGGAGGTCAGCTGTCTGGGGTCAGTTGGTTTATTTGATACATTTTAAGAACAAAGAAACACCAAGAATACACTAATTACCTCTGATTTAGAGCCATGATATATGATTTATACTCAGAGACAGTGGTGGAAGAAGTATTAACCCCCATTAAAAAAATCCTGGATTTCAACGTTACTCACATACAAGTACAAAAGTATTAGCATCAAAATATACCAAAAGTAAAAGTGCTCATTTCAGAGTAATATATATTAAATTACTGGATTCAAATCTACAACTTGATAGATAGATACTACCATTTAATAATACAAACGTAAAAGCAATAAAAAAGGACAAAAATAAAAAATAAACTACCCTGTTTTGTCTTTTTATACATTTTCATAGAAAATCAAGATTAAATGCACAGTCATCCATGTTATTAAAAGGGTCCCAGGGGCTTTTTCTGCAAATTCAGTCATCAAATAAGCCATCGAGACCTTTTTTTTTGTGCATGAACTTTTAACAGAGAAATCCCGGAGAGTCGCTAACAGCCGCCAGTGGCTAACAGTGGTTAGCTCGGGGCAGCACGGTGAAGGCATTCAAAGGTCTTTTTTAACCACTAATGCTGCTGAAAATAACAGCAAACCTCTGCAGCAGCATGAGAAGAGTCCCTACACACACACACACACACACACACACACACACACACACACACACACACACACACACACACACACACACACACACACACACACACACACACACACACACACACACACACACACACACACACACACACACACACACACACACACACACACACACACACACACACACACACACACACACACACACACACACACACACACACACACACACACATGAGAAGAGTCCCTACACACACAACAAAGCAGCAATGCCTTCCACTGTAATGGACTTTACTATGAGAGGAGCTGGTGCAGGGGCCAGTAGGTAAGTCTTTAAAACACTCTTTAATAAACTCTGGCTTCACTAACTACGCTGATGATGCTTTGTTGTGTGTGTAGGGACTCTTCTCATGCTGCTGCAGAGGTTTGCTGTTATTTTGAACAGCATTAGTGGTTAAAAAAGACGTTTTGGATGCGTTCAGCGCTCCAGCCAAAGCTAATCACTGTTAGCCCTTTGGGGCTGTTAGCGTTCTCTACACATGGTTGATAAATGAAAAACTGTCTTCACGGCTTATTTAATGTATTTTCATGCCGAAAAAGACCATGGGGTCCATTTTCACAGGACTTACACTTTAATGAAAGGTTGAATACATAGAGTCTTAATTACAAGCTTTTTTAAAATTTAAATAATCCACCCACTGAGCGTTTTGAGGGGAACACAATGAAAGATATATACATATAAATATATATTTAGTTTGAATTAATATTTATTTCTTTTTTTACTGGTTCGACAACGACTTTCTGTCACGTTCTGATTACATTGTAACAGCCAATAGCGTTGGGCGTTGTTAGTTCCCAGGGTTGCCTGTTGTTGGGTGCAGCTACTGTAGGCTGGCACTGGGTGAAATGGAGTTTGTCAATCCTGCAGTTTGCTTATTTGTCCCAGCAGCTGAGTGACCGGAGACGGGCAACAACCAGAGTCAGTATAGACCAAGCATTCACTCCATGGACTGAGAGAAAGGAGCTAATTATTGCTAGCCACTGCCGGCTGTTAGCAACTCGCCAGGATTTCTCCGTTAAAAGTTCAAACACGAACCAAATTGTCTCGACGGTTTATTTGATGACCGGATTTTCCGAGACCCTGGGATGATTTCCCGCCGGAATTTCACTTTAACTCGAAATATCAACCTAAATCAAGCCTTTTGGACAAAACAGTAATAATATTATCATAAAATCAAAGGGAACAGATTAACCAAAAAAATAATAATAATTCATTTAATTTGTATCGCGCTTTTCAGAGACCCAAAGTCGCTTACAGAGCAGGACGGGTAGAACATAGACGCACATGTAACAGGTGGCAAACAACAGAAGACGAGGATGACAGGGAGACAAGGCGAAGGGGGGCATGGGGTAATGGTGATACAGACAAACAGGCAGAAACAGGTACAACAGTAGAGGTGGGGGGGGGGGGGTCAGGGGGAGAGGACAGGGGTGCATGTAGTTATGGGTAGGGGAGGATGTAGGCTTGTGAGAAAAGGAAGGTTTTTAGACGGGATTTAAATGTTGTGAGTGATGGAGAGTCGCTGATGGGCCGGGGGAGAGAGTTCAGAGTCGGGGTGCAGTTCTAGAGAAAGCTCTGTGTCTGAAGGCTCTGCGTCCGAAGGCTCTGTGTCCGAAGGCTCTGTGTCTGAAGGCTCTGTGTCTGAAGGCTCTGTGTCCGAAGGCTCTGTGTCCGAAGGCTCTGTGTCCGAAGGCTCTGTGTCCGAAGG
>NC_139839.1:860661-885661 GCF_963691815.1 Echiichthys vipera
TGCATTTTGCAGTAAAAATGTTTTTTTTTTCAGACAAAAGGTTCTGATGCAATGAAAACATTACCTTCTCCAGTGAATAGGATGAAACGTACAACAATGGGAGACATCTTACCCCGCTCAGCTCAGCTCTTCTGTCTCCCTTTGTCCATTCCTTAATTCCTCCTTGAGCATTTTCCTCCACTTGATGTGAAAAGGGGCTAAAAAGACAAATAAAAAAAGTAAATAGTAGTAAAATAGTCTCTTTTTTAAGAATTTTAAGCAGAAAAAACATGATTTTATTAAGTAAGTTAGTTCTAATTCTGCAGCACAAAGTATGCTCCGAGAGTCAGAGTGCAACTGTGACTTACCTGGTGATGTTCAAAGGTGATGATGAATGTCCTTGTTATGTATTTATTTGTTCACTTACATTAGAGAACTCACCTGCCGACTCCATGAGCAACCCCACCGCTCTGCCGCCCCTGATTGAGGGCTACGGACGCAAACGGAAAAAGAGGACAAGCATCGAAACAAACATCAAGCTGACTCTGGAGAAAAGATTCCTCGATGTGAGTTCAAGACTCAATCATCAATATTAATACAGTTTTAAAGTGATATACTGTTCAGACCAGAGCTTTTTTGTGTTTAAACAGAAAAGTTGTTCCGCGTTATAAAATCGCTTAAGTTCAAGGTCAAATTTAATTAGAGAGCGCTCTAAAAAGCGTTCCTCACAACAACCTTGGAGAGGGACCAAGGACTGAGCCTTGAGGGACTCCTTGTGAGAGATGCAAGGTAGAGGATGAGAAGGTCCTGTCCATAGATGGTATAATAGAGATGCTCGAGCTACCGTTACGTCACCCGTTGGTTTGTAGACTACCGTTTTGACCATATTTGGATAAGATAGTATATATACATTTATATATATATATCCTTAGCGCCGTCGCCATCGGCTGCTAAGGAGATTAGTTATCCACCTTAAAAACTTCCCGTGCAAACATTTAAAGAAGGAAATCATGAACACTATGTTTTGTTTTTAAGAACCCCAAGCCCAACTCCGAGGAGATAACCCTGATCTCAGAGCAGCTCTCCATGGAGAAGGAGGTGGTTCGAGTTTGGTTCTGTAATCGGCGTCAGAAGGAGAAGCGGATCTACTGCCCGGTGACAAGTTTATCGGTCAAGTCGCACAGCTACAACTCCAGAATGGTTAGTCTGAAACAGCAACCGCTTTCACTTAGAAACACAAAATACTATTCTAACGTCAGGCCCCATAATTTGTCTTTATCTCCTACATCTTCACACTGTTTCAGGCCTCAGCATCCAGATCCTACAGCCCTCTGGCTTCAGGCGGAGGCAAGTGGCGTTTCCTGCATTCAAACGTATTGATAAAGTTCATTCTGTATGTACATATAATAATAATAATAAAATGTTTTGACCTTTTCCTTCCAGTTTCCTCAAATTCCTCCCCAAACAGTGTAAGCCGTGAAGCTTCTCCCAATGGTCTGTCCACAGCCTCCATCCCTTTAACGTCTCAGGTCAACCCAGCCTCCTACAGCGCGCCAGGGTAAGAAACACGGATGTACATGGATCACAACTGGGTACTGGATCTCAAAATGGCCCTCATTCAGTTCAGTGTGGACTGCTCAGTAGTGTTTGTCCTGCTGGCCCCGCGCTCGGCTCCAGAAAAGTTTCACAAATATAAAAATTCCCAATAGAAAGAGTCACAAAGAACCTTGTCACTCTTACAATGTTTAATGCTTTTTGGGCTGCATTCTTATTTTCAGTACCGCGAGTTACCACTGGAAAAGATCGGCAGCAAAAAATGGACGTAGCATCTCTGTTGAGGTCCGTTCTCTCCACTTGATCCAGTCGTCCTCGCCTACTGGAGTCTCCATCTTGTCAGATTTTGACTCCGCCTCATTTCGTCTTACCAATAAAGGGCATGTATGTGACGTTGGGGGGAGGGAGATACGTCCATCTGGCTGACGTTTACCTCCGAAGGGCGGTGAAGGCCAGAGGCTAGCTGTCACTCAAGAGGCCACGCCCCTAATTATTCATACATTTTAACCTCCAATAAAATAAAAACTAGGCTGGTACAAAAAATTCATCTCGATCAGTGTTGTCATGGAGATATGACCTTTTTTGTCCCAGGCCTTAAACAGGTTTAATGATGCTGTGTAAACGGCCTGTTTAACATGGGGGTCAATGAGAAACCTGCCCCTAGTGGACACTCAGAGAACTGCAGTTTTCGCACTTCCCTATTTGTTCAACCAGGAAGTCGCTGTGGTTAGGGAGCGACCCCTTTCTTATCACACATCCACCAAACACCCATGAAGGCTGACTCCGTTGTGTTCTCTCTGGCGCCACCTTTGGTGATACACGGTCATTGCAGGCCTGTTTTCGGAGCTCACTTTCACTTTCATCATCAACAGTTTGTTCAGCCAAAGTAGCTGTTTACTCTCAACGCTAGCAGAGACCGGAAAAATCAGTACGCCGCTTTACACACAAGTAGCGATGTGACGTTTGCTAACGAAGCGGTTCTTTTTGAAAGGCTCTTTGGTACGAACGAAGGGAATCGAGTCACACTTACAGTAAGAGCCGTTGTTTGTATCGTTGTGCCTTAATTTCACTACTTATCCTCTCTGACCTGCTTTTAGGGCACTTCTGCTTCCGTTATTGACACTTTAATCCAATATTCCTGCTCAAATTCCTGCAGAAATGCAAAACAACTCAAAAAATAGATGCAAACTTACCACAGAGACTCAAGTTCCTACAATGAGACGCAAAACAACTAAACATTGATGCAAAATTACTACAAAAAGATACGAAATGACTAAAAATGTGCGTGCACGATGCCTGATTGATATTCGCAGATAAATTGTAACCCCCTAAAAAAAAGTATTAAAAAAACAAACAACGAGCGGCTGTTTTGAGCAGCTCTCTGAAAGGAAACAGAGCCGTGAGAAACACAGGTGGGCAGGAGAGCGAGTCTGTTGCGTTAGCTCCAAACAGCCTCCTCTGGCGGTCCGATCACAGCTGGGTGATGGAAAACACGTGACGACCTGTGAGCCCCTCGTTCATAAACAGGCAAATGCAAAAGGCTTTCAACGGCGTCTCATCTCATCTCATCTTCATCCGCTTATCCCGGGTCGGGTCTCGGGGGCAGCAGTTTTAGCAGGGGACCCCAAACTTCCCTTTCCCGGGCCACATTAACCAGCTCTAACTGGGGGATCCTGAGGCGTTCCCAGGCCAGTGTGGAGATCTAATCGCTCCACCTGGTCCTGGGTCTTCCCCGAGGCCTCCTCCCAGCTGGACGTGCCTGGAACACCTTCCTAGGGAGGCGCCCAGGGTTCATCCTTACCAGATGATCCTGAACCACCTCAACTGGCTCCTTTCAACGCAAAGGTGCAGCGGCTCTACTCCGAGTTCCTCACGGATGCTGAACTTCTCCCCCTCTCTCTAAGGGAGACTCCAGACCCCCTCCTGAGAAAACACAGTTCACACGCTTGTACTCGCGACCTGGTTCTTTGGGTCCTGACCTGGACCTGGTTCTTTGGGTCCTGACCCAGCTTTCATGACCACAGGTGAGGGTAGGAACGAAGATTGACCGGTAGATCCAGAGCTTTGCCTTCCTCAGCTCTCTTTTCGTCACAACGGTGCGGTAGAGCGACTGCAACACCGCCCCGCTGCTCCGATTCTCCGGCCAAACTCACGCTCCATCGTCCCCTCACTCGTGAACATGATCCCGAGGTCCTTGAACTCCTTCACTTGGGGTCAGGACTCATTCATTTCAACGGCGTATTCCCCCTTAATCAGCGACACACAGTTACTTCACATTCATCTAAACGTAAATCTTCCAGATTCTGACTTTAACGACACCTGAGTAAATGTATTCGTATCACTTCTCTTCCAGGTCCTGGTACCGCGCATGGACTCCTGCAGCGTACCATCACTGAAAAACACAAACTGCTTTTGAAGATTGTTTTGTTCATACACTGAAGACGCGTGACGGAGTGACACAACCATACCTGTTATGAACAGGGTTACGAACTCATGAGACAAAACAGCAGAGGACTGCAAACACACACACACACACACACACACACACACACACACACACCACACCACACCACACCACACCGCTGTTAGGACGGCCTCGGGCTGTTTGACTTGTGTTCTTGTGACTCTTCGCTGTGCATAGAAAGAGGAAGAAAACACAGAAAAACACACCTGACAATCACAAACACTAGAGGGAATTCGCATGTTCAGGCCCGTTTGGCTCAGATAGACCGTTGTGTGCCGAGCTGTTCCCCCTTTTCCTTCTGCCATCTTCACGCTGAGCCGCATTGACCCCAGGTGTTGCTGTTATTGTACGTCTTCATGTTCATTATTGTAGTTAGCGTCGCCTTTGTGAATTTGATTCAAACCCATTTTGCGTAGCCTGTCTAAATAAACATGCAGTGGATATTAGGAATTTCATAGAACTGCATGTTCCTTTAAATGTCGAGACTTATATCAGTGACCAGAACGGCTTTTGATGCGTTTTCTTAGTTTGTTAAAAGATAGATTTGTTGTATTAAACTCGGGTCTACGGCTGCAGCCAGCGATTCTTTTCATCATCTCTTAATCCGCCAATTATTTTCTAGATTCATCCATCGGGAAGTTTCTCCTGTTGCGTCCAAAACCAACAGATATTCAGTTTGATATGATCCAAAACCATTTTTACTGTTGCATGAAACGTTGCTAGAATCGATAATCAAAATATTTTTATTATTTTTCCTTATGATTCGGCTTCATTGTGGTCTCATTATCGCAGATTTGGCGGCCGTTTCTATCCGCCTCGATGACAGCAAAGACAGATGACGTAAGAAACATGATCAGACAAAAAAACACGTAGATTTTCGCTGACCGTAAGTACCTCAGTTAATCGCCGTAGCGACGCCACGTGAAAATGCCGCGACCGCAGCTGTGTTTCCCTTCAACTGTCGAGCAAACCTTTGAAATGTCGCAAAACTAGAAATTTAAATTAAGGTGTGTTTCCGTGAAGTGGTTCGGAGCAAATACACGGGGCTGCGTATTTTCATCATAAGTGGTTGCTAAAGGCTACGTGCAGCTCTACCCCGTCGCTAGCATGGCGAGATGGCTAACCGGAAACGAAAAGAGACGCCTCGCTCATCTAACCGCGTCTACACGAGAGAGAATTTGTTTTAATCGTTAACGTAGGATAGTATTGTCCATGTTTCACGCTGCCCGGAGGCGAAGACTCGAAATGAGAATAGACGCCGAGAGCGGAAACAGTTGGTTAGCAATGCGCGTTAAACGTTCGCTACGTCAGAGCTAATTCGTCAGAGGCGTTTCCGTGTCCCCTTCAGCGCATCAATTGTATTTTCGATCAAGGCGAAAACCACCTCGAGCGAGTGATAAAAATCTTTGCATCAGCTTTTTTCTCACATCTTCAAACATGTGTTTAAACACAGCTGTCGTCTTCAACGCAACACTCTCTGGATCCTTTCATCGGCCACTAACTCGTTAATAACTAACTAATATATGCCGTAGCTTTGGGGGCAGCCATTTTTTGTTGCTATCGTACTTTGGCTAATTAAAAAATGGCGTCTTTCTGCAGGTTGTGCCCCGTGTTGCGCTTGAGTCGATTCTCTCGGACCGATCTGTGGACCGCAGAGTTTTAGCTCCAAATGAAACAGGAACAACGTTTGCTAAGGGAAAACCAACCTTGCCATGCGGTGAAGAGTGTGTGAGCTGTGATGCTTGTTTACGACGGACAGTTTGGTTTATTACTCGACTGTTTTCTCCTCCAAAATAAGTTTGACCGCCCTGAGGGTTCGTTTGCAACCGTCTGATCCTCCGCTCGTGTCTCTCGACTCGTCCGACTTCTTCTGAGCGCTGCTGCAGAAACGCTCCTCAGATTTTAACCCAGTACAAAAATCAAACCCAAGATGGAAGGAAATGATATTAAAACACACTTAATTATTATCACTGTTACTCATATAAACTATCACTAGTTTAATAAACTATAACATGTGTAGCTGTATCGTAGCTGCTATTGCCACGACTCATCATTGATCATGTTTGCCACCATAATTATTATCATTTTCATATTCTGTCACCTCAGCTGTGCCTGTTTCTACTGTTCTGTTGTATTAACTGTCTTAACATATACGTCATATTCACATTACTATAAATATTATTATAGTTACTGTTAGGCTTTGCTTGCATCTCTGGAAGTGTGTCTGTCTCTGTCCATCTGTCCGTCTTTCCTCTCTTTCTCTCCTTCTCTTCTCTCTCTCTGGTGCAGACAGATGTCCGTCTTTGTCTCTCTCTCTCTCCTTCTCTTCTCTCTCTCTGGTGCAGACATCTGTCCGTCTTCTCTCTCTCTCTCTCTCCTTCTCTTCCTCTCTCCGGTGCAGACAGATGTCTGTCTTTTCTCTCTCTCTCTCTCTCTCTCTCTCTCTCTGGTGCAGACATCTGTCCGTCTTTTCTCTCTCTCTCTCTCTCCTTCTCTTCCTCTCTCCGGTGCAGACAGATGTCCGTCTTTTCTCTCTCTCTCTCTCTCTCTCTGGTGCAGACAGATGTCCGTCTTTTCTCTCTCTCTCTCTCTCTCTCTCTCTCTCTCGTCCTCTCTCTCTGGTGCAGACATCTATCCTTCTTTTCTCTCTCTCTCTCTCTCTCTCCTTCTCTTCCTCTCTCTGGTGCAGACAGATGTGCGTCCTCCACAGAGCTGGGTCTGTCTGACGTTCCTGTCTGTTATAGTGAAGGTTTTCATTGCCACCGTACTCTACGGGGGAATTGTTGGGTCTCTGTAGATCATAAATAAGTCATAGAGTGTGGTCTTTACCTGCTCTGTAAAGTGTCCTGAGATCACTTTTGTTATGATTTGACACTATAAATAAAATTGAATTGAATTGAATTGAAATTAAAATGCCCTGAAAAGAACGTTTTCTAACAAAATTAGAACTGTTTTGGTTGTATTTCTGTATTCCTCTTGTTTTTGTCCTTGCTTTGTTCGTTGGGCTGAAGCGGGCGGGGCTCAGGTGGAAAAAGATGATGTCACAGTCCTGACAAAGAAGATTAGATTCATTTAAAACCAACAATGTGTGAGTCGGCTCCTAATGATCTTAATATCTCCCTGCCCTGTCTGTGCCCCCTCTGCTCTTACTTTAGATATAGTTACTCAGGCACTGCAGGTGTGAGCTTCTCTAACAGAGGCCAACGTTGAATTTGTCGGGAACTACTTTCAGCTGCGGATAAATACACATTCCCAGAGCTGCAGTGAGTATTTCCTGCAGCAGGACAGTCTGTGGGAGGAATAATATCAGGCTTTACGCGGACAGTACTTGCTGGTAGATCTGTTCATTGCTGGTTTTGTTGTTTTCATGTTGACAGAAAGTCAAATGCATTGAGCTGTTTGTGATGAGATGAGAGGAAATGTTGACCTCTGCTGGTCCGAACCAGCTGCTGCTTCTCTCTGTTTACTTTGTCTCTGATTTCCTGCTGTAGCTCGTTGTTCTGTTAATTAAGACTCATTAAAAAAACGCCCCTCAGACCCCATGGATGGATTACTGAGCGGGCCACTGGGCACAGACACAAATGACCCAAAATGACCACAAAGAGACTTAAAACAACCACAACACTACTTAAGATAGATGCAAAAACAACCACAAAAAGATGCAAAACAGATAAGAATAGATGGAAAACTACCAAAAGATCATGCAAAACGAATATATCTATGGGCATGACTAAAACAAAAAGATGCAAAACAGATAAGAATAGATGGAAAACTACCAAAAGATCATGCAAAACGACTCTATCTATGGGCATGACTAAAACAAAAAGATGCAAAACAGATAAGAATAGATGGAAAACTACCAAAAGATCATGCAAAACGACTCTATCTATGGGCATGACTAAAACAAACGGATGCAAAACGACCTCAGAGACTCAAATTCCCACAGAAACGCAAAACATCTCAAAATTAATGCAAAACTTCCACAGAGATGCAAAACGACCACTAAAAATGAGAAAGAGACTCAAAAGAGACTCAAACGAAAAAGAACAAAAAATTGATGCAAAATGACTGAAAAGTCGAAAAATGACTAAAACAATATGTGCAAAATGACCAGAGACTCAAAAATCATTCAAAGATGCAAAACAACTAAAACTGATGCAAAATGACCAGAGACTGAAATTCCTACAGACAAGAAAACTCAAAATGACCACAAAAACTCAAAATGACCACAAAAACTCAAAATGACCACCAAAAATGACTAAAAACAATACGGGTAAAATGACCACAGAGACTCAAATTCCTACAAACGAAAAAAACAACTTAAAATTGATGCAGAACTTTCACAAATACATGCAAAATGACTCAAAATGACCCCAAAAAGATGCAAAACTACTAAAAACAGATGTAAAATGACTAAAAATAGATGTAAAATGACTAAAAATAGATGCAAAATTACCACAAAAAGATGCAAAACGACTAAAAATGATGCAAAATGACTCAAAATGACCCCAAAAAGATGCAAAACGACTAAAAATAGATGCAAAACGACTAAAAATAGATGTAAAATGACTAAAAATAGATGTAAAATTACCACAAATAGATGCAAAATGACTAAAAATAGATGCAAAACAACTAAAAATAGATGCAAAATGACTAAAAATAGATGCAAAACAACTAAAAATAGATGCAAAATGACTAAAAATAGATGCAAAATTACCACAAAAAGATGCAAAACAACTAAAAATAGATGCAAAATGACTAAAAATAGATGCAAAACAACTAAAAATAGATGCAAAATGACTAAAAATAGATGCAAAATTACCACAAAAAGATGCAAAACTACTAAAAACAGATGCAAAACGACTAAAAATAGATGTAAAATGACTAAAAATAGATGCAAAATTACTAAAAATAGATGCAAAACGACTAAAAATAGATGCAAAATTACCACAAAAAGATGCAAAACAACTAAAAATAGATGCAAAACGACTAAAAATAGATGCAAAATGACTAAAAATAGATGCAAAACAACTAAAAATAGATGCAAAATGACTAAAAATAGATGCAAAACAACTAAAAATAGATGCAAAATGACTAAAAATAGATGCAAAATTACCACAAAAAGATGCAAAACAACTAAAAATAGATGCAAAATTACTAAAAATAGATGCAAAACGACTAAAAATAGATGCAAAATGACCCCAAAAAGATGCAAAACGACTAGCAAATGTGTAACAAATGTGAATGACCACAAAGAGACTTAAAGTCCTACAGACGAAAAAACAACAAAAAATTGATGCAAAACGACTAAAAGTCGAAAAAAATCACAAAACTCAAAATATGTGCAAAATGACCAGAGACTCAAATTCCTACAGACAAAACTTTATCAAAAAGATGCAAAACTTTATCAAAAAATGCAAAACTTTATCAAAAAGATGTAAAATGAGTAAAAAAAAGATGCAAAACTTTATCAAAAAATGCAAAACTTTATCAAAAAGATGCAAAACAGCAAAAAAAAGATGCAAAACTTTATCAAAAAGATGTAAAATGAGTAGAAACCTTGTTCTTCGTTGGAGGCGTCCGTGTCCAGGGGCTCGTCTCCTCATCTGTCCACGCCTAAAGTCTGCGCTGCGTTTGTTGTTGTTGTTGTTGTTGTTGTTGTTTAGATGCTTTAAAATTATAACCTCTGTGTTTTGAGTGTCCATTGTATATTTGATCTTAGAGAAATGTTTTGCAGTGGAAGGAAACTCTAATGAAACAGGATGTGATGCGACAGCAGGTGCTTTTAAACGCGTGTGTGATCTCATTGATGCTTTTGTGTCTTTACCTCTAAGTAACTTTACTTCCTGTCATTAAACAGATGAGCGCCGTCTCCCGCTTTCACGCTTTTTTATTGCTTCTAAACGATGCAAAGAGAAAAATCCAGCTGTGTTCGGAGGTCAAAGTTCATACAGAACTATAATTTCTGTCTTTCTGTGCATCGGTTATGAAAATGTCACTTAAGTAAAAGTAGAAATAATGTAAAAATACAGTTAAAAGGAGAATAATTAGCATTAAAATAGACTTAAGCAGCTGTTTCTGCATGAAACTACATTATAGTGCATTAAAAACATGTGTTAATGTTTAAATGCTGCTTATAAAATGCTAAACTGACATAAAAGTGCTTTTTTTGGGGTGAAATACATTTTCTCACTCGTTTTAATTGTTAATAAATAACTTATCACATAATTCTGCCTATTTTACAAAGTCTGAAAATGCAAAAGATGTTTGTTTGCCTCACAGGCTTCGTGTAGATGGATTAAACGGATGCATTTATGTCACTTTAATACAAAAACATACAGCATTTTGTTGGTTTTTCAGAATTTTACCCATTAAATCGGCTTAAAAACAAGTTGGAAATATAAAGAGGGGAAGCTGCGCTCTTTCATCTGACGTGAAGAATCTTAACGACAGCAAAAAAGTCCCAGAGCGCTGAACTGAACGCCCTCACAGACGCATTCAGACTCATTAATATGAAATAAACTAATGAATAAGCACCAAACTGAGCTGAGACGCCGAGTGTTGTGAGGAAGCAGTAACCAAGGAGACACAGTCCCACAGTATGTACACGTTTAATGATAAAAGAGTATTAAAACACGACAGAATGAGTGGATTAGTCATAAAAAAAGTCTCCATGCAGACGTATTTCTCTGTAATAAAAGAAGAAGAAGGCTTCACTCGTCTGTTTAGTGCCCTGGATGAGAAGAGGTCCGTTGCAGCGTTGCGTCCCTTGTCGTCTGTGTTCGGTTCCCGGTTTTGCTCGTGCTTCAGATTTCTTTGAACCTGGAATGAAAACAGATTTGAGGATCAGACATTTATAATGCAATCCAGATGAAATAACCCTGTTTAACGGCTGCATTTTGTCCCTAAAGGGATAGTTTGACGTTTTAGGAAATACAGTTGCTGTTGAGTTCGATGAGAAGAGTTTAGCTTAGTTCAGCGTAAAGACTGGAAACAAGGAAACAATCAGCCAACGTTAAAAAAACCTCCAAAGATCACTAATTAAAATGTCTCATCTTGATCAAAGTGCAAGTGCGGTGGAAATGGACCCCGTGGTCTTTTACGGCACAAAAATACCTCAAATAAATCCTGGAGACTGTTTTCAAAGCGTCTTTTTTAACCACTAATGCTGCTGAAAATAACAGCAAACCCCTGCAGCAGCATGAGAAGAGTCCCTACACACACACACACACACACACACACACACACAAACACACACACAAACACACACACACACAGGAGAAGAGTCCCTACACACAACAAAGCATCAACAGTGTCGACAGATCATCCAGACAAGTCGATCAGCGAATACACTGGAGTTCAGATGAAGGAGGAGAGTTTTGATCTGAACTCCAGTGCTTCCAGTCATCGGCTTGTCTGGACGACCTGTGAACATGGACCTGCTGGTAAAGCACAGACTTGTTAAACAGTCTTTTTTAATAAACTCCAGGTTCACTAACTACACTGTTGGTGCTTTGTTGTGTGTAGGGACTCTTCTCATGCTGCTGCAGAGGTTTGCTGTTATTTTCAGCAGAATTAGTGGTTAAAAAAGACCTTTGAATGCCTTCACCGTGCTGCCCCGAGCTAACCACTGTTAGCCCTTTGGGGCTGTTAGCGTCTCTCCGAGCGTTCTCTAAACATCTCATCTTCAACCTCTTGACTAGACTGCGCTGTTCTGCTCATTCTCCATATTCAACCTTTAATCTATAAAGACACAGGAACGTTAAATGATCTTTGGACCATTTCTTAATAAACAACAGGAAGATAAAACCAACACTAAGCAGCGTGTTTAGCGGCGTAACAGTTAAATAATATGTCCCGTCTCAAGAGCTCAGCACTGCACTTCCTGTGGTCCTCAGAGATACACCCGCCACGTGTGAAGTCGACCGGATTGACAGACTTAATCTCAGATGACTTCCTGAAATGGATGTAAATAAAGGAAATGGCAGCGGTTTCTTTATCCTGCAGCTGTCGGAGAAACTCACCCTCTGGCACGAGTGGCGCGTCCACACCAACCCTGAGCTTCTTTGTAAACGAGCCTGGACAAAAACTAAAGGACAAACAAACAAACGACGTGTCATTGAGGGAACGAGCTGGAACGAGCTGCTGTGAGATTAAAGATGTCAGGGGACAGATAACAGAGGTGTTTCTGACCAGGCAGGCCAAGACGTCGGCAGAGATGAGCATGTAGAAGACGTTGTTCCAGCCGGTGGGAGAGATGACGCCGGCTAACAGAGGACCTATCGCGGCTCCTGCAGAGAACACACCAGCGTCACGGACTGCTCCTCTTTTACCGTCAAACATCAGACTTTTACACTTTTAAATGCATTTCACAGAAAACATAAAAGGGGTTTTACAGGAGTGATGAAAAACCACTTGATACAGACCTATTGAACCGGTCCCGTCAATGATTGCCGTCACCGTTGACAACGCCCTGGAGTTCCCTCTCAGACTCTCGTGCGTTCCCTGTCGACACAAAAGACTAAAGTGTCACCGTCAAATTATCCTTAAAGAACCAAAAGTTAAAGTCATTATGCAGAATACCATATATTATAACTATCGATGCATTAATGTGTTCATCACTTTAATGCTGCAGCGGGTAAAAGAGAGAGAGGGGGGGGGGGGGTTATTCTTTAATAATGCATCATCAGTTATTCAGGCAGGTGAGGAGGTGAGGAGGACATGACCCTCTGTGGGGGTCCGGGGGCCGGCTCCCATGTAAGAACATTTAGCATATTTCATATTTAAAAGCAACTGATGCATTTAAAGAGAAAAATCAAGCAGCATTAAAAGACAGTAGTCATGACCCTCCATGCTTGCTGTGCGTGTAACGTAACTGTGGCACCAGTCAGACACTGTTCGCTGGTTTGATCCCTATCTGGACGGATCTGGTCCACTGCAGTTTCAGGTCTTTTCGTGGAGCTTTTATTTGGTGATCACCGACGAAGTGCAAGTCGAGTTTATTTACAAACTTTTAAGAATGTACAAGTGAAATTTCATATCTGTACATGAACATTTACTCGTCACATTAGTAAAAATAAGTGACCTCGATGAGAGAAAGCAGTCAGAACGTTTGGGCGACGCTCAGCCGGAGCGGCTCAGGTGGTTTACTTAAAAAAGTTTTTCTCCCTCAGTGATGACGACGCCAAACTAATCTGACTCGTACTCTACGGGGGAATTGTTGGGTCTCTGTAAATCATAAATAAGTCATTGAGTGTGGTCTTTACCTACTCTGTAAAGTGTCCTGAGATAACTTCTGTTATGATTTGACATTATAAATAAAACTGAATTGAATTGAATTGAGTTGAATCAAATTCAGAAGACTTTACGGTTTATTTTGTTAAAACATTTTGTTTTAATGTGCAGGACTGAAATATGGCCGTGGATGTTTTTACAGCATTGATGTTAATGTGGACGACCAGCAGCTCCCAGTGTTTGCGGCGAGGAGATCGGGGCGTCCGTGCAGGCCGGATGTCACCTGGCCACCAACTTAAAATGTTGTAAATAGAGAAGTGTAATTTTCCCTTAAAGCCATGTAATACATAATTAAGAGAGCAGAGGAGCACACGGCTAATTCACCGGTGTTAGCGTCCTTTTGACCACTCTTGATAAATCAGGCTGTTAAAACGATATTTGGCTACAAAGATAAAGAGTTAGACTTTAGTTTTACACCATTAAATATAATAAAAACATTACACCATCATGTATATTTGTATACAGGGTGACGAACTGGAGGAAAGATCATTTTAAAAGAAGTTTGTTCCCTCAGCGCTAAACAGAAATATGTCGATCATGGCTGTGTGCGGTCTAAATGTCTATACGTTGTTCTGGGGATATGTGGGAAGAGCGTGAGGGTGTGTTATCTGTACATGATGTCCAGGCGTTGTGCCTTTTTTTAAAAGTATGCTGCCATGGAAAAGAGAACGCACTTGTGTGAAAACGATCTCCTGACCTTTATTTGTAGGTTAAACAGAAAGTTTGATAGAATTGAGCCAAAACCTGTCGGACTGGAGACACAGAAGAAGTTTGGTTCCCTCAGTGATCAGAAGAATGTGGATCACGGCTGTTTGCTGTCACAGATCCGTTAAACTGGTGAGATAATGGTGTCACTTTTCTCCTGCACTGGACTTGGTCTTTTAATGCGGTTAGTGACGTTCAGACAATGTATTGAAGTGTTTCTGACTTTGGTGATGTTGATAGGATTTTGTGCTGTTTGTGTGTTTATACGTCTGTGTGCTGTTTTTGATTTTATGTGGACCCCAGGAAGATTAGCGACCACATCTGTGGAAGCTAAAGGGGATCTGAATAAAGAAGAGAAAGAGACAGTATGAATGTTTGATAACGTATGTTTCTGTACACGGTCACATTATATAAGAAATGAGACTTGAACGGCACAATCTGCCGCAGAATGAAAAAAGCAAGCCCTTAAAGAGGTTTCCCATGATGCATCAGGTCTTACCAGGTCAGCAGATACAGCAGTAGTGATGAGGGCGTACGGTCCGTTCACCAGGCCTCCGCATAACAGCAGCATACCTACATATGACACAAAACAGATAATAAAGACTAAATACACTGTTTTTCTCACTGTATACAAATAAACTAACTTTTTTTACAGTCATTTTTGTTCATTTTGTACTTAAAAATCATTTTATGAGCAATGCGTTGTCATCACGCACGTCAAAACAACGTCAAAGGCAGGATAAATGTCTTTAAAGTCAAGTTTTTGTGTCACATCGAGACAGAAATCTCCACCTCAGCAGCACCTACGTAAACCAAACTCTCCAGTTTTATTCCTGTCTACAGTCAGAAGGGTTTTCACAGAAGGCTCGGTTCAGATATCGTTCATATTTGGATTTATAGAGCATAAAAACGGGGTGAAAATAGATTTTTTTTCATAGGTATTTTCTGTTTTATGGAGTGATGGAAAGAGATATCCACAATCTTTATCCAACGCTCACAGCTCTGTTCTGGAAATGTATGAAAATTACCCCCTTTTCACATCAAATCAACATTTCAGAGAACTCATATTACAAAGACATCACTGTCTTTATGTCATTACTGAAGCGTTTCATGGTGATAAATGTTAAAAATGTTATTCCTCTGGAACAGTAAACAGTAACCAGAGTTACAGGAAATGCTTTGTGAGCACAGCAGGAAGAAGTTCAAGTGAAAACACTGTCACGTGAAGTTACAGCTGATGATGATGCAACATGTCAGCACCACGAGCGGAGCCTCACTTACGACCGTTATCTGCTCGTCTCAAGGTCCGATCTCAAGGTCACATAAGATAACGTAATAATGATTTAACAGAGCAAATGAAGCCTTTAAACTCACAGCAATTCCGGTCAAAAGCAACTGGACTCGGTTATTTGTCCAGTGGCTTTTGACTGAAATTGCTTTGAGGATAACGACGACCTGGACAAATGAGAACATTGCTGGTTGCAATTATCCATGCGGCAAAGTGTCGCCTTTGCTCCGAGAACAGAGGGGGCAGAACGACATCACAGAGAAAAATGAAATGTTCAGACAGCGAGCTGCACGTCCTGAGCGACGAGGTGCAGAGGCCTTCCTCAGACCTCCAGCAGCAGCAGCTCTCTCTGAAGACGCTTATCATCTCACAGTTTCCCCTCATCTTTGTGGACTTTGTGAACTGTTTGAGCAACGACGCTCATTTGCATCAAAAGGGGCCAATTTGGCACCAAAATCATGCACATTGCCTCATTTAAATATGTGCAAATGCAGGTTTTAAGAGTCAAATTCAAGCACTTTTTGAAGCACTTTAAAGGCACCTACACCAACGATTTTCAGACTCTCTCGTAACTAAACGTTTACAGAATTCATTTATACCCAGAGCATTAAATTCACATTGTCCCTTTGTTTATTTTACTAACTCGGATTGTATGTTTCATGATTACATTTCCAGAGTAAGGGATCAACAGAGGCGTTATCTATCTATGAATGATGAAAACAGAGGTTGTGCAGTACCCCTTTAGTTCTGAGGCTCCTCTCCAAAGCCATGTTGTTTCAGCCCAGGACAAATTTCCTTTGGCACAATAAAGTTTATCTTATCTTAAACCTCAGAAGCTGCTTTTTTAAAACACTTTGGATCATCCGGCGTGAAAAAAGGAAATAAATAAAACAAGAAAGAGGTAAAAAAGTCTTACCGACTGTAGTAGCAATGTTTCTTTGTCCGATGGCGTTGTAGAGGAAAAGCTGGAGCACAAAGGAAACCAATCAGCCGACATCACACATTCAGCTGAAAGTTCAGTTTACAGCTAAAAAAACATCTTTTCGACATCGACACCCGCTGGAAAGCTGATTGATGTGTGTCTGCTTCAATAATAATAATAACGACTTTCACAAAGGTAACAACAGGATGATTCAGACATTAGATGGAAATGTGAAATAGTTTTGGCCCCGAGGAGATGACTCACTTTTTAACGGGTGGTGTTTAAACAATTATTTAAATGCGTTCGACGACACTCACCATTGGAGCAGCGGCGAGCAGCATGACGCCGCACGTCGTCGCTCTCCCGCCCGTGTAGTCAGACACGAGGCCCGCCATGATGCCTCCTGCAGACAGGCAGCACATTCAAGTCAGGTCATGTCTTCTCTCAGCAGGGATTCTCTGCTGTTGCACCATTTCAACTTTAACAGGTCGTTAGGAAGGAGCATAGCATGTTATTAAGAAGTCTCTCGATCGCCCCTGCTCTGACTGTCTGATTTGACTATCTGCTGATATAAACTGTTGTTGCACTGATGGTTATGTTGTGGGAATTTTGGACATTTGTAATTCATAATCATAGTTTTGTCAGGTCAGACGCAGCTCAGTGTCTCCTCCGTCTAACCTTCTTAATGGATAACGCAGATAACTGCCACATGATGGTTGTAATGGCATATTTGTGGACCCAGTGTTAGAGACCTTGGCCTGTGTGGACCCTGTGTTAGAGACCTTGGCCTGTGTGGACCCTGTGTTAGAGACCTTGGCCAGTGTGGACCCTGTTTTAGAGACCTTGGCCTGTGTGGACCCAGTGTTAGAGACCTTGGCCTGTGTGGACCCTGTGTTAGAGACCTTGGCCTATGTGGACCCTGTGTTAGAGACCTTGGCCTGTGTGGACCCTGTGTTAGAGACCTTGGCCTGTGTGGACCCTGTTTTAGAGACCTTGGCCTATGTGGACCCTGTGTTAGAGACCTTGGCCTGTGTGGACCCTGTTTTAGAGACCTTGGCCTATGTGGACCCTGTGTTAGAGACCTTGGCCTGTGTGGACCCTGTTTTAGAGACCTTGGCCTGTGTGGACCCTGTGTTAGAGACCTTGGCCTGTGTGGACCCTGTGTTAGAGACCTTGTGATGAGAGAAGTTCAGAGGGCGATTGTAATGTCTGAGGCAGGTTTTGTTTGGTCTAAGAGCGTCACCCAACCAAGGCTCAGCGCGTTCTGGCTCTTCCTCTAAGGGCGCACTCCCACTGTCCTTCCGCACTGGGCCAAAAACAGGTTTTGCGGGTAAAGCCTAATGCGTTTGACCAGTGGGAGTGCATCCGCTCCGCACCTAGCTGCGGCCAGCTGGCCATCCACGGCCCGTTTGAGAGAGGTGGGCTTTTGTAAAGCATGTTTGCATATGTACTAGCGTGCGCACGTGTAAGAGCACGAGCCCGGGCACGATGCCTACGGCGGCTCTCACGTCATTTCTGTGCGCCTGTCCGGACATAGAAAAAAGAAGGAGGGACCATGCGCGGACATTTAAAATAACGGCGGTGAAAGGTTCACGTTGGTGTGATGCGGAGGTGGAGTGTTTACTGCAGATTTGGTCGATGAAAAGATTCAAAAACAGTCGACAAGACGCACAAAAACTCCGAGGTCTACGGAAAGATCTGGAAACAAAGCCACGCATCGCCATGACGTCATCAATGCGTGTGACGTGTTACGGCGTGATGACGTATAGGCAGCACGAAGCATTCGTGAGGCCCAGGTAGAGTGAGTACAAACGGGCCTGGGCCGCGGGGGGACAAGGACCCTAAAGCACGGGGCACGGGACGGAGGCACAGTGTGCCTTTAGGGTACGTCCACACGATGAAAACATATTCTTAAAAAGTTTTCCATCCACGCAAGAAATTACCGAAGGCACTGGAGTTCAGTTTTAGTGAAGTTCAATAGAACTTTTCGAATATTTCCTTCCATCTCCACCATCATCAACATGACGGGAATCAGCCGAGGCTCAAAACTTACCCACAATTCCTCCAACGTCGAACAGTGTCGACATGTCTCCGGCCTCTTTTGCGTCAAAATGTGCTGAAAATGAGAAACAACAACACTTGATGGACTTTTGAATGATTTGAATAAAACTGTAACACATGTCAGATATTCTCTCTCGTGTGTGTGTGTGTGTGTGTGTGTGTGTGTGTGTGTGTGTGTGTGTGAATACTGACCCACGTTTGAGATGTACAGAGGCAGCCAGTAGAGGAAGGTGTAGCTCACCAGTTTGGCGAACAGCAGACAGAGAGAGAACTCCACCACTCCCTGAGAGAACGGACGCAGGAAACACTCAGCATCTCTCTCTCTCTCTTTCTTCTCTATCTCACTCTCTCCCCTCTTTTTTGATCTCTTTCACCTCCTTTTTCAGTCTCATTCCCTTTCCATCCTCTTCCTAATCTCACCCTCTCTCTCATCACCCCACACTCTGTCTCTCACTCCCTCCCCTTTCTCTTTTCCCCTCACTTTATCCCCTTCTACCCTTTTTCTCTCCTTCTCCCCATCCTTCTTTCTCCCCCGCACACGCTTATCTCCCTCACTTGCTTCTCACTCTTCCACTTTTCTCTCTCGTTCCTTTCCTTCATTCTCTTCACCCCTCGCTCTGTCCCTCTCCACCTCCTCTTTTCCTATCTCACTCACTCCCCCTTCTCTTTTTCCTCACCCTCTCCTCTCTCTTTTCCACTTACTCTATCCTACCCTTTTTGTCTCACTCTCATTCTCCTCATCCCTCTTTCCTTTTTTTCCTCGCCCCCTCTCGCTTTCACCCTCTCTCCCATTTTCCCCTTTTCTCTCTATATGTCTCTCTTCCACCTCTTTCTCCCCTTTCCCTAACTCACTCTCCTCCCTCTTTTTTCCTCCCCCATCTCCTCTCTTTTTCCCTCACTTTCTCCCCTCTCTCCTTTTTCTCTCTCTCATCTCCTCTCACTTTCAACTACTCTCCTCTCCTCCCCCTCTTTCATTCCTTAAAACACCACCAGAGGGAGCCAACGTAAGGAAAAGTCCTACACAGAATCTCTTTAAATCTGCTTAAATTCTTAAAATAAAATGGACCATACTCCTTATTTCTGTTTATAAATAAAGACACATCGCTGGTTAAAGAGAGTTGTCTCCACTCACGGGTATACTGAGAGCTTCACAGAAGCTGATGGCCTCAGTGTGCTCCGCCTCAACAACAACGACGTCCGAAGGCTCAGTGATGATGGCACCGTTGATTGTTCTGTCAACGTGGGACGAGTTCTGCAGGAGAGGCTCCGTCTCGCCGCTCTCCTGTTCGCTCTGACAACACAGAACACACACACACACACACACACACGCATGAGTCAAACCTGTCTTTGTGTATGGATGAATCAGGAAGGGGAATGTTGGTGTTTTCACTCACATGGTGCTGAGGCGGCGTGCAGTTGACGTCTTCAGGTTCTGAATGAGAGAGGACGACATTCAGGTGTGAAAAGAGATTTTATACCGATTAATCAAAAATATATAATCAATACGATTATCAACAGTAAAATAAAGTGCTGCTGGGCCAGACAGAGCTAAAGTTAGCTAACTGTGAGGTAATGGTACTATAGTTCAGTTAAACATCAACCTTTGAGTTAAAGCAAATTAAAACGGTTTACATTACAAACAAGGTCAAGGCGATCAAGCACAATCCTGCAGGTGTGTGTCTAATGCCTCTGTGAAAGGGCTGTGTGTGTGTGTGTGTGTGTGTGTGTGTGTGTGTGTGTGTGTGTGTGTGTGTGTGTGCGCGTGCGCGTGTGAAACTGACTCTCAACGAGGAAGAAGAAGCAGAGGATCCCAGTGGAGGCGATGATGAGTCCGGGGACAATGAAGGACATTCCCCACGCCGAAGACACGAAGACTCCTGCGATGAGGGAACCCAAGATGTTTCCCACTGAGGTGTGGGAGTTCCACACACCCATGATGAACCCACGCCTGGCAATCAAAACACAAGAGCGATTCATTAAAGAAGCAGCTTTGGGCCCTCTGCGGTCTACTCAGTGGTTGGATTGTTTCGTAACTGTATTTAGTTAATATGACTTGTTGAGGCTCATGGAGGAATTGTTGGGTCTCTGTAAATCATAAATAAGCCAGAGTCTGGTCTAGACCGACTCTATATGTAGAGGTAACTTGAGATAACTTTTGTTATGATTTGACACTATAAATAAAATTGACTTCAATTTAAGAGGTTTGACTGTGACATTGAAACAGGAACCTGCTTAAATCTGCACACACTGATGCAAAGTGTCCAGTTTCTTTTACCAATGATGCTGATTTCTTCTCTTCTTATTCAACGCTTGCTCAGAGGGATCTTTGTCTCTGCATGTTCGGTTGTCAGTGAGGTTGAACCCTTGTGCAGTGTTTTGTTCTCTATGTATAAACCCTTTATTACTAAATAGCTATTTGAAAAGAGGTCTTTCTCTACAATCTAGGGAAGACCTCTGAAGCTGTTTTTTATATGTGAAATAGGCTTCGGAGGTCCTACCTTCACATATAAATCTTAGAAAATGTGAGGAAAATCAGGTCCAGAGTTTCTCTTCTACACATGCGGCACACAACCGGAGATTCCAACTTTTTGCGGTGCTCAACCTCTGTAACGTGCTCCTTAATTTCCTTCTCAGAGAACTTTGCTTTTTCCTCCTTCTTCTGTGTCATTTTCCTCACGTCAGTCAACTTAACGTTCTCATTAAGTTAACGTCCTCATTAAGATCCATATTCATGAGCTATTTAACATGTGCCATTTATGGAAGATAGTGGGAGGAAAAGTGGAATGACACTGGGTCCCCGCACAATTCACTGAATTTATCTTTATTTATAAAGGAACGATTGCGTGCAAATGTGCGCCATAAAGTTTAATAAATCTTAAAAAAAATAATTGCGCAGACCATTGGTGGCTTTGTGCATACGCAATGTTTTAGGAAGGATTCTACGCAGACTTTTATAAATGAGGTCCCAGGTCTTTGTACTCTGGAGTTGGCTGGGCAAACCGTTTGATGTCCGGTCTGATTGAATCCAATATTTGTGTTCACACATAAAGTCCCGTCGGTCAATGTCTAGATGATTTCAGGTTTACAGTTCATGTGTGAAAGGAGCTTGAGACATCTGAGCGGACACAATCCTACCTTTTCTGGCCTGAGATTAAAAACTCTTGAGGGGTGGTGTATATTTAAGGGGCAGTTTGGATTTATGATGTCTCGAGTGGTTGAGATAAATTAAACCCAGGACTCACTCTGCTGTCAAAACATGACAAATGTGTGCGAGTGTGAGTCAGCCGGCTACAAAAAAAGCATCTAATGCTGCACCGTCAGCAGGACAATGCCTCTGGTGCACATCGGGCAGTACTCACTTCCCCTTTCCAAACCAGTTGCCGACACAAGCCACCACTGCGGGCCAACCGGTGGTCTGCATGAGCCCGTTCATAACCTGCAGAGTGAAGCAAACAACCTGCGTTAACTTACTGCATCAAAGCCTCTTAACTCTCGTACAACCCTGATTAAAAGAAGGAGAATGAGAGGAGACCAGTGAGCAGTGAGTCTTTACATTCCCACACCGAACCTACATAAGCCCAGACACACTCCTGCAGTCATGTGAGGCAGCTGTGAGTCATATGAGATGTGTGTGAGAAAAGCCTGACTAAGCCACCAGGAGATCTCTGCATTTGTAAAGAGAAGAGAGGATAAATGAGGTCTGCACTGACCCCACAGAGTTCACAGTGATCACACCTGTAATGGGGGTAAAAGGGTTGTTAATCAACACGATACGTCGGGGATTTCTTTATAGCTTCATGTTGTTGCTGCAGTCTTTAAAAAGTTGTTTTCAGGCTCCTGACTTTGATCTCTCTTGTGTCAAAGAGAACCCTTTATTTTCTTACAAATCTACATAATGGGTCTGATGAATGTGCGTTTTTATTATTTATAGAATGAGAAATATTTCGAGTGGCAGTTTCTCGAAGGTCGTTGAGGAATTTGTCTCCAGGGGAGGGTCACGTGATGGGGTGAAGCTCCTCTGACTTCAGAGCTGCACAACACGGACGGTTTAAAACGTGGACGTAGTCTCTTCGCGACATCAGCCATAGATTTCTGAAGAGCTGTCGTGATGCTCGGCGCGGTTTTTGCTATTTGTAGACATCGTATTGGGCTCTGGGGAATTATGACGGGCATGTTTTACAATTTTCTAGCATTTTAGAGTTTAAACAAGTACGCAGGAAAACAACAGTTAGTTGCAGCCTTTAAACACAGGAAGGGAAAGTAGCTTGTGTGCAAAACTGGTGTGGTGTGAGGTCAAAGGGACTGAAGTGGAACAAAACTCTTCTGTATATGCAGTTACTTAGCCTATACCCACACTGAGACCGACATTCAAGCTATATCAGAGTCGAGCGACAAGTGAAACCTGTGTGCCGGCGTGGCTGCACGTTTGTTGGCGAGTCAGCAATAAACAGCTCATCCGATCTCTGTGCTTCTTCCCTCTTTCTGCCCTAATGTGAGTTTGCTGCGTGCAGATTGTGTATGAGGTTTAAAGGGACATTTGAAAAGGTCAATAAAAGGATTGTACCACAAGAGAAAGACAGAGGACAGGATTAAAACCTCTCAATTTGATGGGCACATTGTTTTGTACACACTAACATTTTGGGGAACACTTGCAGGTTTAAAAGTTCAGTTTTGTGTTGTAACTATTTTGTAA
Organism: Echiichthys vipera; assembly: GCF_963691815.1. Taxonomy (NCBI): domain Eukaryota; kingdom Metazoa; phylum Chordata; class Actinopteri; order Perciformes; family Trachinidae; genus Echiichthys; species Echiichthys vipera. The sequence goes on from NC_139839.1 coordinate 883,622, forward strand.
TGAACAGGAGCTCATCTATCCATGCAGGACTTCGGTGCAGCATCTCCAGCTGTGATGTGGGTTGACAGATACAGTCAGTGAGCAGAGCTGTTGGTCCATGCAGAGATGTGAGACTCCAGTAAAGCTGCACACTTTGTTCACGGCTTAAACAAACAAGATACAAGAACTGTACAACAGTGTCAGTATGACTGTGTCACAGCTGAGTGGGGCATTTCTAAAAGAACACGGATGGAGTCGGCCTTTAGGTTTTTGCTTACCCCAGCCTAGAGAATCGCTATATGTGAGTTTGATCCTCTTTATTCCTACTACGGCTCCACAATTAGCACTTGTAAGCTAATTCGTCTGGACAAGACACTTTATTAGAGGGACAATTCTGCTGATTGTAAGTCTCTACAGGTAGAATAAGGTGGGAGAGTCACTAAGTCACCAAAATAAAAAAGGGCAGCATGAATATGTTATTGTATGTAAATTTCACAGCAATCTGGCAGTTAAGAGTTGGTACATGTTTGTTGTGTGCATGATTGTGGCGCTGGAGGAAAGGTGAGGGGGTCTGCTGCGTTTGCAACCAGTGAGAGAACAAAAGAAACGTTACCTGGATGAAGGCGTAGTACCCTAACGAGTGGATGTTCAAGTAGAAGCCGAGGCCAAACAGACATGTGAACAATCCACTCATCAGCATTCCAAAACTTAGGTAGTACCGCAGAGGGAGGCGCTCTCCGAATATCCCACTGTGAACAACAACAAGTGATTAACACACATGCACACACACACACACACACACACACACACACACACACACACACACACACACACACACACACACACACACACACACACACACACACACACACACACACACACACACACACACACACACACACACACACACACACACACACACACACACACACACACACACACACACACACACACACACACACACACACACACACACACACACTCACACTCACACTCAAGAAGAGACAAAGAACAACGAGGCCCGCAGGCGACAGCGCATACAAACCTGAAAAACATGCCAATGGCATAGGCCACCAGGAAGGAGTTATCCAACACCCCGAACAGCGTCTGATAGTTGTCCTGGTCTGGAGGGAGGACACAGAGGAAACTGTTAGCTTTCTTTATATAAACATTTACAATTATGGATATTTTTTCACACTAGTAGGAGTTGTGCACCATCAGAACCCTTCAGCAGCTTAAGGTGGTTCCTGTGTTTGCTGAAACTTTTTAAAATGGGATTCGAAATGAGGATTACGGGAATGTTGGGAGGACGTGTGCCCAGATGAAAAGCATTCTTACGCCCTATTCACCGTGACTAGCTTCACCTGGGGACCTCTCGTGTTTTGTAATAGTTGTGGAGGTCGTTTGTGATCTTAATCCCGTGTGAATCTGCCATATCCGCAATTTGTCACGTAAAATTCTACCACAGATCATGTGATAATATTGAGGGTCCCTACTAGGGATGGGCGGGATTATTCGATTACCCAAATCCCCGTTGTTGTTGTCACTATTCGGATAAAGGTTCACTATTCGGCTGCGTAGGCTATAACAGAGTGAGGCCTCTACATCTCATATGCAGGAAAAACTCTGTTCCATTGTTTGAACTCATTGTCTACACAGCGGTGAGGCTGCTGTTGCCTTTTCCGCGTGTTCCAAATAAGCCCACATCATTCAGAATACGTTTTCTCAACCCTTGTTGCCGTAGTTTGCAGTGCAGTGGCTTGTACTGAGACTTGATAGCAGTAATCCCCTCGCCGAAGCCTTCCGCAAAATTTGACGGCAGCAAAAAACAGGAGGTTAATTCGTGGCCGTAGAGGCAGACGGTGTCCTTTCTCTCATCTCTGCGCACGACGGCGCTGTGAGAGACTGTGTTGCTCCTCTCAGCTCGCTCCCTGTAACGCTCTTTTAATCGATTTAACAGCACAAAACGGAACCGGTGCATAACTGGAAACACCGAGCCCATCAAAGTGTTCAGCGGGAAGATGAGAGTTATAATAATCGCTAAACGGAGGAGGAGGTAAA
>NC_139839.1:890661-893811 GCF_963691815.1 Echiichthys vipera
CAAGCACATGGGTTCCGAACACGAGGGTTGGGACCCCCTTAAGGGTCGCGACCCGTTTTATTTAAGAATAAAATAGTTAATACTCTGTTACAAGTTTAAAGTACTGCATTCATACTGTTACTTTGGTAAAATCACAAAAGTATTTACATTAAAATGTACTTAAAGGTTGAATATGTGGACTTTTAAAAGCTATATTAAAAAGAAACATAGGGCCAGAGGCGGATAGCGGACACCTGGGCCTTGCATTGGCCGAACTATTTTATTTTTTAATTTACTACACTGGAAAAAAAGAACTTGCCTCCTATCGGGGCCCTTAAAACATTAAAAAAAGAAGTCTCTGATTGGATAGATAGCTGGGTTCATAAGGTCAGTTTTGTTGTCAAATGATGCTCACTGTCACTCACCGTGACTAGAAAATACGGCGGCAAAATGTCAGACAGGAAATGTGTGAAGGCGGAGCACGAAAGCACAGCGACCGAAAGAACAGCGAGACCAAGATTTATTAAAGAAAATTCCTAAATTGACAGGATTTTTTAAGGTTGCCGACTCTTCTTCTGATAAAGCATGATTAATAATGTGGGGGGCCCAAACAAACAGTAGCCCGGGGGCCCATGACCACCTAAATCCGCCACTGCACGGGCTTTTTGAAGGGTACAGAATGAAAGTATTGCTCTTCCATTAAAAAAAAAGAAGAAAAAATTTAAATTGAAGGGTGTGACAACGACTTTCTGTCAGGTTCGGTTTACATTTTACCAGCCAATAGCGGCCGGTATTTATGGGTTGTCTGTTGTTGGGTGCAGCTACTGTAGGCTGGCACTGTTGAAATGCAGTTTGCCAATCCTCCCAGCAGCTGAGTGAGCGGAGACGGGCAACAACCAGAGTCAGTATAGGCCGAGCATTCACTCCATGGACTGAGAGAAAGGAGTTCAACAGCATTAAAACGCCCAAATGGCTGCGTTTCTCCTTGATCGGTAAGCTAACTTTCATCTTTACTTAGCTGTAACGGCTAACGCTAACAGCTAACTGTAAACAGGTCCAATCCTAACAGTATGAGCGTCTGCAAGTTGATGAATTAAAATCCGTAAAGCAAAGACAAAAGTGTGAGAAAAAAACGTCTTATTCACCACGGGGCCAAATTTAAATTAAACTACATTTAAAGGTATATTGTTGAACACGGTTGTCTGTTTCTTCTGTGTTAAAGGCGACGTCTCACTGCTGCTCGGAGTAACTGCTCGTACTGGGTGGTGTCATTTATTTTAGCCTGTGACTCTAACCCTGATGTTAGTGAAGGTGTTGTTAGTGAGATATGAAAGCATCTAACATGCTTTTTAGATGAATGAAGGTTGTTACTATAGCAGTTAGATCATCTCTGTTGTGTCACCCACCATTGTGTCCTGTCTTTGTCTTGTCTAGTCAACGCGTGGGATAGTGAGAAACGAAATTTGGATTCCTTGTTTGTCTTGTTCATGTGAAGAATTGAGAATAAAGCTGACTTTGACTTTGACTGAGATGATGAGAGTACGTCAACATATTGCCTGTGTACAGAGTTCACTATTCTTCTATGTAATTACTGTCTCTCATGGCACAGAAGGTAGCATTTAAATAACACAAATAAACCGTTTAGAAAAGAGTTAAAGAACAAAACAGGAAGATATTACTGTATGACAGATTACACAGTAGCTTATGAAATAAAATAGTTCATGATAATGTAACATTTGGATATTGATAGGACCGTGTACGTTGACATTTATTCCTATTAAGCATGAACTGTATTAGCCCTGTAGAGTGGCCTCCCGGAAAGTTTCAGGGCACGCCCGCTCAAATGGCCGTTCACTCGCCGTGTTTCCATTACAACAAAAGGCCCAAGAGGATTTAGGAGACTACAGAGGAGACGTATCACTCTGAATGGGTTTAGATCACCGGTGATCAGCTGATCAGTGACACAGTGGCGCGTTCGTCCTCAAGGGAAATACAGAATAGTTGTGGTTTGATTTAAGGCGGCCCGTATGATTCACAACGTCAACTAATGTACAAGTAACATGGAAGAAAACACTCACAGACAGGATGTCACCTGTGTGTTTGTGTGTAAATGAAAGAAAAAAAGAGAGTGAGAGAGAAAGAGAGGATGAAGACAGAATCGTCGGAGAGAAAAGCCGAGAAAGAAGATTCGACGAGACAGGGACGGAGGAGCGAGCGAGAACAGACGAGACAGGGATGGAGGAGCGAGCGAGAACAGACGAGACAGGGACGGAGGAGCGAGCGAGAACAGACGAGACAGGGACGGAGGAGCGAGCGAGAACAGACGAGACAGGGACGGAGGAGCGAGCGAGAACAGACGAGACAGGGATGGAGGAGCGAGCGAGAACAGACGAGACAGGGACGGAGGAGCGAGCGAGAACAGACGAGACAGAAACTTGTCAACAAGGGAGCACAAAGCGCTTTGAGGGGAGGTGTCCGTCAGAGGAGGTGCATGAAAGATGGAGGAGAGACTCCTGCGGTGTGGGTGGCAGGGAGGGAAGCAGCGAGAGGAAGCAGGACTCAATCAAACTCTGTCAAGGTCAGTTTGCAGTGAATGGGAGAGCGAGAGAGGGAGGGAGGGAGGGAGGGAGCATGCAGCAAAGGACCACAGGTCAGAAATCTAATCCAGAATCCGTGCACAGATCATTTTCTTCTTCACCACTGGAGAAAAGTGTCTGCTCTACTTCACCATGTTGTGGTGGCGTCGGTTCTACCACACGTCACATCCCGCTGAGAGCTACATTCAATCAGTAATCGGGTAAATCCCAGGGGACAAAAGAGGCCATTTTCTACTCGGTCGAGCGGCCTCCTGAGCGACTCACATGCTAAGTTAGGGGCGTTTTTGCCGAGAAGACCCGCCTCATTCAGGGTAGTCGACCGCAGTGGAAACGCACCTATTTAATTAAGAAGATAACAGATGATGTTTGCATTTTCTTTTAATAAAAAACTAAACAAACAGCACATTATCAAGTTCACACGTGCACACTGCCGACTGACCTCCCTGATGGTTTGATAATCACAGCTTCATAGAGAGTGTGCGGACACACACATTTCTTAATTCATCAATAAATAAAGGTAACGTGAACGTAAATAAAACATTTTAATGAATCACTCCAAGCTAGTAGATGAGTT
>NC_139839.1:894011-996511 GCF_963691815.1 Echiichthys vipera
CCTCGAACAGAAAGACAGTTATTTCTTTACAGTAGTTTGAGTCTTTGGTCTTCTCAGGTTATAACTGAAAGCCTTCATTTTAATTCTGGATATGTTGAGGATGAAATGTGTTTTCTCAGGAGGGGGTCTGGAGTCTCCCTGAGAGAGAGGGGGAGAAGTTCAGCATCCGTGAGGAACTCGGAGTAGAGCCGCTGCTCCTTTGCGTTGAAAGGAGCCAGTTGAGGTGGTTCAGGATCATCTGGTCTGGATGAACCCTGGGCGCCTCCCTAGGGAGGTGTTCCAGGCACGTCCAGCTGGGAGGAGGCCTCGGGGGAAGACCCAGGACCAGGTGGAGAGATTAGATCTCCACACTGGCCTGGGAACGCCTCAGGATCCCCCCAGTTAGAGCTGGTTAATGTGGCCCGGGAAAGGGAAGTTTGGGGTCCCTGCTAAAGCTGCTGCCCCCGAGACCCGACCCCGGATAAGAGGCCTCGTCTTTTTATGTCATTTTTTTTATGGATCTCTGTTTTTATTGTTTCTATTCCTTGATCTTTATTGTAAGTGCTGCAAAAGTTCAATGAATGAGTCCAATAAAAGTTTCCCCAAGGGGGACAATGAAGTTTAATTGATTGATTAAATCCTATTCTACACATCTGCGCCTACATTACCCACAATGCATCCTCTGATATTGGTCTGTCTGGAAGATTCAGTGGTGTTTTTGCTAAGTAGCATCTAATGTAGCCCAGCTTGCTTCATACTACTTTCCATGAAATGTTAAATTGCTTATGCAAAGGGGTTCAACCTTAATTACCTTTCAGCTTCTTTCCCTTTCTCCTCTCTTTTCCTCCCTCTGCAGCTCCGCAGCCCTCTCCTCCTCCTCGAGCTTCAGTCGCTCCAGAATCAGCAGCTCTCTCTCCTCCAGCTTCTGTCTGGCCTCCGCCAGCTGCCGGACTCTCTCCAACCGTCTCTCTTCCTCCAGACGGATCTGTTCTTTCTCCGCTTTGATCCTTCAGTGAAGACGGAGACGTTTGAGAGGAGACATTAAGAGCCACTTGGAATTTACGCTCGGATGCAAGTATTTTAATTAGGCTCAATAAATTATTAATTCATTCATCTTCAACCGCTTGTCCCTATGGGGGTCAAGGGGGGCTGGAGCCGATCCCAGCTGACATCGGGCGTGAGGCGGGGTCCACCCTGGACAGGACGCCAGTCTATCACAGGACACATAGAGACGAACAGAGACAGACAACCATTCACACCTACGGGTGATTTAGAGTCATCAATGAACCGAACACCTGCACGTCTTTGGACTGTGGGAGGAAACCGGAGAACCCGGAGAAAACCCACGCACACACGGGGACAACATGCAAACTCCACACAGAAGGGCCCCAGCAGGGATTCAACCGGAACCCTCTTGCTGTGAGGCGACAGTGCCCCTCCATAAATGAGTGTTTATATATTTAAAAAAATGTCAGCACTGTTGCACATTATAGTGACTTAAACTTAGCTGGATACAAGCTGCTGTTCTTCATAGTTTGAACATTCAAAGCAACAGGAGGAAGTGATGCGGGAGAAAACACTGCAGCCTTATCACCTTGCCGTCCTTCCTCAGGTGTTTCCTGTTCTGTTTGTTTTCCTTCACTTGCTCTCTCTCGATGTTCATGTACAGACGACGGTGCATCAGGAACTGAGACTGCCGCTGCAGAGAGAGAGAGAGAGAGAGAGAGGAGAGAGAGAGAGAGAGAGAGAGAGAGAGAGAGAGAGAGAGAGAGAGAGGAACGTGCCGTCTCTAACATTTGCTCTGACTGAACGAGGCTTGAACATGTAAACGCAAAGCTTCATGGACGGATCTGATGTCTACCTGTCTTTTCAGCTCTTCCTGGTCGGCAGGGGCCACAGACCTGCGGGACTCTGAGGGTGGACTCGAAACCAGGACCAGGGGGTGATTTGTCAGAATCCCACAACGAACGTCCACTCACCTGAAACCGACACACAGTCAGAACAGAGTAGTTTTCTATATCGTAAGTTCGCCACTTTCTCAATACACATGTTACGGAGAAGGTTGGTGATATATTTCCTTTTTCCGTCATGATTTCAATATACACGCAGCACCAGCCTCAGGCAGCCTGCCGTAAAGCAGACGGCTCACTGCCAGGCATTCATTCATTCATCTTCAACCGCTTATCCGGGTCGGGGTCGCGGGGGTGCTGGAGCCGATCCCAGCTGACATTGGGCGTGAGGCGGGGTCCACCCTGGACAGGACGCCAGTCTATCACCGGGCACATAGAGACGACAGAGACAGACAACCCTTCACACCTACGGGTGATTTAGAGTCATCAATGAACCCAACACCTGCACGTCTTTGGACTGTGGGAGGAAACCGGAGAACCGGAGAAAACCCAAGCAGACAACATGCAAACTCCACACAGAAGGGCCCAGGCCGGGATGCAAACCTGTCGCCTTCTTGCTGTGAGGCGACAGTGCTAACCACTACACCACCGTGTAGCCCCACTGCCAGGCAAATAATAAAAAACAAAAAACATAAGCAGAATTATCGTAGTTTGAACTTTTTCCCCTCATATGCGTGTATGCATGTATGAGACACTGTAAACAGACTTTGTGTAATGTAAGTAATTTACATAAACCGCATTTTTACACGAATGATTTTCTGCAGTTTCCACTGTATCACTGAACAAATGCGGACGTATTTGCACCTGTAAATACTTAATTTTCTGTTCACATTTGAATACTTCGTCGTTTTCCGTTACATCCCTAATTGACACACAATGAAACTGCAATGAAATGACAACTATCTGCACCAGAATTGGCTGAGACAGACATGAAAATACATGTTTGTGTGATGATTGTAAACATCTACATATCATGGATCCTAGATGAGTTTAATAAAAACTGCTGCACCATGGGTATTTATTAACCTGCTGAACGAGGGGACATTCATGTTGCGTGGTGAAGAGATGATCTTCCTCGTCTTCTTCATCTTCCTGAACATCCTCCCTCCTGCTGCTCTTCCACTTCCTTCTCCGCTCTCAGCACGTGAGAGGCAGCTTTCTGTTGGTGCAGCGGAAAATGTGTTTTATTACACACCGGACGTGCAACAATACAAGCACGCGCGCGCACACACACACACACACACACACACACACACATACACACACACACACACACACACACATAGGAACAGTGTGCTTTTAAAAAGAGGAACAAGTGTGAGACGCAGACGCTCACATGTCTGGTTGGAGATCTGTTCCACTCTCCTCCGGGAAGGTCTGACGTCATTTCCTCATGGGGGATCATCCGACAGGCGGCCAGTCTGAGTCTGACCTGCCTCATGCCTCCACTAGACTGGAAAATCATGGAAATAAAGGATGCTGCAGATTAATCACAGTCACACAAGGAAACAATGCGATCATTCTGACTGCGAAAACAACACTCATTGCACAACAACAAGTGGAGAAAACAGGGACACATTAGGTCGACTGTACATTACAAAGGGATGATAGAAGATAAAGACTCTCTGGGTCCCTGAGTGGACACATTTTGATCCTCCACAGCAAACGTAAGAGCCGATTGGCCAATGCCAGTATTGGTATTGAAAGTTCAAAAGATCGGATAGCCCTTTTTCTCTGCGTTTGGTCTCCGTCCACAACACTCGACACTGGTTCGAACCCTTAACAGGGTGTTTGAGATGTTAAATGTACAGTTACGCTTCAACTGAAGTGAGGAACAGAGGCATCTGAATGCGTTAAAGAGCATTTCAATGTGCCATTGCAGTCAAGTAGCCTTCCCGGTTCTAGATTTTTTTTCAGGCTTCTGATTGGCCAACGGGGCTCAAGGTTAGGGTTATATTGCTGCCTGTTTGTTTGCCGTGCAAATCATAAATTGATCATACCTTAAAACAGTAAACAAATCATGAGACTTCGTGCCTGAAACTACCCTCTCACCTCCTGAGAGCTCCTCTCAGTCACCCTCTGATGTGCAGACATCGGCCTCTCACCAGCAGCCACATGATACTGCTGCTGTGGGACGCTCCCATCAGGTCCCACCTGGACAGAAAACACACAGATTTACAACGAGGAGGTCAATCAGAGAGGGACAACAGCTGTTTGTCTTATCAGCCATGCTTCATCTTCATCATGCAGCCGAAACAGTGAGCGTTTCATTGATTAGTCGGTCGAACAATGGAAAAATAATAACCTCTGCTGTTACGGATGTGCAGGGATTTACACCACGGAGGGGAAGACAAACACCGTTCATCTACACACACTGCCACGATAAAGAGCTGATTTAAAATGCTCGACCTTTTCTTTTGGGGGGTTAATACTACCGCATCATTATTTCCCTGTCAGTCAAATATAACGTTGTCTTTACCACAGAGTCCGTCTGAGGCTGCTGTTTCTTCTTGCTGACTTGAGCTTGCTGTGCCACACGGTGGCGAACTTCATCTTGAAATCTCCGAAGGCTCTCTTCAGTCTCTCTCTTCCTCTCTGCCTGGATCTCCTCAGTCAGCAAAGCCAGGGCCTAAACCAAGACAAGAGAGCTTGGATTACTTCAGGAAAAAGTCACATTCAGGCGATTCATCATTTCTACACTATGGTATTAACGCCATAAACGTCACTTTCACCCAAGTAAAAGGTTTGAGTACTTCTTGCTCTGCTGTTTAACGTTACTTTTTGCTAAACTCGTCACCTTCTTACACCTGCAGGTTGCATCATAACCAATAACGGTCTCTCAACAGCTGGCAACAGTAAAATCAGCTGTAATATCAGTGTTGAATGTAGAAATGTACTTTTATATCTTGCACATTTCACATTTCTAAATTTTATACTTTTTCTGACTCAAATTTCCAGACTTCTCAGAAGATTTTTTAGTCAATATTAAACATCTGAATACCAATTGTTTGATGCTTATTGTGTGAATAAAGGGTTTTAAAATCCAACTTTTAACACATACAGTATGTTAAATTCTGACTATGTACGCCTTTATGTTGCAAAGTAATCACAAGACATTTTTACCTACACATTGTAGCTCATATAAATAATAAAGTCTTTGTTTCATTGGTTTTTAGAAAGAGTAAACATACTGTGAAATAAATATTAATACAGTAATAAATAAAAACCACCGTTCTACAGCCAGCTTGATTAGTTTCACATCATCTACAGGGAGGTTAAGATGCGTTACTACGCTTGTTTTCATTTGTATATATTAATTTTTAATTTTTCCAAACTTATCCAGACATGGAAATGACTCAGATTAAATCCCATAATTCTCCATACTGCATAATATAATATTAAATCTATTGTTAACGTGATGATTAAGATTTTATTTGGTAAACTGTATTTGCACAGATGTAAAGTAAGATAAGATATTCCTTTCTTAGTCCCACAGAGGGGACATTTCAGCAGCAAAGTGGATATCACACATGGAGGAAGCATCAATAATAAACAATAAATTGGAGAAAAAATAAACAAAAATATAACAAAAACAATCCCTAATTTCATCTTCTCCCCAATTGAATGCCAGAATTATCTAAATTCTCTCAAACCGTCAAACTCATTATTTATATATCTTTTTTAATTTACATATATGTTTTTGTATTTGTATATTTTTAATTGTTTACTGAAATCTAAATATTTTTATTGTATTGTCAAAAATCCACTTTCATGTTTAGTGCATTTGTCTTTATGTGAAATTGTTAAATAAAGTTTGTAATAAAGAAAAAAGCCTCAACAGTTTATTTACTAATTAACGTTAAATGCCAAACTCACAGACGGGTGCTCCCCGAAGTCTTCCCCGCCCTCCACCCAGGCTCCCACCGCCACCACCGCCTGGTTCCTCTCGGCTAACACCCTGTTGGCTCCCCCGGGTGCTTGGGGCTCTTTTCCCCGGCGGACTGAAGCTTTGCACCGGCCGACACTCATCACAGGTACCGTTAGCCTCGTTAGCTTGATGCTAACACTGCTTCATATAGCTTCTTCTCGGTGTCCAGTTGCCGTGGTTACGCGTTGAAAGCGACGCGACGCTAAAGCGGGTTTATCGACAGTGTTTTTACACGATATTCGCGAATTGTTTGAACGATAAAATAAATAAATAAATAAATAATAAATCAGTGTAACGTTTGTCAATAAACAGACACTGGTTTGTTTGAGTTTCGCTCACTTTGTTGTAGTTTCCGGTGTTCACGCGCTCACTGGAGCATTACTGCCCCCAGGAGGACGGGAGTGTGAACGCACCACGGTTAAATCCATAATACCCGGGTGTTTGGTTACACTCAACTCACATTTACACTTCATATTAACAAAACATAATAAATATTTTTGGGGAATAAACCATCCAACTCAGCAAAGGGGCGACTGTGTCTCAGTGGAAGAGTGGGTCGTCCTCCGTTTGAGAGATTGGTGGTTCGATCCCCTGCTCCCCCGGTCCACATGTGTCAGTGTCCTTGGTCAAGACACAGAACCCTGAATTGCTCCCTGTGCTGCACATGGGTGTGTAAATGTGGTGTGCATGGTTAGATTAGATGGTCTGTAGATGTCCACTGCCATCAGTGTGAATGTGACAAACACTGTGAAAGCACCTTGAGTAGTCAGAAGACTAGAAAGGCGCTTTATAAGTACAAATCCATTTACCATTACCAAGGCACTCATGATGAATGGCATAGAAATAGAAAGAGAAATACAATCTCTGTGAGTATTAATACACAAAATAAGTTGGAAACCTCACAAAACTTCTATCAAATCCAAAATATCTTGAATAAAAGCAAAGACCTACTGAGTGAAACCTCCTCACATGGCCTCGTGTGTGGAGATACGGGGGAACACACATCCAATCTTCATCCTGCAAAAAAAAAAGCTATACAAATTATACATAAAACCACTTGGAGATCAAGGATGAATTAAGTTTATATTTCTCACAGGAAGTAAAGCTCAGCACAATTATTAGAAAGTTTGAAATGATCAAATTCATTGTCAGTCATTGTTATTGTTTGTTTGTTTGTTGGAATTGTTGGTTTTGTTGAGCGTATTAAAAACAATTATGAATAAATAAATTAATAAATAAATACATTAAAAAAAAAAATGTAAAAAAATAAATAAATAAATAAAAGAAACAGGATAAACAGGAAGTAAGAAAACCTATAGTATAGATACCAAGTGGAGAAGGGGTAGGAATGAATAAGCTTATGCTTCTTCCTGCTCCTTTTCAAACATACAGTGTTTTTAATGACTCGTGTTTCAAGTGTAATTTTTTTTTTTCATGTTTGAAATAAAGCATTCATTCATTCATCAAGAACGCTGGTTTCATGGGTTCATATCTGTGCACTTCTAATAAAAACTGCTGTCGAGGTCATTTAAATGATTTTATTATTTAGTATCTTCGACGGCAGTGAAGTGAAGCAATATTTGAGGGCGTGTATCTGTGTTCAGCTCAATCTCCTCTTGATCCATTATTTGTTGAATTTAATAATAATAATAATAATAATGGGCACTCGAGGACACCGTACAATTGCAAAATAGATAAAAATAAATAAAATAGATAAAAACACTAAGAAGGAAATACAAAACAGATAAGAAAAGACAATATGGATGGTTAAGTGGGGTAGGCAGTCCGGAATAGGTGAGTTTTTAGTTTTGATTTGAAGTGTGTGAAAGAGTCCAATTTCTTCTGATTGACTAGAAAACTATACAAAATAATGTTCAAAGTAAATAATCACCAATGCCTCAAAGCAAATGCAAAAGGGAACCTGTGTATTTAAAAAAACACCAATAAGAACCAAAACTACACCACGACAACTGTGATGATTATCCAAGTGAATACATTTGCTACATTAGTAAATCACATCTCACCAACAAGGTCATTCAAAGGGCTTGAAATAAAACATTGAAAAGAAACAAATGACATTAAGAGATAAAACAATCACAAGCACTTCCACTTCCAGGTATTACAATAGTCCTGTCTGTGGCGACATTCGTGATCGCTCACCGAGGGTTATGCTGCGTTCAGTTGTAATCGGAAATTCTACCTTCCGCGTCCTGAGGTTTAATAGCAACATGCGAGTGTGTGTGTGGATCATAGGTGTGGATTTAAGAGGGTCATATATAGGGGACGGACCATGACGGACTGGAAGTAGAGAGGTGAATGTGTTTCAATAAAGTTTACAAAAGAAAATATATAATTATCAACAAGCATAAGCTGCGCCCCAAATCGTGGACTTCCGACCTCAAACTGGCTTTTTTTGAGAGTAGAAGTGCGTTCACGCCTCAAGTCGGTAAAATGCAGCGTACTGCTTTTATCTGGTCGTGCACTCAAAGACGCCCAAACCGGTGTGTGTGTGTGTGTGTGTGTGGATCGACAGGCACTCAACGGCCTCAATCGCCGCCATTTTGTCTACGTAGATTCAAGATTCAAGAAGCTTTATTTATCCAGAGGGAAATTATTTTGCAACAGTTTCAATACAAAGGTGGAAAAGGATCAGAGTAACAATAAGCATAAAAATAAATCAAATCAAAATAAAGCTAACGTAAAAATAAATCAAGCAATGAACCAAGTGTGACAGAGTGCAACAGACGTCGTGGTTAAGCGTAGGTTTATACAATATACAACAATACGCAGCGTGCAGTTTAGCAGCAGATTGAAATAAAATAAGTACAAACTAAATAAGTGAGAAGGAGCGATAAGTTATAAGTGTTAAAAATGTTAAAAATGTAGCAGCATGTCCTACAGAACTAAGTGACAGACAGCGGAAGAGGCGTGACTTAAGTCAAACTTGAAAATGGCGGAACAACAGCGCAACGGAGCGGCATCAAGTAGATTCACTTTATAAATGTAAAAAAAAAAAAGGATCACAAGAAGTCTTGGTGGTGTGCTGAGTCAGAGGAGGTGTTGGAAAAGATTTTGGAAAAATAAACGATGACAAGAAACGAATACGATCGTTATTGGCGGTAGGTGCGGGGCGACAGTGTGTGATTTGAGACCGCACTTACTGATCGTGTCAGTACATAGGTCACACAGTGCATGAATGTCCATACACTCACTGCAGTGTGAGATTTGGGACGCAGCAATAGTGACCATGAACGCGACAAAATGGACGCTCTGAAAGAACAGACTGCAGTTACATCTTATCACCACAGGGGTCGCTAGAAACAACATCTCAAATCCTATAGAGTACAACTTTAAATACATCTTAATGACAATACTTTCATAACCTGACTCTCGCCAGATGAATTTCATTCCGCCTTAACTCCGCCCAGCTCCATTCAACCATCTGGGATCGCTCCATAGGAAAGTGATTTCAGGTGGTCGAGGAAGTCAGGACCGCCGGATGTTTTTTTTTTATAGATGTGACGTAGCGGAGAAGCGACTGTTGTGATTCAGACAACAATGGCGGTTCGCATCGAGGAAGCAGGCGTCAACATGGATGCTGCCGTTCCATCCGTGTCCAATCAAGAGAATATTTCTTCTTTAAAAGAACCAGAGAACGGATCTGAAGGCTTCTGTTGGTGGAAACAACGTCGGCTGTTGTTTGGCTTTTCTCTGCGTCGCTCTCATCAGCCTCACCGGTTGGTTTTGATCCGAGTGGTTGAAGCTGCACGTCAATAAAGATGACGGACAAGTGGTTTATCCAATCATATGCAAGGATTTTTGGTAAGGCCCAGCCTCCTGAAACCACTTTGCTGTGGAACGATCCCAGATGGACGAGAATCTCATCTGGCAGGGAGTCCGGTTAATAACTTTGTACTTTTAGGCGAGTAACATTGTGGCTGCAGGAGCTTTCCTTGTAACGGAGCATTTTTACATTGTTGTAGTCACTTCCACTTCAGTGAACGACTTCTTCCAACCCCACCAGCTCCTCTATTAAGCAGCAGGCGGTTTAATGAGTAGTCTTTGTAATGTCTGGTTTTGAGTTTGGTCAGTCTGTAATTAAGATGCACCTCTCGTTGTACCAAGCTGTATGGTCTACCTTCAACAGTGGCAATTTAAATCTGTAATAACTACGGTAAAGAAAACTTCAGAGTCAGCTGAATAAATTGCTGTATTCTCTCAGACTCTAAGCTTTTTCTGCAAACTCTTCAAAGTGACATTGCATTTTTTTTTTTCAGTCCCACTCTGGATTCAGCGTTGGCACAAAACCATCAGTGTACGCACAGCCGACTGGAGTTCAGGGGACGCTGGAACACAACTGAAATATTAAGTGTATAGAGATAAAAAGGCTGAAATGCCTCCTGAATATCACCGACACTGACGAGCAACAGTTAAATGTAACACCAGAGGCAGGATCTTCTGAATGTTTGTGATTGTTCCTAGAGCTTAAGACGAATGAGATTTAAAAATTAAACAATTTTGCAAAAATAACAAAACTGTAGGTAAACGAATGTTAGGCGATCTTGCTGCGGACCCTGGTGCTGGTATCAGAGATCAGCGTGGAGGCAGTGGTGCAGTCTAGTTTACTGGACCACGCATACACCCGTCCCAAAGAGACGTTTGGTAAACAATAATAATAATTAAAAAAAACATTACGGGTTTTTTTTTTTACTTAAATTCTATTTTATTAAAAACAAATACAGTATTTTACCACAGGAAAATAAAAGTCACTGCACAGTGCGCCATGCGGACGCTGTCAGATATAAAGATTACTCTGAATGTTGGTGGTTCTGACAAACTTGCGGAGGACGTCTGCGCTTGGAGACGGGTCCAACTGGAGGGGAGAGACAGAGAAAAGCAGAATGAGGACAACAGGGAAGAGAAACATTCTCGTCGTCCTGACCTTTCGAAAGCCCCCCTCAGTCAGAAGCAATAAGGAAAAGAAGCGGCTCACCTGTATCGACTTGCCGAGCTTGGTTAGCGCAGGCTTGTATGTCTCCATGGTGACGGAGTCGGGGCCGGCGACGTCACTGTAACACTGGTAAACAACCGTGGCGATGCGGTGGACCTCGCAGTGGTTCAGTACTGGGGAAACGGCACAGAAGAGTGAAACAATCAGATGAAGAGTAAACGGTTTAACGCGCCTCTTCAGTGTTTCTTTATTCCGATGATGCTACGAGTCTCCGCGTTGGACTTTAAGAGCCTTTAAAGGATGAAGGATGAAAGACAAAGTGAGCTCAGTTGAGTGGAGAGGAGCACTAATGGCTCTACATTTCATTTAGCTGGCAGATGCTTTTGTCCAGAGCCACTTGCAGTCCCCCCCCCCTACAACACCCACGCACACACACAACAGAAGCAATTTTGGATCCAGTGTTTCGTTCAAGGACACTCGAGGAGAGTAAAGAATCAAAGCCAGATAAAGTTGGATTTATAGTCCGGGTTAATGGGAGTTTGCCATATCCTGGTTTACATTCTTTGATTTACATCCAGGTAACGTTATTGCAACTGCAGCGTTTTGGCTCGTTAATTCATAGAGCGCGGTGATCGCTGTGAGCAGGTCTGCGGTCTGTACTACAGCTGAAAAAGTCTTTTCTCAGCTTGTTTCATGGCGTCTCTCACGGCCCGTGTGTTAGTCATGAGACAGGGTCACGCGGAAGCACACAGAATACACGGTGTGAAGACTGATGTAAGTAATGTTGAACCAAAGCTCATAAGCGCGAGGTCCATCCGGGAACTTTTAGCAGCATGTGCACAACAAGTGCATTGGCGTGAGAGTCGGTCGCACTACGGCGTGCACAGATGAAAAGGCGAGAGAGTCGTGTTTAAGAAGAGGGCGGTGTGTCGTCGTCGTTCACAGTTGTAGGGGATGTGAGAGGAAGCCGAGATGACACATGTTTGGGTGCTTTGAATGTTTAAATTTAGCCAAAGTGGGAATAACTGAAACTAAATAAACAAGGTTTTATCTTTTATTGTTTGATATATTTTGGTATTTTTTAGTTTGACAGCCTTTCGTGACCCGTTTAGTTTTGTACAGCGTGAGACAAGTGTTTGAAATGTTCCTTATTTTTATAATTTTATAAAAGTGGGCAACATGTTACCTCAGTCCCCATCAGTAATCTGATGTCACCTTTTATATTGTAGTTTGTTGCTTGTTTTGTGGTTAAAATGTTAAACATTTAGCAAGTGGCGCCTCATGGCTCAACTTATCAACAAGCACATTTTCTAGGATCAGCAGCAGTTTGATTTACCGCCAAGACGCCTCTTTATAACTGTAAAAGAAACACTTTTACACGCTTTTACATGCAGTTTAAAAGCCTGATTATATTCGGATTAGGATTAAGTCAATACTCGGTTTCTCAAACACCATTTAAACACCGTACACGGGTAAAATCTGAGTTTTGATAACCTGGTTAACAGACCTTGAGACCTCCTTTAGAAACCTGAGTATTCATGCATGTAAACAGCGTAATATGGGGTTTTGCGTCTGCACATGCTCCGTAGGTTATAACTGCCCCTCCTCACTCTGCCGCAGTGACTTTTTGACCCAGAGACAGAATAAAACCTGAAGCAACGGCCCTGAACAAAGCGAGACTTGTCCTGTCTGACCCGAGCACCTTAGCACCTGAATTTAAATCGCTTCCATCAAGACGCAGATTTAATGTGCAGATGCAGGACTGACAGATTTAGAAAATCCTGGGTTCCAGTGGCTGTTGGCCCTCTAAACAACTGATCGCACTGTGGTCACTTTAACTCCTTATTTCTATCCAGTGGGCCACTGTTGCACTTTGTTTCTTTGTTGTTGTTGTTGTTGTTGTATTGATGTTAATTGTTTTCCTGTAAAATTTAGTTTTTTGCTGCTGGCTGCACCGCAAATTGCCCTCCGGGGACTTGACTTGACTTGACTTGGAACAACAACAGGAAAAAACAACAACAGAACCTTTACCTTTAAACTGAGGGAGGACTTCACCATGGCAACTAACATCACAAACAAGAAGACCCGTTTCTGTCGTCATTCTGACAAAAAGTCACGTTTTCTCAACACTTTCCAATTTGTTGTGATTTTGACAAAAGTTGAACCGGAAGAAAAAGCCGTATTTAGACCAGCTCAATGTTGGCGGAGCGAGGAAGAGTTACTCCGTCATTAACCCGTTCAACCCCTTTCATGAATCCTCGGGGAACTTCTGATTATTCCCTTAACCGGGGAAAGGCCATATTCAGGTCACTGAGTGAGTTGAATGTGAACGCCTCATCCGCCTTCTCAACACCTCAAGACTCTACCGAAGGAAAGTTGTCTATAGTTTGAGACACACACGATTCGGTGTAAACGACAGTACCTGCAGCTGGAAGTCCAGTGATGATGTTGGGCTGCTCCAGTGACTGGCAGACAGGCTGACCGCTGAAGGCAGCGGTGTGGAGAGAGCGCAGGAAGGGCGCGGCGCTGCAGCACAGATAGTCTGCTGCTTTGTACTCGGCCACAGAGCTGTCAGACAGCACCGTCACATTCAGCTGTCTGTGCTGCAGGCACTCAAACACCTACGGGAAACACAAACACAGTCAGCCAACGGTCGACCGCCCTGAGAAATACCTGCATGTTCGACTTAGACAATGTAACAGACATTGAAGAATTACTTTATTAATCCCGCAAGAGGAAATTACATGTTTTCACTCTGTTGTTATTCAGGTTACACACACACACAGGCCTGAAATACACACACACGCACAAACAGGACCTATATACATGCAATTAATGGAGAGATGTTAGAGCGAGGGGGCTGCCAGTGGATTGGCGCCCCGAGCAGTTGGGGGTTCGGTGCCTTGTTTAACAGCACCTCGGCAGTGCCCAGGAGATGAACTGGCGCCTCTCCAGCCACCAGTCCACGCTCCATTCAGGGTCCACACAGGGACTCGAACCGGAAGACTGAAGTCAAATCGGCCGGCTCTACTGTGCGTGCTCGTAAACGTACCTTCTCTGTCCACTGAAACTGCTGGTCCTCTGCAACGTAGCAGGTGACTTGGCAAATCAAGATCTACAGGAGAGAAAAAAGAAGAATGCAGAAGATTAAAGACACATTTGTGCGAAACACACAAGTGTCACAAGAAGGACGATTATTGGGTTGATTATGCAAACGAGGGGGCAAATAACGGGAACACAGGTTGGTTGTTTTTTTTCAAACTTCCGGACTCGCACATCTTATCTGTTTGGTAACTATGGTAACTAGGGTGAGGTGTTTTCATCAATGGGCTCCTTCCCTTTGGATTGGATTTGGTCATCGACTTGAATGGACTTTACTATGATTTTACTTTGTTCTGGTTCTGTTGGAGAACATTATTAGTATTATATATTGTGATTATATATATATATATTATATAGTATTTGGACCTTTTGGACATTAATTATTTAAAGACATGTTCTGATGCCGAGTGTAGCTCATTGTGTGAAACACTGATTTAAACTGAGTTTGCTCTGTGGCTCTGATTAATGCTGTATAATGGTGATCCTTCTGTCTGCTGATTTGTAACGTCTTTGACACGTTTTCATTTATCCATGTGTCCATTGACCTTTCAATATGAACCTAACCATTAAATTGTCTGGTTAAAAACCGACTGGCACGCTAAAAAAAGACATTCAGGCAACAACGCTACATTGAGCTGGAAACACATAAAAACCATGATTACTTTAATTATTCGTTCTCTCTTTATAACGTCCGAAAACTGTGCAGATCACAATGTCCCAGAGCACACGGAGATGTCTTCACATGTCTTATTTCGTCTGGCTAATGATCCAAAACACCAGAATATACATTTTACTATGATGCAAGACAAAGAAACGCGTCTATTTTCAAAAACAGTTCATTTCCTATTGTTTGACTAATCAATTAATTGAATCAGAGCAAAGTAGTCCCCAAAACACAGAGAAAACCCCAATCTCCGACCTACAGATGCACTTAAATCTTCATTAAATATTAAGGTGGTAGTAACAGGGGTTTCAGTAAATGAGTAATCTATGAATGAATGTGATTGTTGCGGTGTGTGTGTTATCCGCAGCCGCCGCTTCACGCTGTGTGAAAGTCTTCTCCTTCAGCTCATTAAATCCCTGCAGCAGTCTGAAGGTGGCAGGACAGAAAATGGGTGATAAATCTTCACAAACAGCCCTTCGCCATGTTTATCTTAATTAAAATCCCTGTAAAGGCGACACCAAGGTGATAGGAAATAAGCATGCGCGTACACACACCTGTGCACGCATCACACTGGTTGGGTATAACTCTGTATTCTGGGAGTCTACACAAGAGCCGGCAGACTCCCGGAGCCTCATTAATCCTGTAAGTCACGGCCTACTTTCCACGACTGAAGTAGAGTTTCATGTTTCATGTCATCAAGAATAAGATATATTCTTGAAACGGGGCAAACGCTGCCTGCCGGGGCTCTAAATACTCTTTTTTTTAAGTACATCAGGGCTACGGACTAACTCATTTTCACTAGAAGCACAAATTTTAGGGGCGCAACCAGAAATGTTAGCGGCACACACAGTAAATAAACAATAGATTTGACAGAAATTAGTGTGTGCTGTTTCAAATTCAGTGTCACGTTTTTATCGTTATCATATCGCTGTCATCACAGTACAATATTAAAAAACATACCAAAATAAAGGGTGTGACGAGACCCTCAGCCCACGAGACGAGACGATACACGAGTCCACAGGAACCAGAGGCGACGAGATTTCAACACTATTTTAAAATGTCAGTATTTTCTTTACAGGAGGGTTGATTTTAGCAGAGAGCTGCGGTGGTGCTCCACGTGCCTTTGCATAGAACTTGTGTTAGCCTACGGTACTCAAGGAGGTAAAGTATAACCCTGGCCCCGCGCTGTGCCCGACAACTTACGGCACTGCTCCGCAGAGAGAACGAGATAAGAACCGATGTGAGGACCGTCACTCACTCATCTCACAGAACAGATGTGTTAACACTGTATTAAGTGGATCGACTCACAGCTGGGTTTGTGTGTTTTAACGAGTGAACCGTCTCTACACCGACTGATCAGATCAGTCTGTGTGTCACCTGCTGCTTCACTCGCTGCGCTGGGCGGAGAAATAAAGTCAATGAATCAGTTAAACACTGTTGATTTCTTCCCGTAGAGCCGACATGACTGGAACTGTCACATACGGAGGCTTCGGGTCCGTCAGGTGCGACACTGTGATTAAAACGTGTAGCCTGATGTTAATGAAAGCTGCGGGACTCACGTGTTTGTGTTACTGTGCTTACAGATTGTGCCTGTCTTATCTGTCACTCTGTTGCCGGTTAGCCACTTACATATCGCTATGGAAACATTCAGTCACACTCTGAAATTTTGGTCCCCGTCTGGAGCCCTGTCCATGCACCATCGCCCGCTGCAAAGTTCTCTTTTGTTTTTTACGACAGTTCAAATGTGAAGAAATCATCATTGTGTGACAGTTGAGCTGACGTTTCCCCTCAGAAACTGTGTAGTAAAATAACGTGATAAATACATTTTTAAAAAATGTAAGGCATAGATCTTTCGTGGCCGAGGTCATCCTAACAAGATGACACTGAAAATGTCAGCAAACCTCTGAAGGAAAACATTTATTAATTTCGTCACATACTGTATTTTACAAGACTAATTTAATATCTGATGTAACATAAAGTAGCTGCAATCCAAGTCTATTCGTAGTCTTTTTTGGTACCGATACAGTAACAGCACGAAGAGACGTCAAAATCCAAGTTTGACTGTGTTGTTGTGCTGTGTCTTGTCTGACCGTGCACGTCAGTGTGTCATTTTCACACCATCAGTTATAAATCTGCGTGACAATATGGGCTGAGGAAAACGTGTGAGAAGTGTCACTTGTGTTAAGTGCAACAATGCATCAATGCACGTACAGCTGATTATACGTGCTATCTCGAGCGCTAGTTGCTGTAGCAGGTCAGTTATGAAGTTATGAAGTGAGATGCAGAGGAATTGAGACTGAAATGGAGTCGGCTCTGTGCATTTATATAAACGGCTTCAACAGATTATTGTTGTTTCTATGATTAATTTCTATTGTCATCAGAAGCATCTGCATTCCTTTTATTTCTCCAATTATTCAGGTTTTCCCTTTAATTTGTCTCTTGTTTGACGATGAACCGGGCACAGCCATTATAACACGCACACATCTGGAGCAAACTCATTAAGCTGAACGATTATTATTGAGTTGACAACGCTGTGGCATTAATCACATAAGCCCCCCACACACAAACACACACACGCATGCACGCACACAGTGTTTAGCCAAGTGTGTCACTCACTGAAGGCTTGTCCTTGTTTCTGTAGAAAACACACGCCGACTCCTCGCTGGTTGTCCCAGTTACAGCCCGGCTCCTTTCGTTCCACACTGACGCGTGTCCCACTGCGTCCCAGTTTTCAGAGGTGAGAACGTAGCCCGACAGAAACCCTGGGAAGAGAAATCCTCTCAGTATTCTTCAGCTGATCAAGAGTGATACAGACATACATTAGAGGCACCAAACTGCATCAGTTTGACAAAAATGTATGTGTTAAGGGCTCAGAGAGAGGGTAGAGAGGAGCTCAGCTCAGATTAGATGGTGTTGACGTTTTTAAATTTGATGACAAAGAGACGCCCCAACTAGTGTTGCATGGTAAACCGATACCAGACAGGTACCGCGGTAACCAGCCGTAAAAACAATACGATGTCACGTTTTATTAGCATCGGTACCTTATCAACTTTGTGCGACAGCGGGGCAGCGTGTCTGTGTGCTGCCGCTGTCTGCTTCATCCCTGCCTGCAGCCAGAGTGGGCGTGGTTTCACAGTGACAGACAGACACAGAGCGACGCAGTCACAGCTGAAAGTGGAGTGACAGCCTCTGCCGACCGTCCTAGCTCTGTTTATAAGCAGACGCACAGAGCGAAAACGTAGCCGACAGTATCGAGCCCACGGACGCCACACAGCCCCTCTGTAAACAATGCTTCAAATTGATACAGACCAAGAGAGTCAACACTTCCAACTTGGTGAAACATCGAACTGACAGACATGCGTACTTGTTCAAAGAGTTCAGAGAGCTGCAGTTTAGAGATAGATAACATAAATATCTCCCGGATATAACGTTTAGTCGAGCGAGTGTTTATTTTGTGCAGGTGAATTTGCAGGTCAGGGGTAAAGCTACTGTTTACCTGTTCGTGGTGGTTCCACACATCTAAAAACAGTTCACGCTGGTGACATTAACTTTGCTATAACATGTGCTGGTATTCACAAATATGCTGATCAATAGAAAATAACATGAACATTGCATGAGTGAGTTTGCTTCTAATCTGACTCCGCACCAAAATAAAACCGTAACAACATCAATGTGGTTGCTAATCAATGACACGTCTGTGATCTTAGTATACAGAGAATAATGGTTATGATATAATGAGCATTACTAATAACATCAGAGCAAGGTGTTTTCAAAGGGATGCACAAGGGTTAACAAACCTAAAGTTGCTTTTATTCGTGTTAATTGCATCTGAAGGTTAAACCAGCTTTTAAAAGTGTGCTGGTTTGTAGCGATTATTGTGTTTGTTGTACGAGCAAATGTGTTAAATACCAGTGAAAGTACAAAAGCGTGAGCTCATCGCCGATCTTATTATATTGAAACGCAAATGTAAAAAACATTCCTGGAAATGTGATATTGCAGAGCTAATGTTGCTGAACTACTCTCTGCTCCAATTTCCTCTCAGGGATCATTAAAGTTTCATTTGATCTGTAATATTGGCGCTGCTGTGAGGAGGACTCATTACAGGTAATGTAGCATACAGCTGCTAGCAGCCACTTACTGGCAGCGTTGTGTCCCACAGCGAGGATGAAGTCTGAGCACGGCAACTTGTTTCCGGACTTCAGCGACGCGGAGACTTCAGGGCTCCACTGCAGATGGACCTGCCTGAAGGAATAGGTAATAGAGAGTAAGGGACAGTTTTGGAAACTCTGTACACGTAAATATACACAGATCCTTTATTTTATCCCCGCAGGGCTGCAGATGCAGGCGTCTGCAGGTAACCGCAATTACTTCATTAAAACAATTCTTACCTTTCTGGCATTAGTACACTTTTCTTTTGTAATCTTAAAATGCTTCTAATGAGCGTGAGGCACACTAACATGTACAGGAAATCCACCAGCTGTTAAAACTCATCTCATAATCTCTCTCATATTTCTAATAAAAGTTTGACCAATCATTTTATTCGGTCCTTATAAAATGACTTGTCGAGCTTCCTGCCTGTCATCGTCGCAGCTTTCCTTCCAGTTGCCTAACGTTGTCACCGCTTGCGAGTCACACACCTCTCTGCAGAGCGACAGAGCGGTAGAGCGGTCTGTGAGAGAGCGAGGAACGGCGAAGAACTGATGCGTCAAGAGGCGAGGCATGGGTCAACATTGGCTCTGCTTTCCAGCGATGGCGGAGGCTAATGCAGCTTCATCCGGAGCTAAAAAGAGATGAGATTAAGGATCGACCGATATGGTTTTTTTTTAGGGCCGATACCGATTTCTTACGTCTTAGACGATGAGCGATACGGACTGCCGATTTTCTTGAGCCCATATTTGGAGCGGACTCTACTTTTGCTCCTTCAATTTA
Organism: Echiichthys vipera; assembly: GCF_963691815.1. Taxonomy (NCBI): domain Eukaryota; kingdom Metazoa; phylum Chordata; class Actinopteri; order Perciformes; family Trachinidae; genus Echiichthys; species Echiichthys vipera. Next base: position 913,475 of record NC_139839.1, read on the forward strand.
CATAATGAAAATGACACGAGGACGAAAAATGTTACGAGTCTCAGTTTTTTTAAAAAAAGGAACAATTATTGAACTTAAAAAAGGCGTCTCCAGCAACACGTAGCTGCCTGTGGACGCATGTCTGTAAAAACTATCGGGGAACGCAGCAGCCTGCTTTGGCTGATACCAATACACCTAAAAAACGCAAATATCGTCCGATTATATCGACCGGCCGAGGTGTCGGCCTCTCACTAGATGAGATGGTCGTGGAGTTTCTGCTGGACAGGTACACGTACGTTTGCCTAATCCTAGAACGCAGCATCCAGATGCCATCAGTTACTATAGTTCTGTAATACTATGTTATTTGTTCAAGGAAGATTAGCATTAGCGTTAGTGTCAGTGCTGACGTCAGCGGTAATGTAAACAAACCAGCCGTTTCCCTTCGCTGCTTACTTTCTCACTGCATGCGTTTAGGGAGGTCTTGGTGCTGTGTGACATGCCAGAAAGGGAAGAACTGCTTTGAATCAAGCATTTCCAGTAGCTTTGCATCACCAGATTTATTTGCAAATGTGCATGAATCTATAACCCCTCAGTTCATTTTCGATTTCAAACGGCAACGGTCGAACCAAAACACCTCCGGACATAATTAGATGAACCTAAAACCAACCAGAGCAACGCAACCATGTAGGCTAGCGCTGAACGGCACATACAGGTTGAAGCGGTGGTCGATCTGTTGTGAATCAGCAGGCGGTACAGTAATATGTGTAATATACAGTATGTTCTGAGAATATAACAGGGGAGAAATGGGCGAACACAGTGACAGAATCTTGATTTGTATTTAATCAGTGCGTCCTAGTCTGACGGTTTGATTTTAGGTTTTGTGAGTTGCTCTGGACGGAGAATGACATTTACGTTTGGCAAGTACATCCAAGCATGACGCTCCTCCGTCAGTCATCGTAATAAACCAACGCTGCTTGAGATTAACGGTAGGCCTGCCCGGGGATCTGCCCGGCTGTAAACCTGTCTGAATGTGGGAGGGGCCGGGCGTTTATCTGTCAGAGCAAATGAAACATGAGCGTTCACATTCGTCTAGTTTCCAGGCTACATCTACATTTCGTTGTGATCCTGTGTTAATAAAACATCCCTCAGAGTTTATTTTTGGCACTGTTGGTCAAAAAGTCCATAATAACCTTTTGTCATATTGTAATTCAAGTGTTGTCAGGGAAAACAGCCTGGAGCCTGAGCCTCCTCCTCCTCCTCTTGGCTGCGTTTTACAGAGAGAGAAAGAGCGAGAGCGTTCCTATTGGCTCAGGACAGAACGGGAAGAGGGAGAGCTGCAAAAAGAGGTTTCACTCCGATGCTAAAGTTTAAAAAATGAGGCTGTATCATTGACAACATAATATATAAAGGAATGTTTCCAATGCACATCAAATAATGCATGTAAAACAATATTGTACATCGAATAAACAGTCAAATGTCTGTCCCTGCTGTAAACAGTGCTGCTTATGACCAAACTGTGTTTTTGTGTGTGTGTTTTTTATCACTAATGTTGCTTTTAGTTAACATTTACATCTATTGATGAATTTTCATTGTAAAGAAAGAGAGAGAGAGGAGCACACGGCTAATTCACCAGTGTTAGCGTCCTTTTGACGACTCTTGTAAACACAAAGATAATTAAAGCCGTTAAAACGATACATGGTTACAAAGATAAGAAGTAAGACTTTAGTTTTGCACCATTAAATTAACTCTGAACATTACACCATCATTATGTTCCTGACGCTTATAGGGAAGGTTTTTGTTGCCACCGTACTCTACGGGGGAATTGTTGGGTCTCTGTAAATCATAAATAAGTCATAAAGTGTGGTCTTTACCTACTCTGTAAAGTTTCCTGAGATCACTGTTGTTCTGATTTGGCACTATAAATAAAACTGAATTGAATTTAAACAGATGTATTTGTAGTTTTAACAGAAAGTTTGATAGAATTTAGCCAAAAACCGTCCCACTGGTGACACAGTTCTGTTATATTTAGGGTACGTCCACACGATCGTAAACAGCTTTTTTTCCCTCTGTTGTTCTTAAAAAGTTTTACGCCTACACAGACTCGACTCGAGAAATATCTGCGCCAACATGAAACCAGTGAAACCGGCGAAAAACGCTGTAATACACATGCCGGGCCTGAGTGTGGCGCTGTAACTGCCACAGAAATACACCAACAATAGAGAAGAGGAGACGGGGCGACGCTGTGAGAGGCTGTTTCTGGTGTTAGTGGAGACTTTTGTGCTGTTTTGGACTCTGATGCACTGATCACTCTGCAGTTAGTGTCCTCACTGAGCAGAGGGGGCTGCTGGGAGCCCCTTCACTCTGCAGTTAGTGTCCTCACTGAGCAGAGGGGGCTGCTGGGAGCCCCTTCACTCTGCAGTTAGTGTCCTCACTGAGCAGAGGGGGCTGCTGGGAGCCCCTTCACTTTGCAGTTAGTGTCCTCACTGAGCAGAGGGTGCTGCTGGGAGCCCCTTCACTCTGCAGTTAGTGTCCTCACTGAGCAGAGGGTGATGCTGGGAGCCCCTTCACTCTGCAGTTAGTGTCCTCACTGAGCAGAGGGTGCTGCTGGGAGCCCCTACACTCTGCAGTTAGTGTCCTCACTGAGCAGAGGGTGCTGCTGTGAGCCTCTTCTCTCTGCAGTTAGTGTCCTCACTGAGCAGAGGGTGCTGCTGTGAGCCCCTTCCCCGCCCCAAAGCACTCACAGGCGCCACTTTCTCACTAGATTTAGAAACTTTTCACGACTTCTTAGCAATTTCATTTATAAAAAGCGACTAACGACCAATTTAGCTCCTTATTCAGAGCATCAGGGGAAAATGGAGAACTATGTGGTTGGCCTAATTTATTCCCATGCATGTGGCTCAGAGTCAGGTTCAGTAAACAGTCTATGTGTCCGTCTCTGTCCTCTCACGCAGCAGCACTGTTGTTGTCAAGACGACAACCCCACGGGGGGGCATTTTCAAATCCGGTTTCAAAAGATCCCATTTTCAGGCACCAATAACACCGGCTGCGTGTGGATAGTCGTCCAAAAACGATACTAAAGTTGTGCGGATACAGGAAAACGCGCCTCCATGTGGATTGGCCCTTAGTATAGTTGTGACATCACAACCATACAGGAAGCAGCAGCAATGTTGTTGTCCAGACGACAACGCCACCGGGGTGTTTTCAAATCTTCCCCGGTTTCAAAAGATCCCATTTCCAGGCTCCGATAACACCGGCTGCGTGTGGATAGTCGTCCAAAAACGATACTAAAGTGATGCGGATACAGGAAACCGCGGCTCCGTGTGGATGGGCCGTTAGTATAGTTGTGACATCACAACCATACAGGAAGCAGCAGCAATGTTGTTGTCCAGACGACAACGCCACCGGGGTGTTTTCAAATCTTCCCCGGTTTCAAAAGATCCCATTTCCAGGCACCGATAACACCGGCTGCGTGTGGATAGTCGTCCAAAAACGATACTAAAGTTGTGCGGATACAGGAAAACGCGCCTCCGTGTGGATTGGCCCTTAGTATAGTTGTGACATCACAACCATACAGGAAGCAGCAGCACTGTTGTTGTCCAGACGACAACGCCACCGGGGTGTTTTCAAATCTTCCCCGGTTTCAAAAGATCCCATTTCCAGGCTCCGATAACACCGGCTGCGTGTGGAAAGTCGTCCAAAAACGATACTAAAGTTGTGCGGATACAGGAAACCGCGGCTCCGTGTGGATGGGCCCTTAGTATAGTTGTGACATCACAACCGTACAGGAAGTGATGTACAGGACAGTTTGAAAACTAGCTGTGTGTTTCTCTCTGTGCATTTAGCAATTTTGATAATTTCACAGTATTTATATATCACCTCCACCTGCTTTATTATCATAAAACGACATGAAAATGGTACTTTTTACAATACGGGACCTTTAAGTTATAGCAACGTGAGATACAAACATAATTTGGAAATGTAAGTATGAGGGTCACACAGTACTTTACATCTAAAAAGTGATTTAATTAGTTCACTGCGCGGGATTAGACTGTGTAGCGTGACTCAGCTCCTCCGCTGTTTCTATGGTTTCCGTGCTAACGTCGTTTACCTCTTTTCCTCCAGCTCTCTGTGGATTTCTTCATCTTCTTCGTTTTCTTCGAGCTCCTCTTCTTCCTCCTCCACGGCCCGAGAAAACACCGACAGCACTTCACCGAAAAACGTCGCCATTATCCCCCGAGTTCACCGGAGGAAGAGCAGCAAAAGCGAAAGCTAGCCGTTAGTGCTTCAGGAGAGGACGGGCGGCAGCCATGACGTACATGCGTCACTTCCGCCGGCAGCAACATCCCTTCAAAATAAAAACCTGAAAACCCAAAACCAAACAGAATTAGTCTCAGAATAAATAAATGTATAAGTAAAAACAGGAGTACATAAGTAAATACATCCTGAAATATATGAATAGATAAATTATAAAATAGTAAATAAATGTTTAAATAAATACAGCAATAAATAAATAAATATATCCTAAAATACATGAATAAATAAATACTATATAATAATAAATACATGAATAAATAAATACATGTATAAATAAATACAGGAATAAACAAATACATCCTGTAATATATGAATAAACAAATAAATGAATACATAAATACATGTATAAATAAATACAGGAGTTAATAAGTAACTACATCCTGAAATATATGAATAGATAAATTATAAAATAGTAAATAAATGTTTAAATAAATACAGCAATAAATAAATAAATATATCCTGAAATACATGAATAAATAAATACTATATAATAATAAATACATGAATAAATAAATACATGTATAAATAAATACAGGAGTACATAAGTAACTACATCCTAAAATATATGAATAGATTAATAATAAAATAATAAATAAATGTCTAAATAAATACAGCAATACATAAATAAATATATCCTAAAATACATGAATAAATAAATAATTAAAAAATAAATGCATAAACAAATAAATACATGTATAAATAAATACAGGAATGAACAAATACATCCTGAAATATATGAATAAACAAATAAATGAATACATAAATACATGTATAAATAAATACAGGAGTACATAAGTAACTACATCCTAAAATATATGAATAGATTAATAGTAAAATAATAAATAAATGAATAAATAAATACAGGAATAAATCAATAAATATATCCTAAAATACACGAATAAATAAATAATACAAAATAAATACATAAATACACAAATAAATACATGTATAAATAAATACAGGAATGAACAAATACATCCTGAAATATATGAATAAACAAATAATAAAATAGCACATAAATACATAAATAAACGTATAAATAAATAAATGCTTTACATTTATTTCTACATTTTGTTCACCTACATTTATTTATTTCTGTGTCGATATGTTCATGAGCTAGGAGGTCCCATTTATTCATGCATTAATTTATTCATTCATTTATTTCAGCATTTATTTATCTATATATTTATTTATTTATTCATTTATTTCAGCATTTATTTATCTATATATTTATTTATTTATTCATTTATTTCAGCATTTATTTATCTATGCATTTATTTATTTATTCATTTATTTATTAACCCTTGTTCCTTCCTTGGGCAAAAAAATGCCATTTATATATATATATATATATATATATATATATATATATATATATATATATATATATATATATACACATTTTGGTAGTACTCTTCTTTTTAGCCAAATGTGTCTCTATAAGTTCATGTATTTCTTTCCTTTTTTTTGTTTTTTATTCAATTTTTATTTGAGCTTTTTATATTATTATTATTATTATTATTTATTATTTCACTACACACTCTATACCCCCCCCCCCCATGGAGATCAGTAAAGGTTTATCTTATCTCACGTTGTCTTATGTTATGTTATGTTATGTTATGTTATGTTATGTTATCTTATCTTATCTTATCTTATCTTATGAAATCTTATCTTATCGTATCTTATTGAGATCTTTTTTATTATTATCCAAATAATAACCAACACATTTAGACTAAATACGCAGAGATTCCTTCAGTATAGAAGCTGAAACAAACGCACTAATGCAGCTGCAGACGTGCAGCACCAGTCGCTCCCCACCATCCCTTTGGGAAGCTCAGAGAACGGGGCCCCATGCACGAGTGCTGCCTCTTCCACGTGCTTCGGCCTGAGCTGCTCATTTAAATCAATGAAAGATTTAAGGTCTGTGTCTCTCCACTGGTTTCACATGGTGTGTGGTTATACAATGCATACAGGGGCTTTGGATATGACTTACAATTAGGAACATTTGACGTGCTATTTTTGGCCTTTGTGCCAATTAAGGGTAAAACCTGACGTACCACATGACTCCTCCGGCTTCTTAGTGCTTATACATAATTAACTCGAGTGGAAGAAAGCAGGGAAACATCGTTCTTAAAGGATGCTGGCAGATCATTCGCTTGTACAGCTCGGTGGAAACATAAGCCAAGTCATGTTAGGGCAAATTGGCCTCAAGTTGACTGGAGAACATCCATCCTTTTCCATTGTGTTGTATAATTCATTTTTGCTGTAAACTGTGCCCTGGGAGACGAGGGACAAACAGAAATGTGATGACATCAGCACGGCCATAAAAATGCTTCATTGTCGCCAGGAAAGAAAAAAAAAAAGTGTAGTGTTGGAAAGACAAATTGGATGGCAGGGCGAAGCCTGGAGTAGAATAGAGAGTGCGTTCTATTACGGGTGATGGAGCAAGAGGCCATAAAGCAACAGCAGAAAGATTTGCTGTCACAACATGGAGCAACATGCTAGGAGGAAGCTTCAGGCAGCTGTTAATGTACGTGATAGTAGAGAGAGAGGGATGAAGAGAGAGGGAGGGAGGGATGTTCAACCAAAATCTGAGGCCTCGCTTCTTCGCTGCTCCGTCCGTCCGTCTGTCCTGCACTCGTGAGCCCCACATGCTTCCTGCACAGGCTGGTTAGCAGAGACATGCACACACATTTTGCACAATTCAAGTGATTCAAGTTCACGAATTCAGCATCAGAATTATTTCTTTTATTGCCAAATCTTCGTTCCTACCCTCACCTGTGGTCGTGAAAGCTGGGTCAGGACCGAAAGTACGAGGCCCCGGCTGAACTGTGTTTCCTCAGGAGGGGGTCTGGAGTCTCCCTGAGAGAGAGGGGGAGAAGTTCAGCATCCGTGAGGAACTCGGAGTAGAGCCGCTGCTCCTTTGCGTTGAAAGGAGCCAGTTGAGGTGGTTCAGGATCATCTGGTAAGGATGAACCCTGGGCGCCTCCCTAGGGAGGTGTTCCAGGCACGTCCAGCTGGGAGGAGGCCTCGGGGAAGACCCAGGACCAGGTGGAGAGATTAGATCTCCACACTGGCCTGGGAACGCCTCAGGATCCCCCAGTTAGAGCTGGTTAATGTGGCCCGGGAAAGGGACGTTTGGGGTCCCCTGCTGGAGCTGCTGCCCCTGAGACCCGACCCCGGATCAGAGGCTGAAGATGAGATGAGATGAATGTGTCTTGGTGTTTTAATGCATACCAATACAACAACATAAAAGATAACAGCAAATCCCTCTGACGCTCGAGGAGTATAAATAAAACAGAGACCGCAGCTGAACACTTCTGCGTATAAAGTGGAGAGAGAATATGCAAAGACGATATTTTATTTAATGTACATTACAGCTCAAAGTGAAGATTGGCTTTTATTTTCTTGCATCTTCAAATCTTCATTCGATGCCAAGAAGAAGAAGCACAAATGTGTAGAAGCTGCTTTTCTGTCTGTGATGGATTGCGGTGACATATTGTTGACGCATGCAGCTCCTCTGTGTCTTGATTCATGAACCCTGCACCTCTTTGTTTCACAACACATGCAAAGTCCCTTGACTCACCATTATATTCTTTAATGACCACTTACAGACAACAGCAGGGGTATTTTTTTTTTTTATCATTTTGCATCTTATTGTCATGGTTTTGCATCTATTTTTAGTCATTTTCCATCTTTTTCTGGTGGTTGTGCATCTTTTTAAAGTAATTTTTCGTCTTTTTGTGGTGGTTTTGCATCTGTTTTATGACATTTTGCGTCTTTTTTGATGGTTTTGCATTTATGTTTAGTCATTTTGATTCTTTTTGTGGTGGTTTTGCGTCTTTTTTTAGTCATTTTGATTCTTTTTTGATGGTTTTGCATCTATGTTTAGTCATTTTGCATCTTTTTGTGGTGGTTTTGTGTATATTTTTAGTCATTTAGCATCTTTTTGTGATGGTTGTGCATCTATTTTTTGTCATTTTGCATCTTTTTGTGATGGATTTGCATCTATTTTTAGTCATTTTGCATCTTTTTGTGGTGGTTTTGCATCTATTTTTAGACATTTTGCATGTTTTTGTGGTGGTTTTGCATCTATTTTTAGACATTTTGCATGTTTTTGTGGTGGTTTTGCATCTATTTTTAGCCATTTTGCATCCTTTTGTGCTGTTTATGCATCTATTTTAAGTCATCGTTCATCACATTGTGTCACATTGGTATATTTTTATCTCTACAGTGATACAGGGAAAACGTCCAGCTCTGTACTCTTTTCTGAGCCGTTGTTATAGAAACATTTATATCCACCCATGAATTTAAGTGCATCATAAAGACTGTGGGGATGGAGGCGTGTGGGTGTTTTTCTTGAGAGGCCACTGTGTTCAATAGCGGTTCTATTGTTTTACTGTGAATTCTGCGTGTACGTGCTGTGGCCAGGTCTCCAGATTTTCAATCTCAAAATAAAGTTAATGCAAAGTGCAGTGTCTACGGGCTGGGATGGGAGTCAGTGTCAGTGGAGGTCCGGTGACGAGGCCGACTGTGTGTGTGCGGAGGTTTTACTCGTGGTGGGAAAGTTGAGAGCATGAATCTTGACCGTAAGGGCTCATCTCACGCACACCTTGAATATCTTGCAGACAGGTGCGTAGGAGGAAGTGTCCATGGGCAACAGAAGAGACAATTCCCACATCACATGTCCTTTTACTTGCACTAAAAATGTATCTAAAAATACAAGGTTTCAGTCCTTAGACAGCATGAATTAAACATCTGCTTACAATTCTTTTTTGCCCATGACACCTGCCGAGCGCTGTAGAGGAGAGAAAGCTTTGGTTGAACTAACTAAACACAAGGAAAGCTGCGACTTAAGACGACAACGACGACTGAAGATCGTTATGAACAGCAGCTCACAATCGAGATATCTGAGCAGCAGTAAGATCAGTACTATAAAGGATGTTGTTTTTTATTTCCATGTCTTCAGCCAAAGCGGCCAAAGAGCCACGTCCCTGACTTGGTCCCAAGAGGTGGATTCCTAATTATACTGGTGACATTTCCACCAGTGACACCGCGTCCCACAACAACAACAAGAGAAATCGATATCTAGCTGGAGGATTACCATGAAATTTACTCTGCAAAGCCGTGCTCCCTCTCAGATTCATCTTTCCAGGCTTAAACCAGTTCTTGTGTGCCATGTACAGACGGCAAAGCCTCGTGTTTTAAGCCACTAAAGTGCAGCCTTTTTGGGGGGGAATCATTAAAATCGACATTTTGCATCTTTTTGCGGTGGTTTTGCATCTGTTTTTAGTCTTTCTGCATCTTTTTTGGTGATTTTTAATCTATTTTTCATTATTTTGCATCTTTTTTTGGTGGTTCTACATCTATTTTTAGCCATTTAGCATCTTTCTGTGGTGGTTTTGCATCTATTTTTAGCCATTTTGCATCTTTCTGTGGTGGTTTTGCATCTATTTTTAGCCATTTTGCATCTTTTTGATGTGTTTTTTGGACTTTTGGGGGGGAATCATCAAGAAATCATCAAGAAACCACTTACAATACACAGATGCATGAAAACTGGAAAGATTATTAAGACAAATGCCACATGAGACCTTTGAGCGATCGTTATTTCCATGATTTATAGTCGTCACAAAGAGATGGAGCCTTTCACACACACTCAGACTACACTAATGCACCCGTTTCCATCAGGCCACCTACTCACACACTCGCTCGTATAGGGCAAATTGATTGACTGATTGTTTTGCATCTATTTTCATCCCTTTTGTATCTTTTTGGTTTAAGGTATTTTGCATATTTTGTGGTCATTTTTCATCCATTTTTAGTTGTTTTGTAGGTTTTGCATCTATTTTAAGTCATTTTAAGTCTTTTTTCTGTTTAATTTAAATCTATTTTTAGTCATTTTGCATCTTTTTGTGGTGGTTCTGCTTCTATTTTTTGTTATTTTGCATCTTATTTTGGTGGTTTTGCATCTGTTTCTGGTCATTTCACATCTTCTGTGGTGGTTTTTGCATTTATTTTTAGTCATTTTGCACATTTTTTGGTGGTTATGCATGTTTTTGAAGTGGTTTACATCACAGATTCATCTTTTCAGGTTTAAACCGATTTATTTTGTGCCATATACAGATGGCAAAACCTTATATTTTTAGCCACTAAAGTACAGTAGGACTTTTCTTGGGGGGGACAAGAAACCACTTACAATACACAGATGCATGAAAGCTGGAAAGATTATTGAGACAAATGCCACATGAGACCTTTGAGCGATCGTTATTTCCATAATTTATAGTCGTCACAAAGAGATGGAGCCTTTCACACACACTCATACTACACTCATGCACCCGTTTCCATCAGGCCACCTACTCACACACACTCACACTCGCTCGTATAGGGCTAATTTAAAGTGTTCATTCCAGCTGAGCTACACGTCTGTGGATTGTGGGAGGAAGGTGAAAGCGCCTGGAGGATTTGCCACGCAGACACACAGAGAACATGCAAAAAAAAAAACCCACACACGCAGAGGATCAGTTGCTTAGGAACAGAATTGTTCATCAACTGGGGGTGTGATCACTTTTGAGCAAAAGTGTGGGTTTAATCGTGTGAACTTGCAAGCTGGGCTCTGATAATAGTCAAAGTGCCTGGAGGTGGGTGGAGAAGGTGAGCTGATGGTGGTGGTGAGGATGATGATGATGATGATGATGATGATGATGATGATGATGATGATGATGATGATGATGAGGATGATGATGATGATGATGATGATGATGATGATGTATTGTAGCCCTATAGTCCATAAATGTTGCTATCTCTCACAAAGAGACTCAAAACAACCACAAAAAGACACAATAAAACACAAAGAGGCATAAAATGACATCACAGTGACACAAAATGACCACAAAACAAACACAAAGAGACACAGAACAAACAATGAGAGTCAGAACAACCACAAAATGACCACAAAGAGACACAAAACAACTAAAAAGAGACACAAAACAACTAAAAAGACACAAAACAACTACAGAGAGACACAAAACAACTACAGAGAGACACAAAACAACTACAAAGAGAAACAAAACAACTACAAAGAGACACAAAACAACTACAAAGAGACACAAGACAACTACAAAGACACACAAAACAACTACAAAGACACACAAAACAACTACAAAGAGACACAAGTGACCTCAAACAGACCAAAACAACTACAATGAGTCACAAAACAACTACAGAGACACAAAACAACCACAAAGACACACAAAACGACTACAAAGAGACACAAATCAACTACAATTAGACACAAAACAACTACAATGAGACACAAAACAACTACAGAGACACAAAACAACCACAAAGACACACAAAACGACTACAAAGAGACACAAATCAACTACAATTAGACACAAAACAACTACAATGAGACACAAAACAACTACAGAGACACAAAACAACTACAAAGAGACATAAAACAACTACAAAGAGACACAAAACAACTACAAAGAGACACAAACAACTACAAAGAGACACAAAACAACTACAGAGAGACACAAAACAACCACAAAGAGACACAAAACAACTACAAAGAGACACAAAACAACTACAAAGAGACACAAAACAACTACAGAGAGACACAAAACAACCACAAAGAGACACAAAACAACTACAAAGAGACACAAAACAACTACAGAGAGACACAAAACAACTACAAAGAGACACAAGACAACTACAAAGAGACACAAAACAACCACAAAGAGACACAAAACAAATACAAAGAGACACAAAACAACTACAAAGAGACACAAGTGACCTCAAACAGACCAAAACGACTACAATGAGACACAAAACAACTACAAAGAGACACAAAACGCCCACAAAGAGACACAAAACAACTACAAAGACACACAAAACAACTACAAAGACACAAAACAACTACAAAGAGACACAAAACAACTACAAAGAGACACAAGACAACTACAGAGAGACACAAAACAACTACAAAGAGACACAAAACAACTACAGGGGCACAAAACAACCACAAAGAGACACAAAACAACTACAAAGAGACACAAAACAACTACAAAGAGACACAAGACAACTACAAAGACACACAAAACAACTACAAAGACACACAAAACAACTACAAAGAGACACAAAACAACTACAGAGACACAAAACAACCACAAAGACACACAAAACGACTACAAAGAGACACAAATCAACTACAATTAGACACAAAACAACTACAATGAGACACAAAACAACTACAGAGACACAAAACAACCACAAAGACACACAAAACGACTACAAAGAGACACAAATCAACTACAATTAGACACAAAACAACTACAATGAGACACAAAACAACTACAGAGACACAAAACAACTACAAAGAGACATAAAACAACTACAAAGAGACACAAAACAACTACAAAGAGTAACAAAACAACGACAGAGAGACTGAAACAACTACAAAGAGACACAAAACAACTACAGAGAGACACAAAACAACCACAAAGAGACACAAAACAACTACAAAGAGACACAAAACAACTACAGAGAGACACAAAACAACTACAAAGAGACACAAGACAACTACAAAGACACACAAAACAAATACAAAGAGACACAAAACAACTACAAAGAGACACAAGTGACCTCAAACAGACCAAAACGACTACAATGAGACACAAAACAACTACAAAGAGACACAAAACGCCCACAAAGAGACACAAAACAACTACAAAGACACACAAAACAACTACAAAGACACAAAACAACTACAAAGAGACACAAAACAACTACAAAGAGACACAAGACAACTACAAAGACACACAAAACAACTACAAAGAGACACAAGTGACCTCAAACAGACCAAAACAACTACAAAGAGACACAAAACAACTACAATTAGACACAAAACAACTACAATGAGACACAAAACGACTACAAAGACACACAAAACGACTACAAAGAGACACAAAACGCCCACAAAGAGACTCTAGATAACCACCATGTACATGTCCGAGCCCAGGGGCCCTTTGTCCCCTGATCCGTCCACGTGTCCGAGTGAACAGATCGGTCCGACGTAAGAGATTTTTGTCTCTGTAGGCGAGACTTCTGGTCACCTCTGGGCGAACGCAGCGCCTGCGGCCTGTGGGTATCCTCACCGTCTCCCCGTGTTTCCTGTTCTGTTCCTCGACTGTCACCATCTGATGAAGCCATTTTACCAGAGGAACAGAGCTGGGAGGCTGTGCGTCTTCATTAACATGCACAAATGTAAAAATCCTAAATGAACACAGTTTATCACACACGAGCACGACGCGGTGACAGGGTCATCATTAAGAAAGAAGAAAAATCAATTTGCGGAAAGACGTTTCCTCTCTGTGTGCCTCATTCACTCTGACTCACAGTCATTATCGTAGCGCACAAAAGGAAAGTTGGCCCGTCTGTTTGTATGTGTGTGTGTGTGTGTGTGTGTGTGTGTGTGTGTGTGTGTGTGTGTGTGTGTGTGTGTGCATGCATGAGTGCATACATGGTAAACTGGATTTTGTGCAGTTCATTAGAAATTCTGCTGACAGAGACTCGCGGTGAAAGCAGCGGTGTGAGCGTGGAGGGAATATCAAGAGGATGCTGCCTGGAGATGGCCTGCAGCTTACACACACACACACACACACACACACACACACACACACACACACACACACACACACACACACACACACACACACACACACACACACACACACACACACACACACACACACACACACACACACACACACACACACACACACACACACACACACACACACACACACACACACACACACACACACACACACACACTGACACACACAGAGGCCTTCTCATTACAGTTAATAATCCTGATTAACACAAGCTGCTACAAGGGAACCGAGTGGCTCAGTGTTGAGTCATTAAGAAAGACAAACATGTTCATTTACAGTTTGGGTTTTTAACGACGCTGTTACTGAGTACGTTTACAGTTTGGAGGTATTCTGTTTTATGACCATCTGGAAACTTCTTACACCGCTGCCTGTGTGGATGGCGCTGGCAGAAGAACTTCAATAGTTCTATGTGGTCGTTTTGTTTCTCTTTGTGGTGAATTTACGTCCCTTTATAGTTGTTTTGTTTGTCTTTGTGGTGATTTTGCATCTATTTTTAGTCATTTTGCATCTTTTTCCGGTGGTTTTGCATCTATTTTTAGTCATTTTGCATCTTTTTGTGGTGGTTTTGCATCTATTTTTAGTCATTTTGCATCTTTTTGTGGTGGTTTTGAATCTATTTTTAGTCATTTTGCATCTTTTTGTTGGTATTTTGCATCTATTTTTAGTCATTTTGCATCTTTTAGTGGTGGTTTTGCATCTATTTTTAGTCATTTTGCATCTTTTTGTGGTGGTTTTGCATCTATTTTTAGTTATTTTGCATCTTTTTGTGGTGGTTTTGCATCTATTTTTAGTCATTTTGCATCTTTCTGTGCTGGTTTTGCATCTATTTTTAGTCATTTTGCATTTTTTTGTGGTGGTTTTGCATCTATTTTTAGTCATTTTGCATCTTTTTCCGGTGGTTTTGCATCTATTTTTAGTCATTTTGCATCTTTTTCCGGTGGTTTTGCATCTATTTTTAGTCATTTTGCATCTTTTTGTGGTGGTTTTGCATCTATTTTTAGTGATTTCGCATCTTTTTGGGGTGGTTTTGCATTTATTTTTAGTCATTTTGCATCTTTTTCCGGTGGTTTTGCATCTATTTTTAGTCATTTTGCATCTTTTTCTGGTGGTTTTGCATCTATTTGTAGTCATTTTGCATTTTTTTCTGATGGTATTGAATCTATTTTTTAGTCATTTTGCACCTTTCTGGGGTTTTGATTCTATTTTAACTAATTTTGCATCTTTTTCCGGTGGTTTCGAATCTATTTCCAGTCATTTTGCATCTTTTTGTGGTGGTTTTGAATCTATTTTTACACATTTTGCATCTTTCTGTGTTGATTTTTCATCTTTTTTTAGTCATTTTGCATCTTTCTGTGATGATTTTGCATCTTTTTTAGTCATTTTGCATCTTTTTGGGGTGGTTTTGCATCTATTTTTTGTCATTTTGCATCTTTCTGTGGTGGTTTTTCATATAATTTTATTCATTTTGCATCTTTTTGTTGGGATTTTGAATCTATTTTAAGTCATTTTGCAACTTTTTCCGGTGGTTTTGAATCTATTTTTAGTGATTTTATGTTTCTATATCATTGTTTTGTTTCCCTCTGTGCTCATTTTACATCTATGTTTAATTATTTCGCATGTCTTTGTCATTATATTTTCTCTCTATGTGGATATTTTGTGTCTATTTTCAACAACATTTCATGAGCCAGGGCCCCTGACCTTATGGGCCCCTCGTAGGCCCATGCAGTGATCAATCCTGCGGTGTCACATCTCAGTAACATCCCACCGCTGGACTGGCGTCGGTCAGGTGGTCTAATGTGTGTCAGTGTGACCTGTAAAATGGAGCGGCCCTGCATGAACATTAACACAAGTGCTATAATCACTCTCTGTCCAACAGCCCTTAAACATATGCCAGGCTTTAAACTGTGCATGAACAGCTGTATGAATCTTTCAGTGCGCACTCATCTCAGTGAGTTCATCATCCAGGGACCTTCTCTCCCTCCGAGGCCATTCATTTTTCATGGAGCCCCCCCTGTAGTGATGGAGCACCTTGTAAGTAGCACCGGGAATTACCCCCCCCCAAAAAAGCACCTTTGTCTGCTTTGATGTTACTTCTTTGGTTCGATCTGTTACAAATACACCTTGGTTCTCATGCAAAAAAAAAATCGCTTAAATGTCTTTTAATTTTCTGCTGTGAGAAAAAATAAGAGACGTCGAATCGAGATGCATCAAACGTTCATAACCATCTAAATCTGAGCCAGGTGTGCTGAATAATGTTTGATTAGTAAAGCCCCCTAAACACTATACAAGGGCCGGTGCAGTGCCGTGTGCAAACACTCGGACACATGACTGAGAACTGGAGAACCAAAAAAACAAAAACGTCTGGGGTGAAATTAAAATATATTAAATACATTTTAACGAATCGAGTGTTGGTACTGGTGTTACAGGGGGAAATCTTTTTAATAATCTAATATATAAATATAATAATATATTATATATATATATATATATATATATTATGTTTCTCAAAGTTATTTGTTGTCGTGTGCACAACAATTACCCAAAGGCTCCTTCAACAATCCTTATTGAATATGAATTTAAAAAGAAATCACACTTAAAATCGGAAACCAAGACATAAATGTACATTAGAATCACAGGGCTGAATATAATCATAATAAATCATGAATAAATGAATCTATTTTTAGT
The DNA here is from genome assembly GCF_963691815.1 of Echiichthys vipera. Lineage (NCBI taxonomy): Eukaryota > Metazoa > Chordata > Actinopteri > Perciformes > Trachinidae > Echiichthys > Echiichthys vipera. The sequence continues at coordinate 930,130 of NC_139839.1, forward strand.
CATTTTGCATCTTTTTGTGGTGGTTTTGCATCTATTTTATTCATTTTGCATCTTTTTGTGGTGTTTTGAATCTATTTTTAGTCATTTTGCATCTTTTTGTGCTGGTTTTGCATCTTTTTTATTCATTTTGCATCTTTTTGTGCTGGTTTTGCATCTTTTTTTAGTCATTTTGCATCTTTTTGTGGTGGTTTTGCATCTTTTTTTAGTCATTTTGCATCTTTTTGTGGTGGTTTTGCATCTTTTTTTAGTCATTTTGCGTCTTTTTGTGCTGGTTTTGCATCTATTTTTAGTCATTTTGCATCTTTTTTGTGGTAACACACTTATATAATAGGGTGGGTAGCAAATGTATCTGCAAAGGAAAGTAATAAACATACACACAGAGGTATAAACAGTACATATGTAAGTTAAAGCCGTGGGAGAGTGAGATGCAATGATGAGCTCAAATAGTGAAAACTGTGAACTGTGAAAATAATTATTTTCACTTCCGGGAAAATACGAAAAGGTGAATCCCAGAAAAACAATTTCCCTCACAACTCTGAAATTCTGCAAAAACTTTAGATCAGAGTGGGAAACACTGAGGTCTCCTCCGGGTCAGTGACCAGCACAGAGGCGTCAGGACGTGACCCGTCTCCGAAAGAGCTGTGTATCCGCCTCTGGCTCCAACTCTGACTGAGATACAGCTGCTCTGATAACAGGCTGTGTTTTGTCCTTCCCCTCAGGGCAGGGGGAGAAAATTCTGCTCCTGGAGAGCCCCAGTCCTGTATGTTTTAGGTTTCTCTCTGCTCCAACACACCTGAGTCTGATGCTCTGCCCGTTATTAAGCAGCTGAAGCAGGACAGTGGCTCTCCAGGAGCAGAATTGCCCACCCCTGCCTTAGGGGGTGCAAGGTCGCACTCACACATCCACACACTCACACAGAAACACTCACGAGGGCCCGTCAAAGACAGAACCCACCGGTGACACAGACGACCTCAGATAGTTTCACTGGAATATCAATTTCATGACAATAACGTCTCTGCATGCAGAGTTTAACCTGAGACACTTCAGGTGAATAGGAAAACAGTATGTCTGGGACATGGAAACAGGAAATGAACCCTGTTTGCCGGGTGAAAGTCCACAACCTGCCTCCCTAAGCGGAGATTCGCTGTCTTACATACGTCCCCTGCTTTTAATACGTTGAATACCCACATAATAAATATGCACAAATTACTGTGCATTAGCTTTTCATTGTTATATGTACAAAAAACGCACGAGAACAGCCTGATTGGAGAGATGCAGGTCGCGTCTGATCTCTTCAAATACAGCTTCAGTTTCAGCGCAGGTGCAGTTGGTGCTCTCGCAGCGTAGTTTCTGTGGAGTCACAACAAATTAGACTCTGCATACTCCCTCTGATGTTACTTCAGGTACCAGTAAGATTAGCAACACAATCCTGGAAGTCCAGTGAGAGAAACAGGCCAGGAGCCAAAATGCATGCTAAAGTGCCCTCTAGGAACCAAAATGCATGCTTAAGTGCAATCTAGGAACCAAAACATGTGCTAAAGTGCCCTCATGGGACCCATAAAACATGCTCAAGGGCCCTCTAGGAGCCAAAATGCATGCTAAAGTGTCCTAATGGGAGCAAAAAAACTTGCTAAAGTACCCTCTAGGAGGTAAAACGTGCTAAAGTGCACTCATGGGAGCCAAAACCAATGCTAAAGTGCTCTCAAGGAGCAAAAATTTGCTCTAAAGTGCCCTCTAGGAGCAAAAACTTGTGCTAAAGTGTCCTCTTGGGAGCCAAAATGTGTGCTAAATTGCCCTCTAGGAGCCAAAATGTGTGCTAAATTGCCCTCTAGGAGCCAAAATGTGTGCTAAAGTGTCCTCTAGAAGCCAAAACATGTGCTTAAGTGCCCTCTTGGAGCCAAAATGGTTGCTAAAGCTCTAGAAGCAAAAACATGTGCTAAAGTGCCGTCTAGAAGCAAAAACATGTGCTAAAGTGCCCTCTAGGAGCCAAAATGTGTGCTAAAGTGCCCTCTAGGAGCCAAAACATGTGCTAAAGTGCCCTCTAGGAGCCAAAACATGTGCTAAAGTGTCCTCTAGGAGCCAAAACATGTGCTTAAGTGCCCTCTAGGAGCCAAAATGCTTGCTAAAGTGCCCTCTTCAGTGGCGAGGAAGCGCCTTTTTTTCCTTTCCGCCCTTGCCCTTCAAAAAGTCTGTGCGCGCCACTGGATTTCACTGTATTGGAAAGTTTTCGCAGCAGCAATCATTTCGTGTTTCTGGGTGAAAATCACAAGATAAAAATGAATGAGTGTCAGATGGCACACTGAGGGGCAGTTAATGACTCGGGGTGACGCGGGTAGTAACGTCAACACCAATTAAACTTCACAAATAGACACTGAAATACTTGTTTGTTCGATTTCTGCTGTGTTCACACACCTGTTTTAATGATTTGCAGCTGTCAGCAGGCTCTACCATCCATTTGTGCAATGCATCAAGGGAAAACGGTGTTATCAATCAACACCACGCTCAAAAAACAGCCTTTTTTAGCGTGCATACTTTACCACTTTTCCGGTGTCAACACATTACATGACTCAAACCTGCTTTGAATTAGTATGTAGTGTGGAACTGGGATACAGATCATCTCCTATAGATGACACCAGGAAACTCTGATGCTGCAGACGTGATCAGGGAGAACACAAAATGGAAAATGTGCGGAGATAAAGTGTGTTTTCACAATGCTTAAAGGTAGGTCAAGGTGTGGCCTCGTTGTAGAAGCGTCTCCTCGCTGCCCACACTTCTATTTTTGGACTGCATGTCACACAGCCTGCAGCAATCTTCCAGCCACAGAGGAGCTGGGCTCGATGCGTTGGAGGTCTAAATGAGGGGTTTTATAACTTATATCGAGTAAAAGATTTAATCTCTTCGCGGAGAGTAAGAGTGAGGGTGTAACATGTATTATTCAAGAGTAGTTTAAATGTGAAATCAAGTGCTTAGCAGTTATATAAAGCCTCTTATTTGGAGCATTTCCCTAATGCCATAGTGAACTTTAAGTCTATGAAGATTATCCAAAATGATCGGCTGTCAGTTCTGTCGTCTCAGTCTGGACCTTGGTGGACATGAGGAAGGGAACATCAAGTTGTAAGAAATTGGGGCTTTTTGGATGGATACAGATCCTGTATCGCAAAGTAAGGGTCAGAACCGAACCTATTTTTTAAATCCGGTCCCCAGTCACCCAATAATGCAGTCACGCCCTGCGGCTCAGGTCACGTTGAGTGTGACTGAATTCATGATGTGTTTTTGTAAGTTCGGGTCCCGGGGAGACTCCAGACTTGTGTGGTGTCTCCCGAGCTGAAAAGGTTTTGGCGCAAAAGTGCAGATTTAAGAATGAACGAAGGTCAGTTTCAGAAGTGAAGGATCAGGTGAAAAGATTATCAACGGAGATATCCCGGAGAGTCGCTAACAGCCGCTAACAGTCGCTAACAGACGCTAACAGTCGCTAACAGTCGCTAAGCGCTGATTAGCTCGAGGCAGTACATAAAAATCGGCGTAAAATCATCCCAGGGTCTTTTTTACTTACATCGAATAAGCCATTGAGACTATTTTTGTTGTGTAACAAATATTAACGGAGAAATCCGGTAGAGCTGCAAACAGCCTGACGTGGCTAACAGTGATTAGCTCGGGGCAGCACGGTGAAGGCATTCAAAGGTCTTTTTTAACCACTAATGCTTCTGAAAATAACAGCAAACCTCTGCAGCAGCATGAGAAGAGTCCCTACACAGGAAACAAAGCACCAATGGGCTCCTTCCTTTGGGATTGACTTTGGTAATCCACTGTAATGGACTTTACTATGAGAGGAGCTGGTACAGGAGCCAGTAGGTAAGTCTTTAAAACACTCTTTAATAAACTCTGGCTTCACTAACTACGCTGATGCTGCTTTGTTGTGTGTAGGGACTCTTCTCATGCTGCTGCAGAGGTTTGGTGTTATTTTGAGCAGAATGAGTGGTTAAAAAAGACCTTTGAATGCCTTCACCGTGCTGCCCCGAGCTAATTCGTGTTAGCTAACAGCCGGCATATCTCCGTTAATTGTTCATACATGAAAAAAAATTGTCTCTGTGGCTTATTTGAATGAACGAATTTGCTGAAAAAGACCTTGGGATGAATTTACACCGGAATTACGCTTTAAGTTTCTGGTGGGGGGGGGGGGGGGGTAATAACTGGACACATACATATTAAGCTTAACCCAAATGAATGCATGGCACCTGGGCATTTATCTCATATAATCCTCATCATAAGGTTTAAAAGCTTCAAACCCTGCAGCATCTGACTGACCACACCCTCAGGAATGCTCTGCGTATTAAAACTACTTTACCTCTGAGTCCATCATGATTTGATTCAAGCATGGACTAATATATTTACACTGTGATGAGTGGGGGGAACACGGGCACTCTGGTGTTACAGACTACATTTGACAACCAAAAAAAAACAAAAAAAAACAGCCCTGCCAGCTGACTATACGGGACCTTTAATGCAGCTGCAGCTCTTCATTCAGATGCTGAGTGGAGCAGCGGATGACCGGAGGAGGAGGAGGAGGAGGAGGAGACGCTGCTCTAGGAAAAAAACACACCACAGCTCTTATTATAATCGCGTTTTTCTGAATGCAGATCCTGCTGAGGGATCTCCCCTCGTTGCTTATAGCGTTTAACCGGGGAAGTGCCGTCCTGGGGGCAGGCTGAGCGGATTGCGGCACTCAAAGCGCGCCCTGAGTGATCGGAGCTCAGCAGCATCTCATTGTATGAAATGCGTCACCACCATCCTGTTCTCCCATTTACACACATCGGCTCTCCACTCACGGACTGTGCGCCGCACTGACAATTTCACCAGGTAAGAATTCCCCTTTATTTAAATGAATGCCAGGCTCCAGATGCAGCAAAATGGAGACATTACACTCCTGATATTAAAAAACCGTCTGTGCGTGGAAGTGAGGGAAGGAGAGGGTGGTTTCTATTTGGTTAAATCTCGCAGGCCTGCACATTACAATAGACGATGTATTGTCCCGACTTCATTTCATATTCATGGCAACGTCCGCTAATCTAATTGATCACATGCTCTATTAAAGGTTGGTTTTTCATCCATAACGTTGTGTCAAATGGTGCACATTAGTTGTTTCACGTTGGTGTTATTACTGATGAAGCCCGGAGCAGTTAATGAGGGTTAGTGGGCGGGTTTTCTCATTGTTCTGACGGGAAATCTCCTCCGGAGCTGGATGCGCGGGTCTCATGTGTCTTCTTTTGGGTGCAGGTAACCACATGCGCGGGCCGGTGTCACCGCGCTGAGCCCGGAGAGCACGAAGGGTACAGGGGGGTCAGAGAGACAAGAGCGGCCGGGAAAAAGGTGGACCGGATGACAGCCAGGACCTCTGAGGCCTCGGGACTGTCGGTGCCTCTGCACCGCTGTCACGGCCAGGCCAGTAACGGCACCTGCGCGGAGCAGCTCAGCTTCTTTCCGCCGTTCTCCTCCACCCTCGCGCTCCTCGTGCTGGTGGCCGTGCTCGTGGGGATCGTCCTCGTTTCCCTGGCAACGTTCCACTTCCACAAGAGGAAGCTCCGGAACAGGAAGATCCAGCGCGCGCAGGAGGAATACGAGCGCGACAGTCGCAACCCGGCGCGCTCTTGCGCTCCAGCGGCAGCGGCAGCGGCAGCGGCAGCGGCGAGCGGGGAGACCGCGCGGCCGTGCGTCATCGTCCGACCGGTGAGATGTGAGGAGGAGAGGCTCTCGTGCCAGAGCGCGGGGAGCGCGGGCGCAACCGAGGCAGCTCCTCTTGACTGCTAACTTCAGGGAATGAGACTGTGGAATAAACAGGAAAAGCAATAAGGCACAAAGAACTCCCACAAACATCTCTGCTGCTTGTAGACGTAGAAACGCAGAATACTGAGCAGAATAGGCGGCCTGCAGAGGTAGAGCTGCAGCGGCACATAGGACATAGGTACACACCTTCTCATTACACTAGTATTTAGCCAACCGGTAATTCCTTAATGGGACTGTGTAAAGTATTTGCCTGCTTTGACTTTTTGGACCTCTCCCTCTTCCCAACTTAAACCCCTCAACCGTGTTTAAACTTTAAAACCCTCCCTGAGATGTGTGACACACGGTTGTGTTCAATTATTAAGAGTTTGGTGACACAACACAGACCTTAATGGCTCGCTGATCTTCCTTGGCATGTCTCTCTGACACACTACCAGTATGTAGTTAGACTATAATGGATGTTGTGGTGCTGTTAGGCAGTGCAAAGCTGCATATAGGCTGTAGAACAATGGCTTATTTGTTTGCGTAGTATTTTTTCCTTCAATTAAGTGACTTAGCATATTTGCCTATAAAGTACTGTCCTCCAATGTCTGTTAGACATCTGTAGGTAGCTCTAGTTAGCCTAACAGGATGCAACTTTTTTGCTGTAGTGATGCACATAATATTTTTTTTAAATGTGTCAGATCGTAAGGTTTAGCGCTAATACAGTATTTTCCTTTTTTGAGTATTTATAATGTATTCTCTGACATGTACCGAAGTGAGAATCCTTCCAACTGAGGGCTTCATCAAGCCCCTTCCTATAATATTCATTTTTTTTTTATTTAAATCTTACATATTGTATCATTCATAGTGGGCCTAATAGAAATTCTGTGTCATTTACTATATGAATTCACTGTACATGTATGCCATTATGAGAGCTGGAATGTTTTACAGTAACGTCATCTTTCTGGAGTTCATATTCTCTGCCTTATCAAAAGGAAAAATATGTAATATTCTAAGTTTATAAATAAATACTTATGTTATGTTAATCCTTTGAATGTGTCGTCAACCTTAAACACTCGGTGACCGTTACCCAACACACCTGAATGCCATACTCATATATCGAATTAACTGGTGACATTATAATATGGATACGTTTGGATGGATTTTCATTACGTCACAGATGACCTTCCTATGTGGGAGATCCACAGAGGGTCCGCTGAATAAGAAAAGCCTTTAAGCTACCAGAGAATCAATGCTTACACAATTTCTATTGCACACAGGAGCATGTGAACGCGCAGATCCACTGCATATGACCAAGTCTACTGTATAGGCGCCATTAATCTTTCTATGTGATTTATTGACATGAAGGTTATCCATAGAAGTACCACCCTTAATCTCAAAATCTCCCCCTAATGTCTTATTCGAGGTCAGTGGAAGTGAATCAGCATCAGTCAGTGCGTTGGACAGGTACCAGGACACCATGTTCCTAATTGTCCCCTGGCCTGGGAATACGGAGCTGTGTTTTTGGCGAGGCTCCAGCTCCGGCTGGAAGATGCACTGACAGACTGCCCCGTCTATCTTATCTCATTGGCATAAGTGCAACAGAATGAAACCATTTATCTTCCCGGGGAAATTGGGAGGAAGTCAACGGAAAGATGACTAATGCATTCTACATTCAGACGTATGTTTCCGCATCCGCAACGTCGCACGTGTTTGTAGGATAGAAAATGTGAATGATGCAGCTGAAGCTACGGTTCAGTCAAAAGCAGATATAATTGGTGGAAATGCTTTCAAGCATTCCCAACTATTGTTATTCTAATCTTTATTATTGTTATTCCTACGTCTTCTGTGCATTTTTCAGTCATCTGCTTCATACTTTCAGCTTTAAAAACCATTCAACTATTAAAATAATCAGCTCATTCATGCTCACCTACAACTATTTCTCTGCCTTTCATACTTTAATAATGCAAATCAATGGAGATCAGCTTAAAATCCTCAAAAACACGCCTCTCTTTGAAATGCATCTAGTTACAACATTTTGATCTTCCAACCGTCCTGTGGGCATCTCTCCGTACGACCTGGCTGTGAGAGACATTTCCTCCTTCTGCTAAAGGTGGTGTTCAATTTAATTTCATTTTGTATGTTTGGTTGTAGGATGAGGGATGAGGGATGAGGCTGGCTGGCTGTCAGTGGAAAAAGAATGGATGCAACCAGGGATGGATGGAGGTCAATGATGGATATTGGCAGCTGAAGATGGATGAGTGGGTAGAAGTAAGTCACTGGGAGGTGGCGGGGTCAGGGAGCTCAGCAGCGGGGATGGAAGGAAGTCAGTGGCTGGGATTGGATGAAGCTCTATGGATAGGAATCAGTGGAGGTCAATGGTCATAGGAATGTGTCATGTTTGGGGGGTAGGAATGGATCAAGGTCCATGAATCAGTGGAGGTCAGTGGAGCTAAGGTTGGTCAGTGTCTTAGAGGGGATGGAGCTTAGCAGTGGTCAGTAGCTAGGAATGAATGGAGGTCAATGGCTAGGAATTAATTGAGAACAGTAGCTAGGAATTAATGGTGGTCAGAAGTTAAGAAAAGATGGAAGTCAATATCTAATAATCAATGGTCAGTAGCTAGGAATGGAGGAAAATCAATGGCTGGGAATAGATGGAGGTCTGAGCTAAGGTTGGTCAGTGTCTCAGAGGGGATAGAGCTTAGCAGTCAGTAGCTAGGAATGAATGGAGGTCAATGGATATAAATGAAATGATAAATGAAAATCAGAGGCTAGGAATGAATGGAGGTCAGTAGCTAGTTATCAATGCAAGCTTGTGGCTAGAAATGGATGAGGAACAGTGGCAAGGAATCAATAGTAATCGATAGCTAGGAATAGATGGATGTCAATGGCTAGAAACTAACAGTGAGCGTTAACTGGGAATAGATGGAGGTCAGTGGATAGGAATTAATGGAGAACAGTAGCTAGGAATTAATGGTGGTCAGAAGTTAAGAACAGTTGGAAGTCAATGGCTAATAATCAATGGTCAGTAGCTAGGAAGGGAGGAAAATCAGTAGGTAGGAATGGAGGAAAATCCGAGGCTAGGAATGGATGGAGGTCAAGTAATCAATGCAAGCTTGTGGCTAGAAATGGTTGAGGAACAGTTGCAAGGAATCAATAGCAATCGATAGCTAGGAATAGATGGAGGTCAATGGCTAGGAATTAATGGTGGTCGGTAGCTAGGAACTAACGGTGGTGGGTAAGTAGAAAAAGATGGAGGTCAATGGATAGGAATCAAAGGAGAACAGTAGCTAGGAATTAATGGTGGTCAGAAGTAAAGAACAGTTGGAAGTCAATAGCTAATAATCAATGGAGGTCAGTGGCTAGGAATGGAGGAAAATCAATGACTGGGAATAGATGGAGGGTAGTAGCTAATAATAAAGCTTAGATCTGGCCCAGAAAATCAAGCCCAACCCTCCCTGAGCATGTGCATGTTCTGTCCGAGCTCGGCCCAGCACTTTTTTTTTAAATGCATGGGCTGTTACATCTGAGCTTGGCAGTTGTTGGAACTACAGAATGGAATTGATCACAAAAGGAACTGAAACGTGAACCGCACTAAATGCACCGGACAGAGCCGACACTTGTGCTGTCACTGCCCACGACTTGTTTGAAATGCTTCCATACCTCAGACTTTCCTCCAGACTTGATAAAAGCTAATTGTCCTGTTTTTATTTCATCCTTTACACCTTTATCTGCACAGCACAGCAGCAGGCCTGTTGTGATGCAGGCGAGTGGAGGAGACACTGAGCTGCAACATATGGCGGCTTTTTTTTTTACTTTGTGCAACTTTGCACACGTTTGCTACTTAGGCATACTCTGCTAAATATATATAGGCCTACAGTAATTCTGTTTATGGCGTAGCTTTCTCCTCAGATAACAGAAATAAAGCGATTATTTATATAAAAAAAAATAGGATAGTGGTGGGAAATGTAGGCCCAACCCGGACCGTGGGTCAGGTCATGTCAGGGTCGGGCTCAGGCAGAGAATCTAAACTCTAGCTAATAATCAATGCAAGTATGTGGATAGAAATGGATGACAGTCAGTGGATATGGATGGATAAGTCAATAGTTAGAAATCTATGGAGGTCAGTGGCTGAGAAACAATGGAGGGCAATAACTAGTTCTTGAGGAAGGTCACTGGATAGGAATGGATGAAGATCAGTGGCCATGAATGGATGAAAGTCAGTAGTTTGAATCAATGGAGGTCAGTAGCCAGGAATCAATGGAGGTCAATGGCTAGGAACAACAGAAGGTCAGTAGTTAGGAATGGATGAAGGCCAGGGACATGAATGGAGGAAAGTCAGTGACTAGGAATCAATGGAGGTCAATGGTTAAAACTGGAGGGAGGTCCGTAGCCAGGAATCAATGGAGGTCAAGGGCTAGGAACAACAGAAGGTCAGTAGTTAGGAATGGATGAAGGCCAGGGACATGAATGGATGAAAGTCAGTGACTAGGAATCAATGGAGGTCGATGGCTAAAACTGGAGGGGTGTCAGTAGCCAGGAATCAAGGTAGATTGAAGTCAATTTCTAAGATTCAATGGAGGTCAATGACATGAATGGATAAAAGTCAGTGGTTCAGAGTCATCAGAGATCAGTGGCTATCAATGGAGGTCAAGGGCTAGGAAAGGATAAAGGTCAGTGACATGAATGGATAAAAGTCAGTGGCTAGGAATCAGTGGAGGCCAATGGTTAGGAAAGGATGAAGGCTACGCCTGGTGGTCACTGGCTAGGATTCAATGGTGGTCAGTTGTAAGAAATCAATGGAGGCCGGTTGTTAGGAGAGGGGCAAATACTTTTATGGGACTTAAATTTGCTCTGGGAATAGCCTAGTTATTGTGTATGGCCTCATTTAAAATTAATGAGGCCAGTTTTCAGGGATTCACTGTCCCACGGGGTTCTGATCCTCAGTGCTGCAGGGGGACGTTGGTTGGCCAGAGAGTGGATTAGGTCCTCTGAGGCTGTTTATTATAGCATTATTATGGTTGTGTGTAATGTGCGTCACCACAGGCAACCAGTCTTCAGTTAATACATCTTATAAGCATGGAAGCAAGATCACATAATCTAATACAAACATATTTGGTGAGCATTTGTCCTTTAAGAGAATGAAGCCCTGGTTTTGTTTTATAAAGTTTTATTTGCTTACTTTAACTTTGATTTATTGATGCACCAGGCCTCTCCCTAGGACAAAAACCACACTATTGGTAAGTTGATGAATTGGCTAAACCCATACCTCAGTTTTTGAGAGATGGTTTGGACCGTCTCAGCTCTAGAAAATGCTTTTTTGATCAGATCTGTTGAGCACACAGTGTTCACTATCCCCCCCCACTCATCTGAATGTGTTTTTTCAGTCATCCAGACAACCATTAATTTTTTCCTTTCATTTCTGGGAACAATCAATTTGATATTTAGTGGAATCAGCAATCCTCGGTGAGCCTAACAACCAGACTTGGTCTTTTTGCTTCCTTTAGAAAACCGTCAGCGTTATTGTAAAAGATACCGCGTGAGTTATGTAGACAGCGGAAAGAGACGGGTATGGACATTGAAATTATTACAATAGGAAGATTTCTGCACAGCAAGTGTTGAACGGGAGACTGTGAGGCTTGCAGATTTGGACGTACTCCAAGTAACGGTAGATCTCGATTCAGGGTTGTACAAGGCCTGGCAAGTAAACTACTGGGTGCGCTAATTAATGGGTTTCTGGTTGCGCTCAATATAGAACTAACACCGTGCCAGCAGCCTGCCAACCTTCCTGCTGTGGCGCTTCAGACTCCAAAGGGGCCCCACTTTATCCCAAAGCAACATGGGTGAATACAAAATACTTCACAAGGCAAAGGGGATTTATCATGCCTGCATTCAGCTAACGCGTACTCATATTGATGAGACTTTGGCCTCAACTTTACAGCCCACTCTGATTATTCCTCTGAGCTGCATTAGCAGATTGGTTTCCGCGCTCCATATCTCAACTCGCAAGCGATGACAAGTGACAGTTCACTGTCAGGGAGAGAGGACACCGCTGCTCCCATTCTCACCCCTGCTGTCAGGGTTCGAGGTGGATGATTTGTCACCACCAGTGTCGGTTTATATGCTTCATTACTGCAGGTTCAAGCTGCGGCTGCCAGGGTACAGTACCAGAACTCAGACAAATAGACCTTGGAATAACAGCCCAGCCTTGTTCAACGATTGCATCGTTTTTTCTACGGTGCAATCTTTACGTTTAACTTCTTGTTGGAGCTTTTGAACATGTTTTACCATCTGATACAGCAACATCCATAACCTTATTTAGAACCACTATTGACATCATTAATCATACGCATCACTGTTTTACAAGAGTTTATAAAATGTATGAATGTGACAGAAATAAAACGTTACTTTATTTCCCGGTATATTTATATTTATTTCATCGCTAGTCGTCGCAGTGTGTCTCCAGGGATGGTCAGCCTACAACTTTGATCCAGACTGAAATATCGACAACTATTGGATGGATTACAATGACATGTTGTACAGACACTCATGGTGTCCAGAGGATGGACCCTAAGGCGACTTTCCTCGAGTGCCACCAGCAGTTAAATTGTTTCACCTACACTGGAGATCGAAATTGAGGAAAACATTGTTAACACTTGATTTATTCTGAAATACTGTTATTTTTTATTGTTAATTCAGTAACTGTAGTGGGTTTCTTACACATTACTTTGTTGCTAAGGATTTCCCAGAGATTCTCTATGAGATTTAGATCTGGACTCTTGACATTTCATTGTTCTAATATTCTCAGCTTCAAGGAACGGCTTCACCTGTTGTGCAGTGTGGCGGGGGGAATTGTCTTGCATCATAATTGCAGCTTATCTGGAGACAATTGCAGTGAAGATATTTCATGTTACTGAAACATTTGAATTCAATCCACCATGTAGCTGCACAAGAGGCCCAACTCCTGCTGCAGAAAACATCCCCCAGACCATGACATGACATTAAAGTTCAATTTACTTGTGTCTGATGGGAAACATTATGTTCGGCATCCGACTGAGGAATGACTGAACCCAGAGTGTGTAAAGAAGTGAGTTCAATTTGGAGGAGGAAGTGTCAGAGATCTAAACCTCATAGAGAATCTCTGGGAAATCCTTGGTGACAAAGTTTGTCTGATAAACCCACTACAGTTAGTGAACTGTGGAAGAGACTGAAGAAGAACGCAGATCAAACCAGAGCAGTGTGAGAAACTAGTGATGTCCTGTGGGCGCAGATGTGCTGAAGTCATTCAAAGCTGTGGCCTCTACACTTCCTGTTCATGTTTGAATCCTAGAGAAGAAAACAGTGTTGAAATCTTCTCTTCTGACACAATCAACACTGTTCTCTCATTTGGATCACTGCTTTTTTTTAACAAAATAAAGGTTTTTGTTAAAGTCCCTTGGTTATTTAAAAACAAACATGCTAGTACAGCAGTGCTAAAGCCAAAGCTGATATCCTATCAAATTATGAACAATAGAAAAAAACACAATTTCAGAATAAATCAAGTATTTATCTCCAGTGTATATCCATAAAAGATCTCAACATCTACCGGATGGATTAGAAAAAGACCTGATAAAGACTTTTATGGCTCCCAGATGATGCATCTTAGGGCGTACTCACACTGTCCTCCCGGACCGAGACCCGGACTTTAGGGTACTTTAGGTCCCCCCTCCCTCTCCCCCCCGCGCCCCAGCCCCGTTTGTACTCACACTACCTGGGCCTCGGCCAATGCTTCTTGCTGTCCATACGACATCACGCCGTAACACGTCACACGCATTGATCGCGTGTGTGTGGCTTTGTTTACAAATCTTTCCGTAGACCTCGGAGTTTTTGTGCGTCTTGTCGACTGTTTTTGAATCTTTTCATCGACCAAATCTGCAGTAAACACTCCACCTCCGCATCACACCAACGTGAACCTTTCACCACCATTGTTGTTGTTGTTGAATATCCGCGCATGGTCCCTCCTTCTATTTACATGTCCGAACAGGCGGACATAACGCTACTGCCGTAGGGCTCGTGCTTGTGCTCGTACACGTGCGCATGCTCGTGCTCGTACATGTGCAAACGGCTCCGCTAAAGCCCACCTCTTTCAAGCGGGCCGTGGAGGGCCAGCTGGCCGCAGTTGAGCGCGGAGCGGGTGCGCTCACTCTGCTTAAAGGTACTAGACTTTAGCTGAAAACCGGTTTTGGCCGCGGCCAAAAGGACAATGTGATCACGCTCTTATTGACTTTGGTGATCTGATTCACGGTGTCAAGAGGATGAATCAATAATTGTCAATCAATTAAGGACGTTGTCGGTCTTTGCTCGTAGACGTAATTGGCCTCCCTTGATTCTTTTTTTTTAACGTTTCTTGCACAAAGCAGAGTTGAGGTTTGAACCCTTGAAAGTGGAAAGAAAACTCACCCAAAGCGTGAATGACTCATCATCTGTTGAGCATTTATCTTCACTTCACTGATGCTGGTGTCAGAGGAGAAGTTACACGGGTCACCAGAGTAATTTGAGATCACCCTTTTGGCTCCATGACAGCGAGTTTAATGACGATCTGATCAAAGACCAAAACGTTAATTTAAACTGATTACACTCTGAATTAACTCATGTTTTTGGCCACCTGGGAGATTACTGGTATTTACACATCCAGCAGAACTACAGCATCATTGGTTTTCACGACTGCAGGGCCCGATGAACACACGCTTGTTGGGAGCTGATTGCTTGGCCCCCGTATTGCTGCCTGCAGCTTTCCGCCGAATCGTTCATCCAAACAACTTCACACTTAACACTGTGCTTCCTGTGCAATACACGCTCCGAGTGTGAAGTCGATCAGACTGAAGAGGAAGGAAAATCGAAACCGAAGGTCAGACAGACGGAGACTCCTTCCATTTTAGATAGATTTGGGGTCCTTTTTCTGGCCACGCAGGGAGTACGTTTAATATGATCGCTCCTTCAGCTCCGTTTCTACCAACGCCCGAGGGAAATATCTGTCTCTTTATCTGCTAAATGCTCCACTTTGTTCCCCAGCTAATTGCTGACTGTGTCTGTCTGACATGGTGTTTTTTTTTGTTTCCCAAAACAGCTGCATGCTGTTGCTGGAAACGAGTTGGAGGAGTGCAGAGTGAGAGTCAATCAAAAAAAAACAAATAAAGGTCGGAAATAAGTCTGTGAATGTTCTCGTGTGTCCAGGTCGTCGTTCTCCTCAAAGCAATTTCAGTCAAAAGCAACTGGACTTTGTCAGGAAGACGTTTCACCTCTGATCCAAGAGGCTTCATCAGTTCATGTACACATCTGACCAGGACCAGGACCAGGACCAGGACCAGGCTGGGACTGGACAAGGACCAGGACCAGGACCAGGCTGGGACTGGACCAGGACCAGGCTGAGACTGGACCAACTAACTGGTGTGTAGATCCAGGTATTTAACCTCTAGTGAGGGCGTGCACAAGGCCCGATGATGTCACTGGCACCCTTTGTGCTCCAAGTGCCGACCGAGGATGAGAGGTGAAACGTTTTCCTAGACAAATAACCAAGTCCAGTTGCTTTTGACTGAAATTGCTTTGGGGATAAAGGTTGGATGTGTAGAATCTTCATTAAAAGATATATATTTTTTAGATAAAACACTCACGGGGCAGGGCTACACGGTGGTGTAGTGGTTAGCACTGTCGCCTCACAGCGAGAGGGTTCCTGGTTTGAATCCCGTCTGTGTGGAGTTTGCATGTTGTCCCCGTGTCTGCGTGGGTTTTCTCCGGGTTCTCCGGTTTCCTCCCACAGTCCAAAGACGTGCAGGTGTTGGGTTCATTGATGACTCTAAATCACCCGTAGGTGTGAATGGTTGTCTGTCTCTGTTCGTCTCTATGTGTCCTGTGATAGACTGGCGTCCTGTCCAGGGTGGACCCCGCCTCCAGCACCCCCGCGACCCCGACCCCGGGATAAGCGGTTGAAGATGAATGAATGAATGAATGACTCACGGGGCATTTTGAGGGTTACAGAATGAAAGTATTGCTTTTCCATAAAACAATATATTTAGTCTGAATTAATATTAAAATTAAAATGTGTGATTTGCCGGAGGGGATGTGTTCAAACAGGCTCAAACAAACTCCGGTCTCCTGTGGGCTACTGGGCCGGGTCTGACAAGTTATTTTTTGTTGTTGCGACTACGATCTTGAGACACTAGATGGCGGTGTTGTGCTCATTCTCCACATTCAACCTTTAAGTTGGGGCAAAAAAGAGCTTAAAGACGCTAAAATGCTTTGCAGCGATGATTGAAACGGCAGAAATGTCATTACGATGCTTTCCCAAACAAGTATGCATGTGATCCGTTGTTATGATTAAAATATATCCATAGACAGACTTCAAATATTGGTTAAAGCAGCTTTAAGATCAGATTGACTGGAGCAGCACTTGTTCTGTTTGGCTGCAGATTCACACAGTGTCAGGACGAATACAGCACCCAACGACATGCTGTTAGATGCAAGATGGCTCCTGTTGAGAGCCACCACTGAAGGCTCCTTTAAGATGAGATAAACTGATGGATGA
The DNA here is from genome assembly GCF_963691815.1 of Echiichthys vipera. Lineage (NCBI taxonomy): Eukaryota > Metazoa > Chordata > Actinopteri > Perciformes > Trachinidae > Echiichthys > Echiichthys vipera. Next base: position 946,451 of record NC_139839.1, read on the forward strand.
GGCGGCTACCTGCCTGGCACATCCGCAGATTTATGGCAGCACGGCTTCATGTCCTGTATAGTAATCCATTTCTGGGACACTGCATCATCTTTCTGACAGCTGAATTAAGGTGCTGTGTTATTGCTCACCTTAGTTTATGGCACAAAGGCTTGCAACACCCAATCCTGTGCCAGTGATGTTTGTCCTAATAAGAACATTATATAACGGAGTTACGTTTCTGTCAGCGGAGCCATGACACAGAGAGGACACACGCCCGCTCACAACTTTCAGAAATGGTTGACCAGAAGTTTTTGGTTTTGCCCCAAAACTCTCGACAAACTTCGACTGAAATGAAAATGAGCTGAAAGGAGTCACTCGTAGCGATGAAGCTCCAGAGACGGATCCCTTTAATCTGCAGCTCACCTCGGTTTTACAGATCTTTAATGAGTTTCAGCTCCTTGTTTTATCTGTCGGGCCTCAACTTTACTGTTCTAGTTCACTCTCGTAGCGTCGCTTTCAGACGAGAAGGTGTAAAAACTGTAGGCAGACACAGTTAAGCTGCGTTTTGAACCAAAGTTCCTGGGAATAACTTTTAAAGAAACTAAAAGGTTCCTTCAGTCCATTGTTGCCTAAAAAGAGGGAGAGTGCCATCAAGTGGACTCGGAAAATAAAGAAAATACTTCATACGCTCCAGCTTCATGAAGCGTTCGGGAATCACTGCTTTTCCCTCCTTCATACAAGAAGATTCAGCAGCGGCATTGCTCATTTCTCACCTACGGTGTTTTGAGAAAGATATTTCGACGGAATAACAAAGTTTATGAGCAGGCTGCCATGTTGTTGTGTCCTGTTTGAAACAGCAAGTAGAGTGCGTGTTTATCCGGTCAGGTGTCTTCCACAGTAGGGTACGTCACCTATTTTGGAAACAGCCGGTTACATAAAGAATCCTCTAGCCTCGTCAACGTCTCTGGTGGAATTGCTCCGTAAAAGCATCTGCCTCCAGAGTCAATCATCTGTCGAGTGTTTGATGGTTATTTGTGCTTAAGAACACAAACACTCTTTTCTTTATAGACCAGCTGGTTAGCGTGGTGCAGCATTTAGCAGATAGACAGATACGTATACTTCCATCGGGAGAACATGGACACAAAGATTCCTAATAAATCATCATGTTTCTGTTACTGCTGGGTCTAAATAACTATTTTATAGGGATGGGCGTGAGGGTTTGGGCATCTAGTAAGGATGAACCCTGGGCGCCTCCCTAGGGAGGTGTTCCAGGCACGTCCAGCTGGGAGGAGGCCTCAGGGAAGACCCAGGACGAGGTGGAGAGATTAGATCTCCACACTGGCCTGGGAACGCCTCAGGATCCCCCAGTTAGAGCTGGTTAATGTGGCCCGGGAAAGGGAAGTTTGGGGTCCCCTGCTAAAGCTGCTGCCCCCGTGACCCGACCCCGGATAAGATGTTGAAGATGAGATGAGAGGAGTAGTTATTTCCAAGATCCAGGGAACGCATAAATTCCTCGGGGGCCAATCTAATACTTGTTTTACCAAATCTATTTTTAGAAGTCAACGCATCTTCCTGCAGGAATGAGGCTGCACAGAAATGCAACCTACCCACACTCACAGTTCACCTTTAAGGATTTATTTTTTCACAACTTCAAAACATTGTTGCCTTACAAAAACGTGATTAAATCCATGTTCCCATTCTGTTAATGGTCACTCAGCTGTGGAGAACAGGCGCTCCTCTGACAGAGAGGTGGCAGGGATCAGCAGCTGCTGCTTTGACACAACGCTCAGTGTTTTTGTACCGGTGCCTGTTGGACTTCCACCGCTCCAGTGGGTTTGTCTGAGGACGAATGCACCGCTCACTGAAACAAGCGTCCGACTCGTTGACGTCCATATTTTCAAATGAGTCCTCCTGAAGAAGGTGTTCACTGCCTCCTCGCTGCAGACACGAACGTCTCTGCCTTTCCCTCCATGTCATCTGAGCCCTGCACAGTAAACTCGTCATGTAGGTGACGACTTCTCTGATGGTGAGGTGAAGATCCGGTTCCAAAAATCAAAGGTGTTTGTGTTACGGCTGCAGAAGCAAGAGGTGCCGCGAGCGCACACACAAACAACTCGAGTGCCGTTGTTTACCAATCAAGTTCATTTGAAGTGAGGACTACTCTCGAGGAATCGATCACTCACGCCCATCCCTACTTTTTAAAGACACAAATTGTCTCTTAAAGGTTTAGAAACTGGCACATTTGACGTATACTGAGTCGGTTTGAAGATATTACAGTCAGGAATTTATATTAATTCCTCAATGTAACAAGCTAAGCGTTACATTTTACCTTTGTTTAAACTGTAGCAGGTGAAAACGTGTTATTCTGAGGGTTGATTCTGGATTTTTAGACAAAATATGTGTACATGACCACTTTTGGGGGGTATTTCCAAACCCTGGCTGTGACAGTGAAAAAGCACGACAGTGGAAACAATAATGTTCTCTGCAGAAATACCAAATGGTCAGAGGAAGTGCTGATGAAAGGAGCTCGATCCTACCCGTCAACCCCTCAGAACAGACTTATATTCTGCCTTTCGCTCGTCTAGATGTTTTTCACTAATGTTGCTTATTAATGCTGCATAACACTGTGATGGATCTCCAGGGGGACAATTTATTGTTGTAGACATTTTTTCTTCAAATCAACAACGGTCACACATTAGAAAAATACTCCATCTTAGCTCAAATGTCCCACACATTTAAAGTTTTCAACATGTAAAATAAATCTCATGTTGAAACATGTCGCCCGGACTGAACTGGCAGCAAAGTAAAAAAAAGACAAAAGCGTCTTTAAAAAGGAAACATTTAAATAGCAGCTTACAGCACTTTACATCTGCCCTCCTCCTCCTTTCTTCTGCTTGGGTTTCTTCTTCTTCTTGTTCTCAGGCGCCGACGTCTTGCTCTTCTTGGCCGCGTTGGGCTGAGAAGCTGTGGCGCCGTCTGCCGGTCGTTTCTGTTTTGTTTTCTTATCCTGTTTCTTTTTGGCTTGTTCTGCACCCGCTTTGTTTCTGGAGGTCCAGTTTCCTGGCCCTGCCGCCGCCGCTGCTGCTGCTGCTGCCGGCTCTAAAATTGGCTTGTTGCGCTTTTTACGCTTCTTGGTTTCTGGCAGAAAACCTTTCTTCTTCTTGGGAACTTGCTGTTGGTCTGCCTCCTTTTCAGGCTTTGTCTTTTCAACTTTGGGTTTCCTGTGAATGTGAACATGAACACATAAAGAAGGTCAACACGGTGGCTTCGATCCAGCTAAAGAGCGAGGAATCTCTGTGCGACTGTCTGGTTTAAATATCTGGAGAAGCGTTCATCTGATCACACTTGGTGCGATAACAGAAGACTTTACATTTTGGCCTGGAACTTTTGAACCCTAAGGGCGCACTCACACTGTCCTCCTGCACCGGGCCAAAACCATTTTTTCAGCTAAAGCCTAGTGCGTTTGACCAGTCTGAGTGAAACCGCTCCGCGCATAACTGCGGCCAGCTGGTCGTCCACGGCCCGTCTGAGAGAGGTGGGCTTTAGTAAAGCGTGTTTGCACGTGTACGAGCACGAGCGTGCGCACGTGTACGAGCACGAGGCCTACGGCGGCTCTCACGTCATTTATGTGCCTCTGTTGGGACGTAGAAAAAAGAAGGAGGGACCATGCGCGGTTCTTGCATTATCCCAAATGGGTCCAGCAATGTTCAAACCAAAGAAATGTGTCATTTTATTCAAGGTAATGGTTCGTGACATTCGATTGCCCGTCAGTAGCGTTGTGGTTGTCAGTCAGAAGCTTCATAAATTATTTTTTTTTATCAAAGTTGGGTGCATGTGGCCCTTCGTAGCGAGGCGATGGCTTGTCCCCGGAAGTGTTGCTTGGTGCGTTCTGGAGAACGGTGTGCACATGTGCAGGACAGTGGGGCTGACAGCCGAGCACATAGAGGTGCATCCTTAGATTCAAAATAATGCAATTCAAAAACTGAAACTGACATTTGACCGCTGTAAAACATGTTCATGTTCAGAAACGCTCCGACACACTTTGTCTAATGCATTATTTTTACATTTCTGGCCCACGTGCATGATATCTCAAGAGAGCGTTGAGCATGTGTCTTTACATTACACAATAAGTGAGCTATGATACTAAAACACTAAAATGGGTTTCTCATGTGCACGCAAACACACACACACACCACGACAACTCACATGACTCCAAAGTGTTTCACCACGGCCCAGTAGGTGTCCTCCAGCTTGCCGGTCTTCTTGAAAGCGATGGCGCTGGTCAGGGACTCCAGGACCTTCTGAAGGGGCTCCAAGTCCACAGACAGCTTCTACACAAGTGCAGGCGGCCAAAGCAGAGACACGTGAGTCCTGAGTGAAACCACATCAATGGTTCTCTCCCTCTCCATCTCTCTCTGGAGAGTAGTTAACCCTCACACCTACCTGCTGGTGAACGTGCTTGACCAGGAACTGACAGAGCTCCAGGGTTTTCACCACCTTCTCCCTCACCACCTTGCTGTCAGTTTGACCGACCCCCTGGAGACTCTGAGAGGAGAAGACACTGAGGTCAGACTGTTATCCATGTTGGACTTATTGTCATCCACACAAAAGGTGCAATATAAATACTGTGGAATAAAAAAAATGCGCAGAATTACGAAACTTGTTCAAAGGAGCTGTCAGGACTTCTGTACAGTCAGAGCAGACTGAGCTTTTAAAGAGACAGGCGCTAAATACAGAATACATGTGTATTCAGACAGACAGTACAAGAAGAAGAATCTGATTTTTGAATATTAAAGCATGTAAACGCGTTCTAGTAGAAACCCAGAATGCAAGTGCAAATGTGAAAATGAGCATGATATGGTTCTTTAACCCATTTAGACCTAAGGCAATGACTGCGCGTAAATACCTTCAAGACCTGAGGCGTCCTGTGAACGTTCAGGTCAGCGTTATCCCCAAAGACATTTAAGTCAAAAGCAACTGGACTTGGTCATTTGTCTAATGTTTCACCCCTCATCCAAGAGGCTTCATCAGTTCCTGTACGCATCTGACCAGGACCAGGACCAGGACCAGGACCAGGCTGGGACTGGACCAACTAACTGGTGTGAAGATCCAGGTATTTAACCTCTAGTGAGGACGTGCACAAGGCCCGATGATGTCACTGGCACCCTTTGTGCTCCAAGTGCCGACCGAGGATGAGAGGTGAAACGTTTTCCTAGACAATAAACCAAGTCCAGTTGCTTTTGACTGAATTTTCTTTGGGGACCTGAGGAGTCGTTTGCATGTATATCCCTATAAGACCGGATGCAACATTTGCGTGTATATACCTTTAAGACCTGAGTCGACGTTTAAGTGTAAATACCTTTAAGACCAGATGCAGCGTTTGTGTGTTTTGAATGAGCTCACTGCTTTTTACTTGATAAATTGACAAATTAGCAAAGTTCCTTATCTACACAGAAGTATCTGCTCCTTCAGGTAACTTACCGCCACCAGCTGACCTGACACCGTCGCACAGAGCTCCGTCCATGGAGCGCCGCTCATCAGCAGCTGCACCTCCCTGCTCTGCATCGCCCGCAACACCAACACACATGCTAGGCCCTAAACACACACACACACACACGAAACAATGTCCACCAACAGGATCGTACACATGAAAGAGCTGTAAATGAATATGTAGCATCTGAGGGAGGGTCTCCTTTACCTGCTGGTGCACTCTGAGCCCAGATGTGATTTGCTGCACGACTGCATCCAACAGCTTCACACACAACACCTGGAAATATAACACGCATTAGTTCCCGGCTGCAGAGGCGTGGCTTCTGTCTCCACGGTGACCTTCTAAGATGCATCGCAGTACTCACGGGGAATCTGGTGAACAGGTCCATGAACATCTGAGCAGTCAGCGGGCTCTTCCTCCTGCCCATGAAGGAGCTCAGGGCATCTCTGAAGATGGAGGCGACCCGATCCACATCCGCATTGCCCATGAAACTCAACTGCACACACACACACACAAACAGCATGAATGAGTAAACAACACATCAGGGACGTTTCTTTCGGACATGTGTGGATGTAAGGAAGACTTTTTCATTGGACGTTTGGTTGACGGTTTGGTGATTCGTACAAATGTTCTTGTGGCTTTACTGAGTTTCCCTCGAGTGCCACCATGAGGTTGACCTGTGTGGGTTTATACAACTAACATAAAGGTTCAGATATCTTAAAGTGTGGTTGAATGAGGAATTTATCCGCCCCCAGTTTGGAGAAACATGCAGGAGTCCTGACACAGACGCTAAACAATGTCCTTCTGTGATCGGGTCAAATGCTAAACTTAATGTAGATGCATAAAAAAATCAGTATCAGTTTAAGAATATCCTCTTTTTACGTCATTTTGTACTCTGAACGCAACGGTAACAAGTGTCCCCAGTGATCTAAACACACACTGAGTTGAGGTTTTAGACGTGTGTGTGTGTAAACTTACGTCATTTGCTGCAGCTCCGTCGGCCGTCTGCTCCTCTTTGGCTTCAGCGGGCGGAGCTCCTCGCAGCACTTTCACCACGTACAGAGACGCACTGCAAGGACGGGTTCAACGTCAGCAAAGCGCTAAACACCCGAGACTCAAATGATGGGTACGGCCTCCGTATTTCATCTGTGACCTCGGAAGACAAGACCCTCGGGTCCTGAGAGGATTACTCGTATGTTTGATCGCTCTTTGATGCTTTGAGCAGTTGAGTAAGAAGAGAAACCGGAAGCCTTTCATCTCAGAACGTGTGCAGGTTTAAACAGGAACAGGTTCCTGCGCCGCAGCCGATAACAAGCTGGAATTCACTCGATCGTTGCAGGAGTTTGATTTAAAACACGCGCAGTGTGTGGCTTTGACTCCTCTGTGAAATCTTACCTTCATTCATCCCTATAAATTAAGACCAAATCACAGAATATTAAGTTAAAACCGCTGCAGTTTGAAGTACGAGTGCAAATATCTTGGAGTTTGGATCGATGACACTTTCAAACATCGTGTGTCAAAGTGAACTAAACTCAGACACCCTCCTTTCCTCTTCACTGCAGGAAGAAACTTATTAGGGCAACTTGTCCGTCAGTTTTACATTTTGGAGACGTTTTATTCATGCGTGCATCAGCTACAGCTCTACACCCACTTGACTCCGTGCGTCACTCGGCCCTGAGAGTTATTCCAGGCGACGGCTCCGACGCTCATCACTGTGACCTGTATCCTAAAGCTGAAGGGCCCTCCTTCCTAACAGGCGTCATAGACACTGGATTTAATTTGGTTTTAAAGCTCTCACCGGTCTCTTACCGTCCTTTATCACTTCTTTAGTGTCTCTTAATGCAAGTCTCCGTCAGACAGACACGCTCAAAGGACTGGATCACGCTGCAGCTTCCCTCCGTTTACACCAAATTAGGAAAATCTTGCTTTTGCAGAACCACCTGAACCTGATCATTAGGACAATTAATATTAATAATAAATCCATAACTGCATCTTAGGGCGTGATCACACTGTCCTCCCGGACCACGACCCGGACTTTAGGGTACTTGTCCCCCCTCCCTCTCCCCCCCGCGCCCCAGCCCCGTTTGTACTCACTCTACCAGGGCCTCGGCCAATGCTTCTTGCTGTCCATACGCCATCACGCCGTAACACGTCACACGCATTGATCGCGTGTGTGTGGCTTTGTTTACAAATCTTTCCGTAGACCTCTGAGTTTTTGTGCGTCTTGTCGACTGTTTTTGAATCTTTTCATCGACCAAATCTGCAGTAAACACTCCACCTCCGCACCACACCAACGTGAACCTTTCACCACCATTGTTGTTGTTGTTAAATGTCCGCGCATGGTCCGTCCTTCTATTTACATGTCAGAACAGGCGGACATAACGCTACTGCCGTAGGGCTCGTGCTCGTACACGTGCGCACGCTCGTGCTCGTACATGTGCAAACGGCTCCGCTAAAGCCCACCTCTTTCAAGCGGGCCGTGGCGGCCCAGCTGGCCCCAGTTGAGCGTGGAGCGGGTGCGCTCACACTACTTAAAGGTACTAGGCTTTAGCTGAAAAAACGGTTTTGGCCGCGGCCAAAAGGACAGTGTGATCACGCTCTTATTTGACTTCTAACTGCTCCTGTTTTTGACTTGATTTCTGTCTTTTCATTATTCTGTATCACTTTACTTTTCTGATATTTTGGATTTGCTCGTGTGTTTTTCACATGTGTTGTGTTTTGTCCTCAAATGTGTTTTGGTCTCTGCTTTATTGAAAATGAGGTTGCTCCTCAATATATTCCAGAGTTTAATTAAAGGTTATGAATAAAAACTAAATAAACTTGGGTGGTGTGTTCACTGCGTTTCCAAAAACATAACGGCCAATTCAAAAACGCTCTTGTCCATGAGCGGACGTCCGGACGTTGATATGATCCTGAACCTTTTCTTCCTTTCAGACGGTTACGTCGGCCGTGTTTGGGAGCGCTCTGACAGACAGCCCAGTCTTTCATTCACGATTTAAAAAGAGGAAATACAAGAATGTTGCAATAATTTTTACAGTTTCTCTCAGTTTTTATGCGTTTTCTTATAATTGTCAACTGTTTTCCAGCACATGTGGGAACCCTGACTATGGGCTATGGATGCAAACACTGCGTAGACCGCAGAGGGCTCAAAGAAAAACTAACTAACTCAATATTTAGAGGCACATTGCATCAACATCCAAGTCCAAACAGTATTCTCCCATCATGCAACACTGCAGAGACAGTTTGAACCGTGTCATTCTTCTTCTTTTGAGTCCAAAATGATTTCAAATAAGACATTTGGTCTCTGCATTACACTGTTTTTTAAATCTCTGTTGAAATAGTTATTAAAGGAAAGATAAGAGCTCATTCTTAACTTCAACTGCTTTTCACAATCATATATTTCACATTTTCCATTATTTACATGTTCTACTGCTGAAATTGTCATGATGTGTGTCATTCAACAGACAGTCTTCACCTCTTCTGTATGTCGTTATTATTATTCAGCCGTGGGTTTTACCTGAAGTAGTAGAGGCAGACGGAGGAGTCGGACAGCTTCTGGCTTTTAGTCATCAGTTTGTCCAGCAGGCCGTGGAGCTCCCCCTGTCTGTCCCCGGCGGTCCTGCAGTAAACCTTGGACCTGCACAGCTGGTTCCTGAAAAAGAAATTAAAGTTACATTTTAAGACGCCAGCTGTTCGCATGACTTTAAAAAGTACATTTTTGGTGTGAAACCGTGGAAGGGAGTGAGCACGGAGCTGAAGCAACCTCCAAACATGGTCAATTTAAAAAAAGGTACGGAGGCGAGGGAGGGCTTTAAGAAACAAAGAAACAAAAAATTGCTTTGTGTATAAGGACACACTCACACTGTGCGTCCGTCCCGTGCTTTAGGGTCCTTGTCCCCCCCTCCAGGCCCGTTTGTACTCACACTACCTGGGCCTCGGAGAATGCTTCTTGCTGCCTATACGTCATCACGCCGTAACACGTCACACGCATTGATGACGTCATGGCGATGCCTGGCTTTGTTTCCAGATCTTTCCGTAGACCTCGGAGTTTTTGTGCGTCTTGTCGACTGTTTTTGAATCTTTTCATCGACCAAATCTGCAGTAAACACTCCACCTCCGCATCACACCAACGTGAACCTTTCACCGCCATTGTTTTAAATGTCCGCGCATGGTCCCTCCTTCTTTTTTCTACGTCCCAACAGACGCACAGGAAATGACCTCAGAGCCGCCGTAGGCCTCGTACAAGTGCGCACGCTCGTGCTCGTACACGTGCAAACGTGCTTTACTAAAGCCCACCTCTCCCAAACGGGCTGTGGACGGCAAGCGGCCGCAGCTAGGCGTGGTACGGTTGCACTCACACTGGTAAAACGAACTAGACTTTACCTGTGAAACCTGTTTGGGCACGGTACGGACGGACAGTGTGAGTCCGCCTTAAATATGGGCTATATATGTATGTTTACAGTTGTATATATGTGTATGTAGATGGATTTCTATGGATGTTTATAAAGGCCTACTAATGATATAATACTACTTTATACATATGATTTATAAAACTGTATAAATGTATTACGGTATAGTTAGATTTACAAACTGTAAATAGATTACAGCAATTACTGAACTGTGAAAAAGGGTCCGATTAAATAAGTGAAAACTTCTTCCTTCTCCTTTTCAGGCAGAGTTAATTGTATATACCTTATGTTGTTCAATTTTCTTCCTCTTATTTGTGAACTAATTTAATTGTGTACAGTTTTGTATTTTGTCTGAAATAAATTCATAAAATTCAAATTCAATTTAATTCAAAGTCAGAAACCATTTGTCATCCAACACAAAGCCGTGGAGGTTTGAATCCCTCGCTGAGGTGCGTTACCTGAAGATATCGGCGGCTCGGCGGAGGAAGTCCTGCTCCTGCTGGTGGCTGTCGGAGCTCATCCCTCTGTCGATGATGGCGAGCAGAGGCTCCACCAAACCCAGAACCAGAGGACTGCCGGCCTGCCGGGCCACGAACACCTCGAGCAGGTCCAACACCTACAGCAAACAGAAAGGAAGGAGGGGTTGGGGTTGAGTGACGGTGTCGTCTTCCCCCTGCTTCTACTCGTTATGCTAAGCTGTGATAGGCTAAATATCTCTGCAGTGTATTTGGTGTCCTGGACGAGGTACCTTGATCTTAAAGTCTCGCACCAGCATCTTCTCTTTCTGGATTTTTGTCTTTTCGTCCTTCTTGGCCTGAGTCTTCTTCTTCTGCTCTGAGAACAGCGCCGCCAGGCCCTTATCCAGCTCCATCATGGCGTCGTCATCCAGGTCTTCATCGCTGCTGCCGTCCTCCTCTGTGGCCTGAACACACAACACAGCGAGGGGACTTAACGCGAGGCTGCGTCCCTGACAAATGTACTTCCGTTTGCCTCGTCTAAGACCGCGTACCCAAGTGTTGCATTATCAATAACGTGTTTATGAGCGCAGGTACACACGTGCTGGGTTTAAAGTTGTGCAGCATCGCAGCAATACGATTCTTGGAGCCGGGAATAGCACTTTACGAAGGCGTTACGCCGCGACTTAAAGACCGGATATTCTGTTACTGAAACTCTGTGACTTGTGACACATTGTCTTCAGATGTGAGCGGGTGTCACAGGTCTCCTAGTGTTGGCAGGCCTTATCCGCACAGAGCTTCACAGACGTAAAAACACGGAGAGCACGCCTTAAAAACCCACCAGAGCATTCTGCTTCTGCAGGACCTTCATCAGCTCCACGCGGAAGTTTTGGTCCACCTCTCCCTCCAACACCTCCTCCTCTTCCTCCTCCATTGCTTCATCCTCTTCATCCTCATCAGACTCGTCGTCGTCATCTGATCCGTCAGACTCGTCGTCCTGCAACAGTAAAGATGCGTTTAGAGTGGATCATTTAAATGAACCCAGGATGGATCACATCGAGCAGTACAACAACTGACCTCCATTCCCTCCTCCTCGTCCTCCTCGTCCTCTTCCTCATCTGGGTTCTTCTTCTGGGCTCTGTTGTCATCAGTGACGCCCACAGCACCGTCCTCCTCGTCGTCATTCTCTGGATCCAGGACCTGCACAGAGAAAACACTCAGCATCACTGTCACTGACCCCTCCTGCCAACCTGTAAAGAGCTGCTCTGATGTCCTTGGAGGACAAAAACTGCAATAAAAATACTTTAATTAATACTTTAATACTATTAAAACTATAAAAATTGTGCGATACTGTACTCAGTGTAGTTTAATGTCGCACAGTGTGACGTCAAACAATATCAACAAGAAATTGCGGCTTCCTTCGGTTCTCCTGTCCACACATGACCGCTGAAACCGGACTTTTGGGAAAAGTTCAGTTACAAGAACTCCGGTTCCAGGAGCTCACAACTGCGCTTACGTGTGGATGGAAGGCCAACCCCTACAGACGTGAGACTGAGAAACACGCGGTTTCTAAGATACCTGTGTTCGTATGGACGGCCCCTAAGTGGCTGTGTCCACACATGAGCCCACTCAGAGGTTAGCTGCAGTTTTGATGAATGTACAGTTTGACTGGCTAGTAAAGGTTGTGGCCACAAGGGGGCGTTGGTCAAACGAGATGTTCCCGTTGATTATTCATTGCGGTTAAATGAGGATGTGTGCAGTTGAGGGGTTCAGGGGACATTACTCACGTCTAAGATGGCGGTGAGGGCGGCAGCGGTCACATGGGGGCAGATGGAGGAGAAGACGGTCTTGCAGACCTGCCTGATGTGACGGCTCGGCTGCGACAGCAGGGACAACAAGATGTCCACCATCACCTCCACCCACTCTGGCTCCTCCTCCTCCGGCTCTGTGGCTGAAACAAGGGAAAACGCACAGACACTGAAACTAAGTGCCTTTACTCAAGTCAAATACAAACACCTCCTAATAGTGACCGTTAAACATAAATCCTGTACGACATCATCAGTGTAAATTAAGCCTCACTTTGTTTCTTCTTCTTCTTCTTCTTGGCCTTCTTCTCCTGAGCTTTGTCCACGCAGCTCTGCAGGTCCTTCATGATGTCCAGCAGCTCCTCTGGGGCCTTTCAGGAGAAACTCTTTGCGTCAGCTTCAGAAATTAAACCACGGTACATCTTTAATGCTGCTGCAGCAACAACAACGGCACGACTATAATCACGGCTCTGGCAGCACGCTTGTACCTTGAAGAGGTGCATGCCGACTAACAGGAAGAGCTGCTGGAAGGCGCCGCTCTCTTCAGTCAGGCCTTTCTTTGCGTTCTTCTTCAGGCTGGCCACTGACTCCAGCATGCTGCAAGAACACACATGAACATCTTAACTGTGGTAAACTGAATGATCCGTTAAAGCTGTACTATTCTGACTCCATTAGAAGAAGAGGAAGCGTTAAGGTCCTCGATCCTGTCGTCCTACCTGTCCCAGGCCTGCCTCTGCTCCGGGCTGAAGGGCTGGCTGCTCTGGACGTGTTTCGGCTGCTCGAGGACGACTTGGGCGTACTGGACCAGGTGGTAGATCCACATGGTGCCGTCGGCCGTGACGCCCAGAACGCGCTTTTGATTGACTGCTGCGCCTTCGCTCGACTCCTCAGAGGTCAGCGGCAGGTGGTGCATGGACATGAGGAGTCTGGAGGACAGACAGAAGGTTACAGGGATGCAGCAGTGACACCCGAACACGTGTGAGGTCACGCGCTACACGTCAGATTTGTAATTATATTGCGGCTGTCAGTGAAACGTGAACAGTCCAGTTTCCAGTTACGGAATAATATTATGGTGCTTTTCACACCTAACTGGAATACCCAAAATGATTGCTTCGTTCATCTCTCACCCAAAGAATGAATTCACGAGCACTGCTCTGGTTTTATCGTCCAGCGGGACGGACAGCTTCCCCTTCGTCTCTAGGATGTCCGCAGACGCCTTCTTGGCAGTGAAGAACGCATGGAAGAAGACAAACCTGGAAAAGAAACAACCACACCACACTGGCTGACGGCCTTCTCTTCATCAAACACGTGAGACTCAGCTGTTGCTTCACTGCAGCCACGCCTCACCTGGCCACGTCCATGATGAGATCCTCCGTCTTCTTCAGTTGGTGGTTGTCGACGATGGACGAGAGCCGAGAGACGATCCACTTCCTCAGGCGGAAGATGGAGTTCTCCTTTCTGGGGAAGGATAACCAAGAGTTACGTTGGTACGGTTTCCATCCAGACACACAAACGCAGCCCAGCAATACAACGGGTGTGCACACTCACTGTTCTTTCCCCTCCTGGCTGTCTTTCTGTTTGCGGGTGCTGAAGTCCAGCAGTTTGTCCAGCTGCGGCTGCAGGAACATGCTCTTCAGCCATTCGATGTAGTGCTGCAGGGCGGCGGGCTGCAGGTGCTGCACCACCCTCCACACCGACGGCACCACAGGGTAGCCCTGGTGGGTCAGCGAGGAGAAGCCCACCATCACTGTCAGCTGTTTGTCGGCGTCCTGGCAGCCCTGCAAGAAGTCCCACACGTAGGTGTCCATCTCTGGGGCCAGCTTGAAGCGGTCCGGTTTCTGAGGGAGACACGACGGATGAGAGTCATATAAGTAATAAACAGAAAATATAAATACTAAATACTTTAACCAGAAACCACGGGTTCATGCTCTAAATAAGTAGTACAGCACTTCTGATCAAAACCAAGCCAACGTCAACTAGGGTTGAGTGATTGGATGAATATAAAGTGCATCGCTGGTTGTTTCTTTTGGGGTGATTTTACATTTATTGTATTCATTTTATATCCCCGCCTCTGAAGAACGAGTGAAGCGACGGCAGAGAGAAACAGCAGCTTGAGTCAGCATTTTTTAAGGATAAGGAGTAAGTTAGTGATTGTTAGAACGGTGGAAAGACTGCGATGGTTTTCTTGAGTTTTATTTTGTTTCTGTCATTTTACGATGAGTTAAAGAGTTCGTTGTTTCTATTCGACTCAGCTGAGCTAGCTCAAGCTAAGAGGACTTGTGCTGTGTAACAAAGTCTCAGCTCGAACACATTAAAAAGACTTTTAATGTGAAACTTCTGGAGGAAGTGTTGAGTTTCATTCACGGTCACTCATCATTGTTCAGGGCAAAGTGCACGGCATTACATAACTGTCCGCTGTACTGATGCATCGGGTTTATGAAGACAACAGGGAAACATGGAGCACATTTAGAGTTACCACTAAAAAATAAAATTAAAAGCCTGTCTCTAAGATGAGCCCAGTACAAAGGCCCCGTTCTCTCTGCCGCTGGGGTTCAAACTGCAGAATTTATGGGCACACAACTCTGCAACACTGTATTTTGACATTGATAAAAACAAACATCTCATTTGGTTGCATGTTCTCCTCAGTTAACTAAATCATGAGCTAATAATAATAATAATAATCAGCTGTTTATGGTGAACAGACGGAGCCCCTGACCTGAGCAGACACCACGTGCTCCCCGTAGTGCGTCATCACCTCCCCAGACAACACCTCCTTTAGCTGGGCTGCAGACAGAAGAGGCAGGGCGCTGCCCAGCAGACGGAAGCTCAGGTAGCTGCACACACACAAGACAACGCCAGCGGGACGCGTTAAGAGGGAAGTCAACCAGGACGGGACCATGTGACAGATAGCACGCAGACATGCTGCAGGTTCTCTCTGCAGCGGAGGAAAAAGCTCTGGAGGACTCACTGGGCCGGCCCCGGCGGCTCCTTCAACATGCCGTTGATGATGGCGTTATTCCAGAAGAGCTGGAAGGTGTCTTCCTTCAGAGAGAGCTGCAGGAGGTCCAGGACCACCGCCGGGAGGACGCGCTCCTTCGTGCGGGCCGCCATCTTCAACACCTCTGTCAACCTGCGAGTCAACGTCATGTTAGAGCTTTTTGTCTGTTTTTTGCGATGGTCCGTGGACTCGTGTTACTCACTTGGGGATGTTGTCGGTGTTGATGATGGTCGAGGAGCCGAGCAGCTTCTTGAGTTTCTTGGGTTTGAGCGTTTGCGGGAAGCGCCGCAGTGCGACCAGCAGCAACTGCAGCTGCTCCGGAGTCCTGAAGGCCGACTCCAGGTCCGTCTGCAGGGCGCTCAGCAGGACCGCCTCAAACACCTCCTCTGGGATCTGACGGACCGGACGCACACGTTTGTTTTAGGAAAGAACGGAAGGAAATGAAAAGCATTAACCTACTGTAGAGAGTCTGATTATGGTTAAAGAGCTTCGTCCTGTGGTATCGTGACAGGCGTGAGGGAGCGGCGGCTGTCACCTCGTTGAGGATGTCCATCATGGTCTTGGTGGGCAGGTCCTTCAGGTGCTGTTTGTGCTGGCTGAGGCTCTGCAGGAGCTGCACACACCCCAGCACCACCTGCGGCTCCTGCACAAACACAACACGGCAACCATCAGTTCTCTCTTTGCATTGTGAAAATAAAGAAATAAACCTGAACGCTTCCTTTAAAAAACGATGGCGAGACTTACGTTAGAGAGGCGGCTGGACTGATGAAGTGCAAGGACGCCAAACAAGTTTCCAAACAAAGCGTTTCGGAAAAGTTTCTGAAAAAGGAAAAGACGCACGAATAAAAAAAGTCTCTAAAAAAGTGTTTTGGAGCCGACAGAGGAAACCGTAAAACACGCTCACCTTCTTCACCGTCTGTAAATTGTGCTTTTCCTTGATCCGGTCGAGGATGCGCTGCAAAGACACGTCTGCGAAGGCGCTTAAGACCTGAAAAACACACACTCAAAGACATGACACCTGAGCGCGCTCTGGGAGCCGATCTACGGATGGATCAGTGGGACCGGGTGAAAGCACTCACCTGCCCCAGAGCCAGGCTGAATCCGGGCCTCGCAGCCTCCCGTGTGTGAGCCAGGCCGTCCACCAGCCTTTTAAAGGTGTATTCCAACTCATCTGCCTGCAGAACACAGAGCAACACGCCATGATGCAATCCTGTACCGAGGAGGGGACTCAACACGACCCAAGTCCCAATAAATCAATCAATAAATGCATACATTAATATATAAATAAATAAATAATTACAGGAATAGATAAATGCACACGTTACTATATAAATAAATAAATAATTACAGGAATAATAAAATAAATAAATAATTAGAAGAATACAGAAATAAATAAATACAGAAATAAATAAATAGTTACAGGAATAAATAAACAAATAATTAAAGGAATTAATAAATATATAAATGCACAAATAAATGAATACAGAAGTAAATGAATAAATCAATAATTACAGAAGTAAATGAATAAATCAATAATTACAGGAATAAATGAATAAATCAATAATTACAGGAATAAATGAATAAATCAATAACTACAGGAATAAATGGTGCAGACTAAACCTCTTTAACATACGGATACAGGAATAAATGAATGTAGGTGAACAAAGAGATAGAGCTCATTTATTTACTTCTGTTTTTATTAATTATGCTTTTATTTATTTCTGTATTGATTTATTTACTCATACATTTACTTCTGTTTTTATTAATTATGCTTTTATTTATTTCTGCATTTTTTTCAGCATGTACTTATTTATTATTTATTCCTGTACTTATTTTTACATGTTTTATTTCAGCCTGTATTTATTCATTTATTTCTGTATTTATTTATTCATTCCTGTGTTTTTTTTCACATTTTTAATACGACTTTACTTTTATATTTACACATTTATTAATTCCTGTATTTATTTTTAAATAACTATTACAGCATGTTTATATGTATTCATTTATTTATGCATTTATTAATTCATTCCTGTATTTGTATACATTTTCCCATCTCTTTATTTATACATTTATTTATTTATGCATTTCTTTTTACATTAACTATTACAGCATGTATTTATTTATTCATTTATTTCTGTATTTATTTATTTATTCATTTATTTCTGTATTTATTTCTACATTCCTGTATTTTTACACATTTACTATTACAGCATGTATTTATTTATTCATTTATTTCTGTATTTATTTATTTATTCATTTATTTCTGTATTTATTTATTTATTCATTTATTTCTGTATTTATTTATTTATTCATTTATTTCTGTATTTATTTCTACATTCCTGTATTTTTACACATTAACTATTACAGCATGTATTTATTTATTCATTTATTCATGTATTTATCTACTTATGTATGTATTTATTTATTAATTCCTGTATTTCTTTTTACATTTACTATTACAGCATGTATTCATTCATATTGTATTTGTACATTTTCTCATGTATTTATTTATTGATGTATTAACTCCTGTATTTATTTACTCTCTTGTGTATTTATGTATTTATTTATTTATGTATTAACTCCTGTATTTATTTACTCTCTTGTGTATTTATGTATTTATTTATTTATGTATTAACTCCTGTATTTATTTACTCTCTTGTGTATTTATGTATTTATTTATTAACTCCTGTATTTATTTACTCTCTTGTGTATTTATGTATTTATGTATGTATGAATCTAATTTCTCTACTCTCCTGGTGTTAATTCCTCCTCAGTGAGACACACACACACACACACACACACACACACACACACACACACACACACACACACACACACACACACACACACACACACACACACACACACACACACACACACACACACACACACACACACACACACACACACACACACACACACACACACACACACACACACACACACACACACACACACACACACACACACACACACACACTTGTGTCGGTGTGTCGGAGCTCTGCCCACCTGGTTGTTGGTCTTCAGGTACTGGATCAGGTCTTCCACCGCCCGCAGCCGGACCTCCTGATCCGGTTTGGCCAAGTCCCAGAAGAAGTCCAGAAAGACGCGGTTCTGCTGCAGGAGCCCGGCCGCCGGTCGGACCGGAGCCGGTGTCTTCACGGAGAGCTCCACCATCTCTACAGACATCTGCTGCTGCTGCCGCTACTGCCTCTGCCCATGCTGCTGCTTCTGCTGCTGCGGAGGAGGAGGAGGCGGAAACACGTGCGCGCTGTACGCACTGCTTCCGGGTCCAGCGCTTTTTTTTCACTCCGCAAAACTTTATTCAGCAAACTGAAACAAAACAGGGATTATATGAGATTCTATTATAACATTAATGATGATAATAATATTAATAATAACAAATTTATTGCGATAATATGCAAATAATAATAGTATTGGTGGTAATAATAATAATAATCAATTAAATAATAATCATAAAATGATGCTAGTGTGTAAACAATAAGAGTATTGCTAATGACAACAACAATAATAATAATAAATATATGAAGATGCTATTAGGCTTATACAAATCGTGGTAATGATAATAAATTATAATAATGCTAATGTGCAAATAATAATAGTATTGGTCATAATAACAATAAAAATAATAATACTACTAATAATAAATAATAATATTACTATGAAAATAATATAATATATAATAATCAATAAAGTCATAATAATAATGTGCAAACAATAATAGAATTGGTAATAGTAATGATAATAATATTACTATGAAAGTTGTATTAGGCTGATAAAAGTAATGATGATAATAATATTAACGCTAATGTGCAAATAATAGTATTATCATAATAACAATAAAATTATTAGCATCATTACGATTATAATAATAAAAACAATAATATTACTATGAAAATAGTATTAGGCTGATAAAAATAATCAATACAATCATAAAAATGATGCTAATGTGCAAATAATGGTATTGTCATAATAACAATAACAGTAATAATACAATTACTGTGAAAATGATATTAGGTATTATTTATTGATTATTAATAATAATCAATAAAATCATACTAATGTGCAAATAACAGTATTGTTATAGCAATGATAATATATCTATGAAAATAGCATCATAGTTTATACTAATCTGTGTTTTTCTGTTGACTGTTGCACTGATGTACCTATTTCACACACACACACACACACACACACACACACACACACACACACACACACACACACACACACACACACACACACACACACACACACACACACACACACACACACACACACACACACACACACACACACACACACACACACACACACACACACACACACACACACACACACACACACACACACACACACACACACACACACACACACACACACACACACACACACACACACACACACACACACACACACACACACACACAATTAAAGGGAAAGATAATTTCTGGGCACGTCCAGCTGGGAGGAGGCCTCGGGGAAGACCCAGGACCAGGTGGAGAGATTAGATCTCCACACTGGCCTGGGAACGCCTCAGGATCCCCCAGTTAGAGCTGGTTAATGTGGCCCGGGAAAGGGAAGTTTGGGGTCCCCTGCTAAAGCTGCTGCCCCCGCGACCCGACCCCGGATAAGAGGCTGAAGATGAGATGAGATGATTTTTATGAGGACCAAACAAAGATGTTGATTTACGTCCGTAGAATACGAGGTGTAGCATCTCTGACACGATTCATTTAGAATTATATTTTCACTCATTTCCCCTTTAATAAATACTTTGCCTCCTGATTTGATGATTGTTATATGATAAAAGTTTGATTAAATGTTCAGCTCCAACTCAGATCAAAGGAATTTCCCCTGTGGTGCTCAAATAATTAATTATTATACTTTTTCCCCCAAGCCCCTTGCGTTGTTGCAAACTGCACCACGATCGTCTTCCAGACTAGTTGTGATGTAAAGATGTAAAGTTGAGCAAAGCGACACTTTGAGCAGATAAATGTGAAAACAAACACAAGCATCACTCTGAAGGTGAAGGAACTAGAATCAAAACGCACTTCTGAGCGAGGGTCGGCCTTTAAACGGAAGCTGCAGAAATATAAAAACAGCAGAGATCACAATGAAGACGTTACGGGACATGAAACAAGCCAAAAGATCTGAACATTTTATTCTTCCATAAAAATGTGTTCATTAGTAAAACTGCATGCAAACTCTGTGATTCCCAGAGCAGACGGAGGGCGGCAGAGGGCGAGTAGAGGTTAGCGGTCAGAGTTCGGGGTCTCAGTCGACGGGAGCAGCCAGCACAGTGTCCAGGGTGCTCTGAGCCTCTCTGATCTGCTGCTGCAGTCTCTGCTTCATGGCCTCGTTCTGAGCTTTCTTCAGCATGTCCTGCATGTCTCTGATGGCCGCCCGGTAACCTGGCGCGTTGTGAAACACTCGGATGGCCTTGTCGCCGCTGCACGCCAAGAAGCGCCCGTTAATGTCAAATCTAAGGTCGTTAATCTCTTCGCTGTGGACGCCGTGCAGCTCCTCTTCCAGCTGGCCGCTGGTGGCGTTGTACATGGCCACGTTGCAGCCGTCGCTGATGGCCACCACCCGGCCGTCTGGAGACAAGGCGGCCCGGCTGCCTTCAGAGGAAGCACAGGGGACCGTCTTCAGGAGGTAGGGGTCCTGCTGCTTTTTGTACTCCACATCTGTGTTCCACAGCTTCCACGTACCGTCTTTGGAGACAGTCACCATTCTGATCATTAAAGGAAGGAAAAGAAAGCAATTACCAGCCTACCAGCACCTCTGAAGCGCATTAATTAGCATGTTATACCTTGTTTATTTAATCTGTACAAAAAAACATTCATTTTAAGGTTGAAAAAGGTGAGTAGATGTATTTTTGAACTTTGGACAGAGCCAGGCTAGAAGTTTCCAAACTTTATGCTGAGCTAAGAAAGCAAACAAGGGTGCACTCACACTGTCCGTCCGTCCGTGCCCCGTGCTTTAGGCTACTTGTCCGAACAGGCCCACATAAAATGACCAGAACCACTGTGGGCCTCGTGCTCGTACACGTGCGCACGCTCGTGCTCGTGCATGTGCAAACTGGCTTTACAAAAGCCCACCTCTCCCAAACGGGCCGTGACTCACACTGGTCAAACGAACTAGACTTTAGCCGAGAAACGTCCTGGGGCACGGTACGGAAGTACAGTGTGCGTGCGAACCAAGCATAAGTATAGTGATGAGAAAACCTTCAATACCTGTGAGAGTCATTGGAGAAGGCGAACGCGTGAACTCCTGCGGAGTGGCCCTTCAGGTCAAAGGCTCGCACCACCTCTTTGAACTCTCCTCCCTTCCCGAAGCAAACCTCCCACACCTTCACGTCAGGGGTGAAGCCGCATGACGCCACAAACCTGGGAACGCAGAGACACACAACACACCCGATAACATCTCCACTGAAGTCACTTATGACCGTAATTCGTTTTTATCTGCGGTTTGAAAGAGATTTGTTTATATTTTGACAGTAAAAAGAGTATTTTCCTGCTTATCAGTATCAGCTTCAATATAAAACATTAAAAAGATGAAAAGGGGGAGTGAACAGGTTTTCTAGGTACGCTACATCTGAAGGAGATCCCAAATGGATCTTTCAAGTGGAAGAGCCGGGACTGACCTGCCACACGGCGAGACGGCAGCATACGAATTGGTTATCTGGTTAGTGTTGATAGAGGCCAGAACGTCTCCTTTCAGGTCCCAGATGTGGATGCTGGTGTCAGTGGAGGCGCTCATGATGAACTTGCCTGCAGAGAGGAAACACAGAATCAGTCCATCTGGTGATTAAACGTCTTTTAGACAGAAAGAAGAAATTCTGAGGATACTGAAAACATCTCCCACCACACAACTTAATCTTTAACCTTTAACCCTGCAGGTGTGGAACTTTGTCTCCCCCCTCAGGCAGTGAGAGTCATTACACAACAGTGTCGACGCTAGACTGCAGGTGAGCTCACTACATCTCCCCCGCCCGTCCCCAGGAACGTTCTCTTCAAGTCTTCCCGTGCAAATAAGGGCAGAACGAAAGAAACGAAACCAATGGTGATCCGTGTGTTCCCTCGCTGTCGATTGCTTTATTTTTTACTTTAATTCTTCCTTTTGCCGTCAGATAAACCAACAGGTGCCTTTCGGAAAAATGTTCTACCATTGTTAAAGTAGTGTTTTTGTTTTGTCCGTGCCGTACACCATTGTTTTGTTCTGTTCTGTTATTTACTGAATGTTTTGTGCTCCATACCACGATACTATGACCAAGAGCCGTTAAATATAAGATTCATATAGTAATGGCAACATTACAAAAGGAGAAAAGCATCGACTATATTTACTATACTTTTTTTAAACATAAAACAATAACACAAAGAAAAACCACAAATCCATAAAAGACATTTTGTGCGTACCTGTCTCCGCAATGCCAATGTTGAGGATGGGGGCCTTGTGTTTCTGTGGGAAGTCCTCGGACGCCGCTTTGAAGGTCATCGTGCCGTCCTCCTTTTTAATCATTTTGAAGATTCGGATGGTATCTCCGTTGGCCAACCAGGTGATAAACGCCCTGCAGTGCAAAGGTGAGAGTCAGTTTCATCCTTTCAGTTTGACAAACACAGAATTCTGTCCTGGTTATTTCTGATGTGTTGTGCGTATTAAAAACGGACAAGAGGAACAACAAGCTGCTTAGAACAGCTGCGTTGATGTTTGTATCATAAAATCTCAGTGCTGCTTGAGGTGTAGGACCTGGTCTAAGGGTCACGTTAGTCCTGGTTATGCGTAGGATTGCAGTTCTGATCGTTACAGTTAGGTTAAAGGCAGTTAGGGGACGCGTTATGTCAACGAGGGTCTGCACAAGTACGGTAAGAGAGAGGTGGAGACCTGGAGTCCGGGCTGAAGCGGACCAGTGTGGCGTGATCCAGCTCCACGTTGGCCCTCAGGCACTTGTGCTCCCGCTCCAGGAAGTCCTTGGTGCTCCATATCCGGACGGTGCGGTCGTCAGCACATGACGCCAGGTACTTCCCGTTACTGCTGAAATCCAGGCACGTAACATTTGCACTGTGGCTCTGATAAGAAAACCAGACACAAACACACGCATGCTTCAAAGAGTGGCTTTGGACCTGAAGTGAGACATCATTTGAAGATAAATCTACATCACAACGGACATTACACAGACTTGGAACTATGGGAGCTAGCAGGGTAAAGTCAGTCACAACTGTACTCA
Source organism: Echiichthys vipera (assembly GCF_963691815.1). NCBI lineage: Eukaryota > Metazoa > Chordata > Actinopteri > Perciformes > Trachinidae > Echiichthys > Echiichthys vipera. The sequence continues at coordinate 969,836 of NC_139839.1, forward strand.
GAGGCTCTTACAGCGTGTGTGTTTTACTGTGTAACCGTGTGCTCCAGTTTACCTTCAGCGAGGCTGCCAACAGCGGATGACTGAAAGTGTGCTGCGAAGCTTTGTCCTTACGGGCGCGCTGCTTCTCCTGCTTCGGTTTCTTGGATGCAGCGGGGCCCTTGGCAACACTGCCTTCAGCTGAGAGACAAAACACAGAGCGACTGAGGAACGTTTGGGTCTAAGAACCACACGTCATATTTAATAGATGTTGCATTAAAAGCGGGCGTTTTTGTTACAGGCTGCATTATTGTGCACCGTCTACCTATCTATAACAGCAAGGAACAGTCTGTAAGCGTGTCAGTGTGTGACTACCTCAATGGCTACCTCAAGTGTCCACCTCAGTGTGTACCTTGGTGACTACCTTTAAGGCTATCTTAGTGGCTACCTCAGTGACTACCCAGCGACTACCTCAGTGTGTACCTCAGTGTGTACCTCAGTGTGTACCTCAGTGGCTACACCAGTGACTAACTTAGAGAGTAATTTAGTGGCTGCCTTAGAGGCTACTTTAGTCGCTACCTCAGTGACTCCTTTGGTTGCTACCTCAGTGACTACTTTAGTTGCTACCTCTGTGACTACCTCAAGTGTCCACCCCAGTATGTACCTTGGTGACTACCTTATACGCTACCTCAGTGACTACCTTAGAGGCTACTTTAGTGGCTACCTACGTGACTACCTTAGAGACTACTTTAGTCGCTACCTCAGTGACTACCTTAGAGACTACTTTAGTCGCTACCTCAGTGACTACCTTAGAGACTACTTTAGTCGCTACCTCAGTGGCTGCTTCAGTGACTACTTTAGTCGCTACCTCAGTGGCTGCTTCAGTGACTACTTTAGTCGCTACCTCAGTGACTACCTTAGAGACTACTTTAGTCGCTACCTCAGTGACTACCTTAGAGACTACTTTAGTCGCTACCTCAGTGACTACCTTAGAGACTACTTTAGTCGCTACCTCAGTGGCTGCTTCAGTGACTACTTTAGTCGCTACCTCAGTGGCTGCTTAAGTGGCTACTTTAGTGGCTACCTCAGTGACTAACTTAGAGGCTACTTCAGTCGCTACCTCAGTGGCTGCTTCAGTGACTACTTCAGTCGCTACCTCAGTGGCTGCTTCAGTGACTACTTCAGTCGCTACCTCAGTGGCTGCTTCAGTGACTACTTTAGTGGCTACCTCAGTGACTAACTTAGAGGCTACTTTAGTCGCTACCTCAGTGGCTGCTTCAGTGACTACTTCAGTCGCTACCTCAGTGGCTGCTTCAGTGACTACTTCAGTCGCTACCTCAGTGGCTGCTTCAGTGACTACTTTAGTTGCTACCTCAGTGACTACTTCAGTCGCTACCTCAGTGGCTACCTCAGTGTCTACCGCAGAGACTACTTTAGTGGCTACCTCAGTGGCTACCTCAGTGGCTGCTTAAGTGGCTACCTCAGTGACTAACTTAGAGGCTACTTCAGTCGCTACCTCAGTGGCTACCTCAGTGGCTACCGCAGAGACTACTTTAGTGGCTACCTTACCTATAAGCCAGTAATCCTATCATAAAAGTTGTGTAAATGTGTTTCATTTTTTTTCATAAATGTATTTTTAAGTTATAAAACGTTGCATTCCTGTTTTTGTATATTTTCAGACATACTTTTTACAATTTGTCGGACCTCCTGCGGTAACTCTGGGGACCCCCTGAGGGCCCCGGACCCCCTGTTTAAAGTCTCTGGTTTGGATCATCATTTATTCAGTCTATGGTTTAAATAATACCAAATGAACCAGAGAGAAAGCAGCCATCGCATTGGTCCGTCAGTGAAACCTTAGACGATTGGCTAACGACAGGTGACAGTTACTGAAAGTTAGCACAGTTTCTATCTTCGCAACGTAAATCCACGGTTTATCACCATGATAATGAATGAATGAGTGAATGAATGAATGAATGAATGAATGAATGAGTGAGTGAGTCAAAGAGCACAGAGACAGTGTCAGAGCCGGTGACACACAGCCCTCCCCTCCTCCTCCTCCTCGGCTACAGTTACGTTAGCCGTGTGTGTGTGTGGCTCTTACCGGTAAATTCCGCCGCTTGCTGTATCTCCTCTGAGATTTCTTCTTTCCGTCGACTCACCGCTAACGCGACCAGAATCACCAGTGCACCGAGCAGCAGAGTCAAGGCGAACAGCGCGGCTACTTCCATGTCTAAAGTTTGATGCCACGTACTTTGCACTGCCGCTAAGTGAACGTCTACTTGGCTACTACACGCTACTGGGCTGAGTGCGCATGCGTACAAAACCTTCGTCGTCGATTAGAATGTTTAACGGCAACACAGAGATAACCGCCATTACCGCCCCCTGACGGAAGTTCATAGCTTTTGAATTTATGTTATTTTTATTTTATACATTTATAAATACATCTTTTGTATTGTGTATAACACTGGAACTGGGACATGTAAGAAAAGTAATTCTTTATAATATTTAATCTTTTCAATTAAAAAAACGAAAAAAAAACCCACCGAGATAACCGCCATTACCGCCCCCTGACGGACCGGAAGTTCATAGCTTTTGAATTTATGTAATTTTTATTTTGTACATTTATAAATACATTTTGGTTGTTATGTATAACCCTGAAACTGGAGCGTGTAAGAAAATTAATGTTTGTAATATTTAATTTTTTCAATTAAAAAAGCGAAAAAAAGAAACACAGAGACAACCACCATTACCGCCCCCTGACGGACCGGAAGTTCATAGCTTTTGAATTTATGTAATCTTTATTTTGTACATTTATAAATAATTTTTTGGTGTTGTGTATAACTCTGGGACTAGAACATGTTAGAAAAGTATTTTTTAAATATATAATCTTTTCAATTAAAAAAACGAAAAAAGAAACACCGAGATAACCGCACCCCCCCCCCCTCCCCCCATGGACCGGAAGTTTACAGCGTTTGAATTTATGTAATTTTAATTTGTACATTTATAAATTCATTTTTGTTTTTGCGTATAACACTGGAACTGGGACATGTAAGAAAAGTAATTCTTTATAATATTTAATCTTTTCAATTAAAAAAACGAAAAAAAAAAAACACCCTCTCCGGGAACCATCACCTTATCGTGGTGGAGAGGTTTGTGTGTCCCTGAGAACCTGAGGGCTGTGTTGTCTGGAGCTTAATGCTCCTGGTAGGGTCTCCCATGGCAAAGTGGTCTCAGGCGAGGGGCCGGACTAAGAATGGTTCACAAAGACTCAATGGACAAACAACAAAGAGGAAGAGAGACCCTGCCCGGAGGAAGCCCGGGGCCCCCGTCAGGAGCCAGGCCCAGACGGAGGGCTCGCCGGCGAGCGCCTGGTGGCCGGGTTTGCCACGGAGCCCGGCCGGGCACAGCCCGAAAAAGTGACGTGGCACCTCCCTCCTCTCCATCCTGTGGGCCCACCATTCGCAGGAGGAACCATTTGGGTCGGGTGCGCTGCTGCACGGGTGGCAGTGAAGGTGAGGGGCCTCGACGGACCAGACACGGGCAGCAGAAGCTGGCTCTTGGGACGTGGAATGTCACCTCTCTGTCGGGGAAGGAGCCGGAGCTTGTGCGGGAGGTGGAGCGCTACCAGTTAGATCTGGTGGGGCTTACCTCCACACACAGTCTCGGTTCTGGAACCGTTCTCCTGGATAGGGGTTGGACACTATTCTTCTCTGGAGTTGCCCAGAGTGAGAGGCGGCGGGCGGGTGTGGGGATACTCACAAACCCCCGGCTGAGCGCCGCGGTGTTGGAGTTCACCCCGGTGGACGAGAGGGTCGCCTCCTTACGCCTGCGGGTGGTAGGGGGGAAAACTCTGACTGTTGTTTGTGCATATGCACCAAACAGCAGTTCAGAGTATTCGGCCTTCTTGGAGACCCTGAATGGAGTCCTGCATGGGGCTTCAGTAGGGGACTCCATAGTTCTGCTGGGAGACTTCAACGCCCACGTGGGCAATGATGGAGACACCTGGAGAGGCGTGATTGGGAGGAACGGCCTCCCTGATCTAAATCCGAGTGGTCGTCAGTTATTAGACTTCTGTGCTAGTCACGGATTATCTATAACTAACACCATGTTCGAACATAAGGATGCTCATAAGTGTACGTGGTACCAGAGCACCCTAGGCCAAAGGTCGATGATCGATTTTGTGATCGTATCATTTGATCTGAGGCCGCATGTTTTGGACACTCGGGTGAAGAGAGGGGCAGAGCTGTCAACTGATCACCATCTGGTGATGAGTTGGATCAGAGGATGGGGGAAGATTCTGGACAGACCAGGTAAACCCAAACGAGTAGTGCGGGTGAACTGGGAACGTCTGGAGGAGGCCCCTGTCCGAGAGATCTTCAACTCACACCTCCGGCGGAGCTTTTCTGGCGTCCCTGTGGAGGTTGGGGGCATTGAACCGGAGTGGGCAATGTTCAAAGCTTCCATTGCTGAAGCTGCAGCGGTGAGCTGTGGCCTCAAGGTCTTAGGTGCCTCAAGGGGCGGTAACCCTCGAACACCGTGGTGGACACCGGTGGTCAGGGAAGCTGTCCGACTGAAGAAGGAGGCCTTCCGGGATATGCTATCCCGGAAGACTCCGGAGGCAGTTGCAAGGTACCGACGGGCCAGAAGGGCTGCAGCCTCTGCTGTGTCAGAGGCAAAGCAGCGGGTGTGGGAGGAGTTCGGAGAAGCCATGGAGAAGGACTTTCGGGCGGCACCAAGGTGCTTCTGGAAAACCATTCGACATCTCAGGAGGGGGAAACGGGGAACCGTCCAAGCTGTTTACAGTAAGGACGGGACGCTGGTGACCCCAGCCGATGAGGTAATCGGGCGGTGGAAGGACTCTGAGGAACTCCTTAATCCGACTAACACGCCCTCTTTTGTAGAGGCAGAGCTGGAGGCTGATGGGGAATCATTGTCAATATCCCTGGCGGAAGTCACTGAGGTAGTCAAGCAACTCCACAGTGGCAAAGCCCCAGGGGTTGATGAGATTCGTCCAGAAATGCTGAAAACTCTGGGTTGGGAGGGGCTGTCTTGGTTGACACGCCTCTTCAACATTGCGTGGAAGTCTGGGACAGTGCCAAGGGAGTGGCAGACCGGGGTGGTGGTTCCTCTTTTTAAAAAGGGGGACCAGAGGGTGTGTGCCAATTACAGGGGTATCACACTACTCAGCCTCCCTGGTAAAGTCTACTCCAAGGTGCTGGAAAGGAGGTTCGTCCTATAGTCGAACCTCAGATTGAAGAGGAACAATGTGGATTCCGTCCTGGACGTGGAACAACGGACCAGCTCTTCATTCTCGCAAGGATCCTGGAGGGGGCCTGGGAGTATGCCCATCCAGTCTACATGTGTTTTGTGGATCTGGAGAAGGCATATGACCGGGTTCCTCGGGAGATACTGTGGGAGGTGCTGCGGGAGTATGGGGTGAGGGGGTCACTTCTGTGGGCCATCCAATCTCTGTACACCCAAAGTGAGAGCTGTGTCCGGATCCTCGGGAGTAAGTCGGATTCGTTCCCGGTGGGGGTTGGCCTCCGCCAGGGATGCGCTTTGTCACCAATCCTGTTCGTGATTTTCATGGACAGGATTTCAAGGCGTAGTCGTGGTGGGGAGGGGTTGCAGTTCGGTGGGCTGAGGATCTCGTCTCTGCTTTTCGCAGATGATGTGGTCCTGATGGCATCGTCGGTCAGTGACCTTCAGCACTCACTGGATCGGTTCGCAGCCGAGTGTGAAACGGCCGGGATGAGGATCAGCATCTCTAAATCTGAGGCCATGGCTCTTAGCAGGAAACCGGTGGATTGCTTACTCCAGGTAGGGAATGAGTCCTTACCCCAAGTGAAGGAGTTCAAGTACCTCGGGATCATGTTCACGAGTGAGGGGACGATGGAGCGTGAGTTTGGCCGGAGAATCGGAGCAGCGGGGGCGGTGTTGCAGTCGCTCTACCGCACCGTTGTGACGAAAAGAGAGCTGAGCCGGAAGGCAAAGCTCTCGATCTACCGGTCAATCTTCGTTCCTACCCTCACCTATGGTCATGAAAGTTGGGTCATGACCGAAAGAACGAGGTCGCGAGTACAAGCGGCCGAAATGGGTTTTCTCAGGAGGGGGGCTGGAGTCTCCCTTAGAGAGAGGGGGAGAAGTTCAGCATCCGTGAGGAACTCGGAGTAGAGCCGCTGCTCCTTTGCGTTGAAAGGAGCCAGTTGAGGTGGTTCAGGATCATCTGGTAAGGATGCCCCCTGGGCGCCTCCCTAGGGAGGTGTTCCAGGCACGTCCAGCTGGGAGGAGGCCTCGGGGAAGACCCAGGACCAGGTGGAGAGATTAGATCTCCACACTGGCCTGGGAACGCCTCAGGATCCCCCAGTTAGAGCTGGTTAATGTGGCCCGGGGAAGGGAAGTTTGGGGTCCCCTGCTAAAGCTGCTGCCCCCGCGACCCGACCCCGGATAAGAGGATGAAGATGAGATGAGATGAGATGAAAAAAACACCGAGATAACCGCCATTACCCCCCCCCCCCCCCCCCCTAACGGACCGGAAGTTTACAGCTTCTCAAACGTTTGTTGAATCAAACATTATTTTGTTCCATTTTAACTTTTTTTAATTTTATTTTTAAATGATTTGTTAGTCATATATCTACTGTTGCATTATTTGTTCTTTCTTAAATTTCCTTTTTTATTAAATTATTATTTATTTTTTGTTATTTATTTAAACTGACAGGAATTTCACAAGGGCCAAGGCTGTTGCCTAGCAACGGAATTCTGTTGAAAATGTCCATTTATATCATATATATATAATATTTACACTTTGACTACTAAAATATATCAATTCGTTTATAATTTTTTATTAAATCACATAACTATGCAATAAATGATAATATATTTGATAGGAATATATGAAAATTACATTGTATTTTGTTAGATACTTGTCACGTAAAGTTTTTATTTAAATTGGTTGAATAAGAAAAGTTAAAAAAATTGAAATTAATTATAGAGAAGGGGTGGGATTAAATAAATGTATACCCGCTCCTTTTAAGACATGTATCTCTATGCTTTTTAGCTGTGTAATGTTATTTTCTGTATGACCTTTTCCGTTTTCACTTTTACACGTTTGAAATAAAATTTGAATAAATGAATCAAAACTAAGAGAAACTAGCTCTGAACTCGGACTCGAACTGCTATTTGCACTTCACTGCACTACCTCACCTTAATGAACAATACCGCTCTACCTCAATTCAACAAATGTCATTGCTCTGTTACTGTCTATTTATTATTATTATCTTATTCTGATTCATACCACTGTCATTTTCACTTGTCTCTTTACAATCCACTGCCACTTTACATTTTTTACTCTTTGTATATTTTTATTCTTTTTATTATGTTGTATATATAAAAAAAAAATTGTTAATTCTTATGTCTATTTTTATTTTTAATTATTAATATGCCGATTGCACTGGGTCTGAGAGGACTGTAATTTCATTTTTTGCATTTTGTATGTCATGCATATTGCAATTTTTGACAATAAAACTGACTTGACTCTGTAAACGTTTCAGATTTAATCTATTTAGACATTTAGAGTAAGCAGGATTCCTATTCAAGCATTTCAATGTACATGTTCATACAATACACGCATGTTTACACAGTCGACTGATATTTCACTGCTTTTATCAGATGAAATTAATATTTTTTTTCTATAAACAAACAATTCAATTGTGTGGCAGCTTTCAACACGTTTGTAACCTGCATTTCAAGCAGTTTCACGTACTTTGTTAAAATCTTATGGAGGACTAAACACGACTTAAGTCTCAATAAATAAATAAATGTATAAATAAATACAGGAAAAAAATAAATGAATGGTGAAATAAATAAATGCATGAATAAAAGGGACCTCCTACGTCATTAAGACGTGGACAAATAAATAAATAAATAAATGTAGGGGGGTAGGTAGGTAACAGAAATGTAGAAATACATTTAAAGCATTTATTCATTATTTTATTTATACATGTATTTATTATTCCTGTATTCATTTATAAACATTTATTCATGCGTTTATCAATTCATTAAATGTTTTTTAATTGAGACTTTAAGTCATGTTTAATCCTTGAACTTTAAAACCCTTGAAAAAGTGTTTTTAAGGATTCCCAGCAGCCGTAAGAACCCGCCAAAGGTGTTTTATAAGACGTTTATCACTGTTTATCTTATGTTGGTACATGTTTGGATATATTGTTAATTAACCGTCAATATTAATCATTTTCTGAGCTGCTTTGATAATAAATGTCTCTGATCTTCCGCGCCAGTAAAGCGTATTTGAATCTGATATTTAACAGTCCTAATGTTACATTCATAACATTTAATTCTTGTAATTACCATTTTATATTTAATTTAAACAAGTATAAGCGTATATATTGAAACCCTATCACATTAAAAAAATCTGTAATAAAACAATTATAATACCTGATTGAGTAAACCTCTTGTGAGGGTTCATACGCATGTAAAGTTTATTAAAAACTGTTTTGTCATTACGGAGATTTCTGGAATGAAACTAAAGAACTTGGATATTTGACTTCATTCCCTGAAGACTTGAGATTAAAAATGTATCGTCCAAAAAATCGTTTTCCATGTCATTTTTAAAAAAAACGACAAACTATTTGATCTAAACCCCGGTGGAAGAAGGACTCAGATACTTTACTGAAGTAAAAACAGTAAAATCCTCAGTGAAGTAACAGCAACACATCATCAAAAGGACTGAATGTGCAGTAAGATGTTCCCTCTCAGTGTGTGACTGTTATATATTTCATGTTTCTGCATTAATATGTTTTTTTCCCTGCTGTAGATGTTTAAGGTTGTGCTCATTTAATCTCCTTTAGATCCTGTTGGGCAGTTTAATCCAAAGTGATGCTTCATATTCTAGTAAGTCTGTGAATGTTCTCATGTGTCCAGGTCGTCGTTATCTTCAAAGCAATTTCAGTCAAAAACAACTGGACTTGGTTGTTTGTCTAGGAAGACGTTTCACCTCTCATCCAAGAGGCTTCATCAGTTCATGTACGCATCTGACCAGGACCAGGACCAGGACCAGGACCAGGACCAGGCAGGGGCTGGACCAGGACCAGGACCAGGACCAGGCAGGGGCTGGACCAGGACCAGGACCAGGACCAGGCTGGGACTGGACCAGGACCAGGACCAGGACCAGGCTGGGACTGGTCCAACTAACTGGTGTGGAGATCCAGGTATTTAACCTCTCACAGGCCGATGATGTCACTGACACCCTTTGTGCTCCAAGTGCCCACGCCCGTCGTTAGAGTGACAGTCGTTGGTGGGCAGTTGGTTTCGACTTGGTTAGTGCTCTATTGAGTCTGAACGACAGTCGTTGGGGTCACCCGGGCCATGTGTGAACAGTTGTCCTTTGAGGTTGGATTGTTGGATGAAGGGATGAAAGGGCGGCATTGTAAATTGGAGATAAGTGGTGTCTCAGACCCCCTCCTCTGGTTAGCGATGGTTTCTCCACTTTTACATAGATGGCTTCTTTTACTCCTCTTTCAAACCATCTGTCCTCTCTGTCCAGGATTTGGACATTGCTGTCATCAGAGGAGTGGGCTTTCTCCTTGAGATGTGAGTGGGCAGCAGAGTCCAGGCCTGAGGAGTTAGCTCATCATCATATTCTCGTAGATCATGTTTGCATCGTCGCTGTCCTGTGAGAACCACGCAGCTCTAAAAACTAACTCTTCATGTCATTTAATCCTTTCAGCTGTTCTTTACGACTGTATTTAGGACCAAGCATGAAAAAAACATATATATATATATATAAATATATGGACCCGGGGGAGGGAGGGGTAATAGTTCCTGTCTGTTATAGTGAAGGTTTTCAACGCCACCGTACTCTACGGGGGAATTGTTGGGTCTCTGTAAATCATAAATAAGTCATAGAGTGTGGTCTTTACCTACTCTGTAAAGTGTCCTGAGATAACTGCTGTTAGGATTTGACACTTTAAATAAAATTGAATTAATATTTTGAGGAAAAGTCTCAGATTTATGAGATTTAAAGTAGCAAATCTCTGATAAAAAAGTTCCCGATCAGCATTAATCGTGCGTCAAACACAACAGTGCCGTTAAGGTTTTATTGTGTTTATAACGTTGGAAGTGCCACAGAGCCGTCTCTCATCCACTGCAGTGTTACACACACGTCGTCATCGGACCTTAACGTGTTCTTCATTCTTTCTAAACTTCAAAACAGTATTTTTCAGAGTTTAATGCAAAACATCGAAGTCTGCACGGCACGCAGCTGTGGTGATCCTGAGCCATTTACTTCAACAGGGAGTTTAAAACAAAGCACTATTTTTACAACTTTGAATCTGCAACGTTTTCTCGTAGATTTTTCTACTTTTAAGCTCATAAATCTGCGACTTTTCCCCCAGATTTGCTACTTTAAATCCCATAAATCTGCAAATTTCTTATTATAGATTTGACACTTTAAATCTCACAAATCTGCAACTTTTTTCTTGCAGATTTGACACTTTAAAGCTCATAAATCTGCGACTTTTCCCCCAGATTTGATACTTTAAATCTCATAAATCTGAGACTTTTCCCCCAGATTTGATACTTTAAATCTCATAAATCTGAGACTTTTCCCCCAGATTTGACACTTTAAATCCCATAAATCTGCAAATTTTTTCTTATAGATTTGACACTTTAAATCTCACAAATCTGCGACTTTTCCCCCAGATTTGATACTTTAAATCCCATAAATCTGCGACTTTTCCCCCAGATTTGATACTTTAAATCCCATAAATCTGCGACTTTTCCCCCAGATTTGACACTTTAAAGCTCATAAATCTGCGACTTTTCCCCCAGATTTGATACTTTAAATCCCATAAATCTGCAACTTTTCCCCCAGATTTGATACTTTAAATCTCATAAATCTGCGACTTTTCCCCCAGATTTGACACTTTAAATCTCATAAATCTGCGACTTTTCCCCCAGATTTGACACTTTAAATCTCATAAATCTGCGACTTTTCCCCCAGATTTGACACTTTAAATCTCATAAATCTGCGACTTTTCCCCCAGATTTGACACTTTAAATCTCATAAATCTGCGACTTTTCCCCCAGATTTGACACTTTAAATCTCATAAATCTGAGACTTTTCCCCCAGATTTGATACTTTAAATCTCATAAATCTGCGACTTTTCCCCCAGATTTGACACTTTAAATCTCATAAATCTGCGACTTTTCCCCCAGATTTGACACTTTAAATCTCATAAATCTGAGACTTTTCCCCCAGATTTGACACTTTAAATCTCATAAATCTGCAACTTTTTTCTCAAAATATTACCTTCTCCCCCAGGTCAGTAATTATGTTTTTTATCATACTAATACACCGTCGAAAAATAATTTAGATCAGACTTTGAAAACAGATCGCCAGATTACCCCCCCCCCCCCCCCCCACACTTGCCTCTCAGGGCTTCCTTTAGAAACAGACGCATTAGACTGAATACCACATTAACATGATCTCACAGGAGAAAAGCAGAAGAACGGGACCTTGAATTGTGAAAAGTATATTCTAGTTTGAACATCCACGTCCAAAAATCTGTTTTTATTCATTCAAAATTAACCATCAAAAAAACTGCATCAGATACCAGTGACTTTTCACAAGAGGAGGTGATTGTTACTGAGAACAGGAATTATCTTAATAATCTAACCTTTGCTGACATTAATGCATTAACTGCGGTTTTTGTTTTCCGTAATCGCCGAAACAGATACAGGCTTCCAATTAGACAGTGTACGTTTTAGTAAATATGTTACGTTACTGTGGTGTAACAGTGACTTTCCAGAAATGGGGATAATGTGTGCAGACTGTTTATTGAGAAAGTACGTCTGCATCTGCAGTAGTTTAAAGGTAAAATCTAAAATCGATCCTGTCAGATTGATTCTTTTCAGTGAAGTAACACGGGACCCAGTGCCTGGAGTAGAGAGAGGTAGTCTGGCACAAACAAAAGTCAGGATTTAAAGAGTCGATCACAGATTCTTTTTTCACAGGCATGAAGTTGAAGAATTGGCTTTGGTTTCGTCCGCACGGGTTAAGAGTCGACATCCTAATCAGATACTGACCTGCTAATCACATCAGTGTTGGCATCACTACATTAAAAAAAGGCCGTCCATGGGAAGACTCTGGGAATGCTCGCAACGACAGAGTATGAAACAAGAACACGAGGTCTGCACTAACTACGTTAAGACATTTACTAAGTCACCCCTTGTGAGTGCAGGAACACATCATTCATTTACACGGTCAGAGAGCCAATTAAAAAAATAATTTAAAAATGCAAACACCTCAGAACTTCACATGTACACCGCGGTGTCGCGCACCTCATCTGAATCAACTGTGCCTTTCACCCGCGTTAGACTTCGTTCAGATAATGTACGCAAATGTTCCTCGAACATACAAACCAGTGAGTGCTTCACGTAAAAAAATAAACGTCTGAGCCGAGGCTCCGTGTCTCTGCTGGACTCAACTTTCTCCTTAAGACGAACCAATGGGAGTGTCCACGTACTGTAAAGGAAAAAAAAGGGAACTTTGGATATGCTTTTGTTCAGAATCAAACTATTCAATCGTCTTCTCTCTCTCTCTCTCTTCAAGTATAGTACATCGTTAACGGATTCTGTCTCCTCACTGCTACATTCCCTCACTGGGTCATGTAGCTGCCAGGCAGCATTAGCTCAGCGAGCTGGTGTGCTCTTTCTAACTCCTCTGCAAAAACAATGTTTCGGGGCCAGCACGACCCGCCGGAGCAGGGGAAGGAGGCAGAGGGCGCGGTGGCAGCCTGGTTGGAGGAGGGGGCGGGGGGGGGGGGGGTGTTGTTGGGCTTAGAACAGAGCAATGTTAGCCAGATTAACCATGGCGGCAACAGCGGAAGTCCTCTGAAAGCGGTGCTGGACACACGCAGCTGGTTACTTCTTCCTGTTGTGTTGCCTCCGCGCCTGCAGCCTCTGGCGAGCTCCAGAGGGCTTCGATCCAGCTCCGATAGAGAAGGAAGGAGTCGCTGGGGACCCTGATGATACAAACACAGGACGGGTCATTTCTAAAGGATCGACATTAACAGTACTTCCTACTACGAACATTTATACATAAATATCTCAGCTGATGGCTTTGACAGGGACTGCAAGGGATTCACTTGAAAAGGCCTCTATTTTAGTGTCAGACACACATCTTGAAAAGTGTCTCTGGTGCATGCCTCCTGAAAACCCCATTTGTGATCAGAGTGGATGAGAAAACAGTAAGCGAGTGTGAGAGTTTGCATCTTACTACTCTGCTATCCTTTCTACAGATCATTCTTATTATCATTTATATTACATTTAGGTAATTGTAAGACAACGCAGACTGTCATGCTTTCATGCTGTGTTTTTATGCTTACAGTGATTCAAGATAATGCAATGTTTTCACTCAATGTGTTGACGTGTAACGTGTAACATGCAACAGCCCCAAAAAGACTAACTTTTTTCCTCCACAACCAATGGGTTTAACCCACATTAATAGATTAATTAATTACCCCATTTTTTACTGTGCTGTGACATGTTTGAAGCCCAGGTGTGCAGTGAGAAAGTTTCTATCTCTGTGGTTTGGAGTTTACCTTCATTCCTTCGCTCCTGTTAGATATCAGCCTCATTTTACTGTTGATGGTTTGTTTTGTAACTGTACAGTGACTGTACAGTTATAGTTAAGCAGAACTTTGTTAACGGCACTATTCTTTAACAAAACGGGCCCTGATGCGAGATATATTTTGAACTATTTGGCCCGCGGATCAGTTTTAAATACTACATGAAGAAAAAGGCACAAAGAGTCTGCAACTCTTTATCTAGCTGCTGCCACTTCCCATCAACTGCTTTTATCTTGCTGTGCTGTGGAAAAACACTCATAGCATAGCATAGCAGGGAGAGTCATGGTCGCTCAGGGCTCAGCTGGGGGGAGTATCGCCACCGAGTATACAAAAAAACCCCAGCATTAATGACTTACCAAAAGGAACAGCGTTGAAGCCTTGGACTGGAGTTCCAGGACTTCCAAAGGGAATTGGACCTCCGGCCGCAGCAGCGCTCTGGCCGAAGGACGGGGTGGAAGTCCCTGCAGAGATGGAAGCACTCAACTTAATTAACCAAAAAATCAATAAAAACAACCAGATAAAAACCACTCAGTTCTACTTGGACATGAACAAATGTGGACCGGGTCTGTTGCTCCAGGGGATGGCACAGAAAGACTGAAGCATGACAGTAAAGCTGCACGCAGTGTAGTGGAAACAAAGCAGTTCCAGTTTTCCTTTTGCTTTTCTCCTTCAGTCAAAAGCTGGTAAAATGTTTCCAAATTATTGCAGTTTACTATTTCAAATAAAAAAGCTGCATACTCTCACACACGCTCCTGTTTTTTCTCTCTGTCGCAGTGACCTTCATCCAGACCAGTCTGCTGAACTGTTAACAATAGTTTGACACACACTGTACTGGACTAAGAGCCTGAAAATAGCACCATGTTTCTTTCTGCTTATTGACTGCAGCATCAATTCTAAATCAAATGGTAAGATTTAGGATTTGGTTTAGATTGAAAGGAACATTCCCACCTGCAGTTAAATAAATCAATACAAATATTGTGTTCGGAAACTTTTTGTGAGAAAGAAATCTCAATGTGGCTGGATTTAAAGTCTAAACAAGCAATTTATCCCTTACCAAAAGCTGGTTTGTCAGTAGCAGCAGCCCCAAAGTTGAAGCTTCCCATCTGTGGTACACGATTATTGGCGACTGGTGTTCCAAACTGGGGACATGGCATACCAGCACCAAAGTTAAATCCACTGGGTGCTGGCTGAGCAGGGCCGGAGGGAGCCGGCTGAGGAGCAGCACCGCCGAAGGAGAAGGTGGCTGAGGAGGAGCTCTGAGTCTGGGTTGCTGCTCCGAAGTTCGGTGCAGCTGAGGGTGCAGCTGAGGGGGCGGTGGTGCCACCGAAAGCGAAACCAGTGGAGTTGGCTCCAAATGGTGGTTTAGCTGGGGTCCCGAAACTGGCTGCTGTGGTGGCAGCAGCTGACCCAAAGGGGAAAGGAGGTGGGGCGGTGTTAGAGGCAGGTGTGGATGATGCCCCTCCGCTGACTCCAAAGGAGAATGGTTTGGCGGGTGCCGCCGATGAGCCGAAGGTCGACGGTGCAGCCGTGGAGGAGCCGAAGGTGGACGGTGCTGCCGTGGAGGAACCAAAGGTGGACGGTGCTGCCGTAGTGGAGCCAAAGGTCGACGGTGCAGCCGTGGAGGAGCCAAAGGTCGACGGTGCTGCCGTGGAGGAGCCAAAGGTCGACGGTGCTGCCGTGGAGGAGCCAAAGGTCGACGGTGCTGCCGTAGTGGAGCCGAAGGTTGATGGTGCAGCCGCAGTGGAGCCGAAGGTCGCCGGTGCAGCCGCAGAGGAGCCAAAGGTCGATGGTGCTGCCGTAGAGGAGCCGAAGGTCGACGGTGCTGCCGTAGTGGAGCCGAAGGTTGACGGTGCAGCCGTAGTGGAGCCGAAGGTCGCCGGTGCAGCCGCAGAGGAGCCAAAGGTCGCCGCTGCTGCCGTAGAGGAGCCAAAGGTTGACGGTGCTGCCGTCGAGGAGCCAAAGGTAGACTGTGTTGCTGTAGAGGAGCCAAAGGTCGACGGCACTGCCGTAGAGGAGCCGAAGGTTGACGATGCTGCCGCAGAGGAGCCAAAGGTCGCCGGTGCAGCTGTAGATGAGCCAAAGGTTGCCGGTGCTGCCAGTGCTTGAAATGACGACTTTCCAAAGGGGAAGTTGGACTGGGTGGTGTTGGCAGCAGTGGTGGAGGCTGTGTTGGCCATGGTGAAGCCTCCAAATGAAGCAGTGGTTGTGTTCTGGCTGGGTGCTGCCTGGCCAAAGGCAAATACCTTCTGGTTGGCTGCCTGAGGGTCAGTCTGTGTGGCGCCAAATGTGAAGCCGCTGTTGCCTGAGGTTGTGGTCGCAGCAGCGGGGGCAGCTGCACCTGCAGTAGTGGTGGTGGTAGCAGCTCCAAACTGAAATGTGCTCCCTGTATTAGGGGCCTGCGCTGAGGCTGAGCTGGTACTTGTTGTGGATGGTGCTGACCAGTTTCCAAAGAGGGATTTCCCAGCTGGCTGTGCTGCAGGCTGTGTGGTGGTGGTGGAGTTGGTGGAGGCTGTGCCAGCAGGGACAACGGTCATACCAGGAAAGACAGATGGGGTAACTGTGGTGCTGCTTGTTGATCCAAACATTGAGGATGTAATACTTGTAGAAATGGTAGAAGCTGGGTTGGGGGCGGTGTAGGGCGGAGGCTGTCCAAAGCCAGCACCTGCAGCGACCGTTCCAAAGATGGGCTTGAAACTTTGGGCGGGGAGTTTGTTCTCTGGGGCTGATGCAGCTGAGGAGGTGGTGGTGACGGAAAAAATGGGTTTGAACCCTGAAGACAGGAGAGGGTTGGTGTTACCGAGTGATGCTGAGCTGCTGGCTGGAGCCGGAGCAGCAGCTGTGACCGGGTTAGAGGATGAAGAAGCAGTGGGGGCGCTGAGCTGGCTCGACAGTCCAAACAGACCGGCTCCTGCTAGAGACGGGGTGCTGCTGGAAGCCTTGGAGACCTGACTCAGCACCTGAGTAAAGGCAGAGGGCTGCTCCACACCAGCAGACGAGGACAGGGAGGACGGAGGGAGCTGTGGGGTCACCGCTGCGGTGGAAACCTTCAGGGTTAAACCGCTGGGTTGCACCGGTGTTGTTGATGCGGACACTACAGACATAAAAACATCATGAGTCATGAGATACAGAAAATGTAACTACTGTGTCAAAACGTGAAAATAGTAACACAACAAAGACAAAGTCACAATTACTTTATTGTTCTTTTTTTATTCTGTGGTGTTTGGGATTTGTATCCAGCTAATTTAAAATATTTAAAAAATAATAATAATAATAATAATAGTAATTCTCTGTAGTTTTCAAGCTTCAAAGTTACAAGTTACAAATTAGGGCTGCTCATGTAGATCCAACTTAATCCGCCCGGAAGGCTCAAACATACGCTCTGCAACTGCGGACAGCTGCAGACTTGAACCGGTCCTGCAGCCAAGATGTTGCATGCATTGTCGTGAACACATGCAGCCTCTTTCACAGTAGTGGAATTGCTTGAACAGCCGCACGACGAGTAAAAGTCTGCAGCTGTCTGCGGAGCAAATGTCCGAGCCGTACTCCACGGCATCCACCTGCGACGGTTTCAGCTGTGTGGAGGACCGCCGCTATAACCCACCAGTCCTCATCGATATAGTAGCAGAAAAAAAGCTTAAAATGCAACTTGCTAGTGCAAAGTTAGCACTAGCTGTTAAAAAATATATTGTTATAGCCATATTTTAAAACCCTTTCTTATTACTTAAAAAAAGAAAAGACTCCTTCCACCTTCAGTTCAGCGGTCGTACCTGTAGTCGTGTTGGCAGCTGATGTTGAGCTAGCAGGAATGCTGATCTTCATTTTCAGAGCCTCCAGCAGTGGGTTGGAGGCTGCAGGGGCTGTGCTCACACTGACGCCGGGGCTCGGGTCCAGGTTGATGACTGGGATGGCAGAGCTTGAGGCCGTGGGCAGAGGAGATGCCAGAAGGCTGCTCAGGGTGTTGGTGGTGATGGAGCTGGTAGAGGAGGCAGGCTGGGTAGAAGGGATGGCTAGGGGAGAGACAGACTTCTCTGGCTCTGGTGCTACAGAAGGACAAATCAACAGGGAGGTCAGTCCAGTTCAGTCTAATGGTCTTGACACACTTATAATAACTGTATTATACAGTTGTAACACAGTGTAGAAGTTAAAGAAGAAGAGTTTAACAGTGTTTTCATGAGGCTGCTTCCACTCACCAGGCGTCTCCAGGACCTTCTGGATCTTGCTGAGGGCAGCCTTCTTCTCTTCATCGAGGTCTTTCACAGTGATGGTGTAGCCCAGCTCTGGAGGTGGCGGCTGCGAATCAACGAGCACCGAGTGTTAAGTGGAGAAATGTCGGTCGCTGTGACACAGGACAATAAAACCACGGCAGCTGTCCTCACCAGAGAGATGTGATCGTCCCGTTGGCTGGACACCAGCTGGATCTTCCGTTTCCTCTTCCCACCACTACCAGTAGAGTCTGTCGAGGTAGGGACCGGGACCTTGGGGACTGGAGTCAGTTTGGCTGCAACATCACAATACAAACAATGAAACTAAAGCTGACTAAAAGATAAAACACAGTGTCTATACAACAGTCAGTTATTCTGCTGTCGTGTGTATTCATTGGGTCACGGTGGTTTAGTAACACATCAAAACACTGTCCCCATGTTACCATACATAAACATAATTCCAGAGGCACCCTGGCGGCCTTGAGGTTAAGTCACTATTCATGAACGTCTCCGATTCACATCCGGCCTTACGACTTTGTTGCTTTGTTTCATTTAAAAAGAAAAGAAAAACGCCAAAGAGTTCCACGCTGTAGAGATTTTAAATCTAGGGAAGAGAAACCACCCCAGTGACTGTCCGACCAGTTCATCTGTAGCTTCTGAGGCCATGGTGAACTCGCAGCAGGCAAAGTGTAACCAACAGCGCACCTCCCAATTATGTAACACACCGCTTGACGGGTATCTTAGGTCAACGGCTTAACAAAGGGATACTGCAGTTAATCAGGTTTAGAGGAGAGGAGAGGAGAGTCACACAGGTTGGCTCCATGTCGGAACATTTTATACAAAAATGGGTCTAGAAGGGATATACTGCAGATGTATAACTGATTTGAGGGATATGAAATGACGTCAGTTCATTAAAGTCATCACAACGGTCACTGGACAAAGTCACCTTAATCACCAACGGTAGATTCGAGGAAAAGAACTTTCACACCTAATGTTACATTCAAATTGGCTAAATCAAAACAACTCAGCTCTATGAGGCTAATTAACAGGCCGGTGGCACAGTGGTTAGAGCAGTCGCCCCATGTAAAGAGGCTGGAGGGGACGTCGCAGGTTCGACTCTGATCTGCGGCACTTTGCTGCATGTCTCCCGCCCTCTCGCTCACCCTATTTCCTGTCTGTTCTACCTAATAGAGGCTTAAAAAATGATCTTTTAAGAAAAAGTCAATGCAATAAAAACGTGGTGAAATCGTGTTGTGATACCTTTCGCCTTATCACCTACCCCTACGCCACACTTTGACAACAACCCCCTGCTCCTTTTGGAGACATATTTAAGGAGCGTGTCTTTGGTGGAAATAAGGCTGAATGTCAGTCCTTGACATTTTTACAGCTCCTCTTCTCGACGCTTCAGACGCAGCACGGCTCATCGGAAGCACACCAATCACAAAAATGTCTTCTTTTGGATTCAAATCGAGGATTTTCAATGAAAGGTGACAAGTTTGCATCTCTGTTCTAATCCTGAAGAAGTCCTTGTTTAGCCACTGGGCACAAATGAGACTTACATGCAACAGGCGCCTTGTCGGAGGCTGTGTGGTCTGACCTCACTGAGGATGCTGAGCTGGGAGACTGCCCGTCGTCCTCTCTGGTAATAGAACCACAAGTTACAAACTGCAATATAAGATTATAAGTTGAAGACTTGCAGACAAACCAGCAGAGACAGACCTTGCTCTTTTGGAGGCTCCCTCTGGAGTCTGAGAGCGAGACGACCCCGGGCTGGAAAGAGGGGAGCTGGGTGCTGACCGCTTCTTCCACTGTGAAAGGTAAACATGGACATAAAGCTCAGCAACTCATCTGTGCAGCGCCATGCGCACTTTAATGCCACGGGTCATTTTTACCTGGCCGAGGCCTAGTGAGGAGCTGTAGGAGCTCTGGATAGGGTTCCTCCTGCTGCCTGGGGTTCCTCTCGGGGCATGGGCCCCACTGCCGGAGCTGATGGAGGAGGTGCGAGACCTCTTCATGATGGAGTCCTCCGCCAGTGACGCCATCCCTCTTTTCAGGGTTCCTGGCCTGAAGGAAGGGAAGGGAAAGCGTTTACATTTAGATAGCCCTCAATGTACTTCACACGGTGCTCAAACACACAGTCAACTCAAAAAGACACGACTTGACGGCACGAGGTCACTTCAGAATCGTTCTACTCACTTAGGGACCAGCTGGGACGGTGTCCCGTTGGGAAGGAGAGGTTCAAAAGCAGAGTGAGCACTTCCACCGCTGTCGTTACGCCTTGGGGAATGAAAATGGATTACAACCACGCAGAACACCTCAACATGAATGTCGGGAAATACATTCAGTCTGTATCTGTTACGTCACTGAGGTAAGCTATGCGGGATGCAAACACAGACAGCTGCAGGGTGCTTTTCTGTAGCTTTGGTCACCACGGTAACATCACTTTTATTGTATAAGACAGTCATCATCGTTCCCTCCAGAGTCTCCTTTCAGCTTCGTACCTTCTTTTGCTTTTCTGCTCCGTTGTGAAGCTCCTGTCCTCGTCCTCCACTTCTCTCTTGCGGCTTTCCTTCAACACCTTGAGGACACTTTCTCTGGAGCAGGGGTCCGCGGGGGCCCTGGGGAGCCCTGCACAACTCAGATGATCCAAACTAAAAAAAAAAAAGAGGCGACAATGAAGCTCTGGTCAGTGGGGGGAGAGGACAAGTACCCTAAAGCACGGGGCACGGTACGGACGGACAGTGCGAGTGCGGCCTAAGTGTGGGCATGAATGTAGAGACCTGGGGGAGCTGTGGTGGTCGGGCCTGGCGATCTTCACCGTGACGGGGCTGTGGACGACCGGGGAGTTACGGGGGCTGAGGATGTTTTTCTTCCTGAAGCCATCCCACTTGACCGGAGGCAGGACTCCCACTGATGAGACACCCGGCTGCTGAAGGGGGTAGTGACGCTGGGGGGTGATGGTGAACCTGCCCGCGGCGCCCACTGGCTCCCTGGGGGGAACAAACGAACATTTATACAGCAGAGAAATAAATTAATAAATGCTGAAATAAATGCACTAATGAAAAAATGTATAAATAAGATAAATAAAGGCTTTTGTTACATATGTAAATAAAATATAAATATATTTTTATATAAATGCTTTACATTCATTTCTACAATTTTGTTCCCCTAAATTTATTTATTCATTTCTGGGTCCTTTAATAAGGTAAGCATTTATTAAAGAAAACAATAAATGTATAAATAAATAAATGCAAGAACAATCAATAAATGCTGAAATAAATGTATAAATAAATGCAGGGATAAATAAATAAATGCTAAAATAAATGTATAAATAAATAAATGCAGGAATAAATAAATAAATGCTAAAATAAATGTACAAATAAATAAATAAATGCAGGAATAAATAAATAAATGCAGGAATAAATGTATAAATAAATAAATGCAGGAATAAATAAATAAATGCTAAAATAAATGTATAAATAAATAAATGCAGGAATAAATAAATAAATGCTAAAATAAATGTATAAATAAATAAATAATTGCAGGAATAAATAAATAAATGCTGAAATAAATGTATAAATAAATTAATGCAGGAATAAATAAATAAATGCTGAAATAAATGTATAAATAAATTAATGCAGTAATAAATAAATGTATAAATAAAATAAACAAATGCTTCCCATTCATTTCTACAATTTTGTTCCCCTACATATATTTATTGCTGTGTCCACTGTCAATGAGGTAGAGCCCCATTTATTCATTTATTTCAGCATTTATTCATTTATTTAAGTATTTAATAATTTATACATGAATCAGTCATGTTGAGCCCTCTATACCTTTAAGTTAGTGTCTTAATACATGAGCCCATTTCTTCCTTTGATCACGTTAAAGTGAAGTTTTACTTTGTCACATTTACAGCGGGGCCTGATGATGAACGTACCCGGCGAACGACAGCCTCCTGTTGGGGGTATACACGGCACGGTTCGGTCTGGACAGCTTCTCCCGCAGCAGCTCTCGGGGGTTTCTCCCCGCTCTCGGCCTCCCGGCGTCGGCGGTGGGACTCTCGGGTTTCCCGATGTAACTCCCCATGAGGAAATCCCGGGGGCTGAAAAGAAACGAGTCACTCTCCAACGTTTCCCTCCGGTAAACCCCGGTGGTTTCACCGAGCCTGTCTCTTCTGAAGTGCCCCTCTGTCTCCCGGAGCTCGGTTTTGTTTCTGCCGCTCTTCGCTCTCCCCCGCGCGGCCACCGACACGCCGGTCACCCCCCAACCCCACAACCAGCGCCGGAGAGCCCGCGGATTGAGGCCTAACCTGGCGGGAAGCGACGGTTCTCCGCTGTGGTAGTAGCACAAAACAAAACAAACTAGAAGAATGAAAGTGGCGCAGATGAAAGTGGGAGTATAATAAAGAGCGAGGCTAACTGCGCCTAAAGCAGAGAGAAGCGCTAACCGTTGCTCTCTCGGTGACATGGCGGCCGCGTCATGCCGCTCTTCTGACCGACGCTGCTGCCGCCGCCGCCGCTGCTTCTTTGGAGTTTAGGGTCATCGGCGCTTTGGTGCAGCAGCGCCACCTACCGGCCTGGAGGCTCTCCTTCTTATTTTTATTTTTATTTTTATTTTTATTTTTATTTTTATTTTTATTTTTATTTTTATTTTTATTTTTATTTTTATTTTTATTTTTATTTTTATTTTTATTTTTATTTTTATTTTTATTTTTATTTTTATTTTTATTTTTATCTTTATCTTTATTTTTATTTTTATTTTTATTTTTATTTTTATTTTTATTTTTATTTTTATTTTTATTTTATTTTTATCTTTATCTTTATCTTTATCTTTATCTTTATCTTTATCTTTATTTTTAGTTTTATTATTATTATTATTATTATTATTGTTGTTGTTGTTGTTGTTGTTGTTGTTGTTGTCATAAGTAGTAGTATTACCTATCACCTATTTCAGCATTTATTTATTAATTCATAAAAAAAATACAAAAATAAGAAATTGGAGTCACTGTCAAATACGTTAAAATTGTCAAAATGTTTGCAAAAGAATATGGAGGACAAAACATGACTTGAGTTTCAATAAATAAATAAATAATAAATAAATAAATGCATACATACAAATATAAATGAAAGAATGAATGAATGCTTTACATTTATTTATGTATTTCTGTTGCCATATGTTAATGAGGTATTAAGTTCCCATTTATTCATGCTTTTTATTAATTCATTTATTTTTCCTGTATTTATTTATTAATTCATTTATTTTTCCTGTATCTATTTATAAATAGTTATTTTTCTATTATCATTATTATTATCTTTATTATTATTATTAACACTTTTTTAAATGTGCACTACATTAAAATTGTCTAAATATTTGCAAAACAAGGGGGGGGGGACTCATGCATTTATTTATTTCAGCCTTCATTCTTTTTTTTTTTCTGTTTTTATTAATAATGAAATAATAATATAAGCATTTTACCAAACAGTTGAGATGTCACTTCATTTATATTAAAAAATACAAACTCCGTTACCACAGACCCCTGGGTTCAACAAGACATTTATTTGAATTTCATTTTATTTAAACACCACCTAAAACATGTCATAATGTCACATTTATTATAATAAAACACAGAGCAAACCTTTTTATACACACAACATGAGTTATGGCTACCCTGAGATTAATATCCGTGAAGTATGATTGTTATAATTTATCAGGAAATGTCACAATCACTCGTTATAAGCTACGTTAATGAAACAAAAAGTGTTTATTTAGCCAACATTTTCCAGAAACGCAACTCCTTCCTTTGCTTTTTTGCTGTCTTTTGCGCTGAGCGAGGACATCTGGACCTCGAAGGTTTTGTCAAATGCACTGTAGTCCACACGAAACGCTCCTTTCTCCAGGGAAATGCAGGACTCGAACCGGTGTCCCCAGAGAACCTCGTCCTCTGTGTAGGACGTCCTCGCCTGACAGGTCATACCTGCAACACAACAAAGCATCAGGGCGACGGGTCAGCGTCCCAAAAGCAGGGAAACACCTGACAAATACATCCAGAACAGTTGTCCTGTTGATGCAAGGACGGATTAATAGACAATGGGCCCCTGGGCACAGACAAGACAACCAAACTCAGATCTAATTGGTTTAATTTTGCATCTATTTTAGTCATTTAGCATCTATTTTTAGTTATTTTGCATCTTTTTGTGGTGGATTTGCATCTTTTTTAATCGTTTTCCATTTTTTTGTGGTGGATTTGCATCTTTTTTTGGTCGTTTTCTATCATTTTGTGATAATTGTACATCTTTTTTTAGTCGTTTTCCATCATTTTGTGATAATTTTGCATCTTTTTTTAGTCGTTTTCCATCATTTTGTGATAATTTTGCATCCTTTTTTGGTGGATTTGCATCTATTTTTAGTCGATTTGCATCTTTTCGTGATGGATTGGCATCTATTTTTAGTTGCTTTCCAACATTTTGTAATCATTTTGCATCTTTTTTTGGTGGTTTTGCATCATTTTGGATCTTTTTGTGATGGTTTCATATCTATTTTTAATCATTGTGCATCTTTTGAAAGTGGTTTTACAACAATTTTTTGAGTCGTTTAGCACTTTATTTTAGTCACTGTATTTTTTTGTGATGGTTTCAAATCCACTTTCAGTCGTTTTGCATCTTTTTTCGGGGTTTTGCGTCTATTTTAGGTCACTTTTTATGGTTGTTCTGCATCTCTGTAGACATTTTCTGTCATCTTGTGTATGCCTGTGGTAAGTGAGCATCTCTTTGTAATCTTTTTGTGAGTCAGGACCTCTGACCCCCTCGGCCTTGACCTGTACATGAACTCTTTACACTAACGTAGGCTAATTCTACATTTCTTACTGTTAGATATTTCTAACATATATGTTCTCCTCAAAGCAATTTCAGTCCAAAAACAACTGGACTGGTTGTTTGTCTAGGAAGACGTTTCACCTCTCATCCAAGAGGCTTCATCAGTTCATCAGTTCATGTACGCATCTGACCAGGACCAGGTCCAGTCCCAGCCTGGTCCTGGTCCTGGTCCTGGTACAGTCCCAGCCTGGTCCTGGTCCTGGTCCTGGTCCTGGTCCTGGTCCTGGTCCTGGTCCTGGGCCTGGTCCTGGTCCTGGTCCTGGTCCTGGTCAGATGCGTACATGAACTGATGAAGCCTCTTGGATGAGAGGTGAAACGTCTTCCTAGACAAACAACCAGTCCAGTTGCTTTTGACTGAAATTGCTTTGAGGAGAACGACGACCTGGACGAATGAGAACATTCACAGGCTAACATATATGTTGTTTTCAGTGATAATGAAACACATAATAAGTAATCAGAGGGAGTCAGAGTGGATGGAGCAAAGTGTTTCCTGAAGATCAAGCAGGCCATGATCCTTCCATCCAACTACACCTACGAGATGCACCATTTAACTGTTTGACTGCTCTTCTTTCAGGACATCTGAGCATCTGAGCGTTTTGAAGTGTAGTTGCATCATTAAGGACGTAACCTTAGTTGTAGGAAAGCATAGGACTTACCTGACGCTTCCACGATGCCCTCCAGGATGACAATAATCTCAAAGGTCTCCCTCTTCAGACGCTCGGACCCCACCTCCCAGAAAGGGCTGCTTTCATTGATGACGTGGGTGATGGTCTGGGGTTCCACCAGGAGCAGCCTGTCTCCCCCGGTGTCGTAGCCCAGATTGATTTCCGATTGCTCCAATGGGATGAACTCGCCCTCCTTGGTCTGCCTGGACTTGATGAGCTTAGCCCGGATCTTGGCATCCACCATGTGGCTCGCTCTCAGATCACCGATGCGGAAGAGCATGCACAGGTTCTCGTCACGCTCGCAGATGACGCAGTGCTTGCTGAAGATCAACGTCTGGGCCCTCTGCTGTGGCCGGGAGATTTTAACAAACATGCAGCCCACCATCAGGGCATCGATAATGGAGCCGAGGATGGACTGGACCATCAGGAGCATGGTACCCTCAGGGCAGTTGGCTGTGACCATCCTGGAGCCGTACCCAATAGTCCTCTGGCTCTCTAATGACAGCAGCAGGGCTGAAAGGAAACTGTCTACATTTTGAAAGCACGCCGCCCATTGCGGGTCGTGAACATGTGCAATGTCGTCGCGCAACCAGGCACCAAAGAGGTAGATCCCACCGAAGGCCACCCACGTGAGAATGTAGCACATAGTGAAGACGAGGAGGAACCAGCAGAACTTGAGGTCCACTAATGTGGTGAAAATATCCGATATGAAGCGACTCTTCTCTGCGATACGTCCCAGATTGACCCTGCACTTCCCATCCTTGGTGATGTAACGCTGGCGCTGATTGCTGGCAGCGACATGCGATGAGTGCTCGTCGCCCAGCAGCTTCCAGCGCTTCTTGTGACTCTTTGCGACATGCAGCTTCTCGATCGCAGAGGCGGGAACGTTGCTGCTGCTGGTGGAGCCTCTGGATTGCCACCTGGAGCTGAAGCGCTTGAGGTGTCTGTTGCGATGCGAACGCTGAGGCTTTGGCGTCTCCTCAACTGGTTCCAGAGGAGACGCTTGGGTCGTGTGCCGTTGGGGGGGTTCTTGCTCAGCCAGAGTCAGAGCCGGAGAAGACTGGCTGCAGGGACGTTGGGAGGGAGATGCTTCCTGGGACGGTGGGAGTGAGGAGCACTTGGCGTAGTTGTGGATGAGAGACGCTCTTTTTGTGGTCAGCATGGCAGAAACAGTGGATTTAGCTGAAGTCTGACAGGAAGAAGAACGTGTATCATTTTCACAAAATAGTACAAAACTGGAGGACACCACCCTTTGTGTATCTAGATATCAAAAAACTGATATATCACACTTCTGTAAGTTGCATACTGGATC
>NC_139839.1:1001511-1219011 GCF_963691815.1 Echiichthys vipera
GCTATATGACCGAGGCTGCTGATGTAAAGAAGCCTCCGTTTAATCTCTGCAGGACTAATTGCAGTCTGAAGGAACATCTCCCACGCTTGATTACAACCAGCTTATACCCCCAGCGACAGCACCTCGACCTCCATCAGACAGGGAAACTACGTCGGTGTCTGTTTGAGCTACACACGTGTAAATGCACAAATTCAACGCAACACAAAACAATGGAAATGAATAAAGGCGTGGATCATATTTTCCTCAGAGGAAAAAGTGCTGTAGTATCTTTCCTCTTTGCTCCGAGTGTTTATTTGATTTTGGTCAGAGCCGCAGCTCTCCTCTCTGTGTTCTGAAACAAGGCTCGGATCAGATTCTTCACCTCCGAACCGGAGAACTCCGACGCCAACGGACCTTTTCCATCGGCCCACCTGCGAGAGGAACCACAGGACAATCAGCCGGGCACCAAGCAGCAATTATTCTGTCGATACTTCAATGTGTTTCCTTCTTCTTACCTGTCCACGATCTCCTGCAGGTTGGCCCGCAGCACGATGACCAGCTCCTTAAAGGTGCTCCACTTCCTCACGTAGAGAGGCACTTCCTCCTGATACTTCCTGTTCTTCTTTTCCTCGGCCAGGGGGATGAAGACCAGCGGACCTTCCTCGATGATGGTTTGGCAGAGAGTGTGGAGGTGCTCCCCATCCTCAGAGGAAATATCCTGCAGACAGTTCAAGTGAGAGATAAAAGCCTTCGTCACCATGTCTTATCAGGATGTTATGACTTTGTTGTGTTTGAACGTAACAAATTTGGGACTGAACCTAAAACAAAACCAGCTTTCAGAACAAACAACTGCTGCAGGAGTTAGTGCTGTGGAAATGGAAATGCCATTACAGCACCTAGGCCTGTTTAGACGAAGACGATGCATTCTCACTTTTTGTTCTGCGTTTAGCCGGGTGACCTTGGGGGGAAATCTGCGCGCATACGGTGACGCAAAAGTGTGTGAAATTCAATGTAGTATCCACGTCAGGTGGCCATGGGTTGCTGTGAAGCACCGCCACACAACACCACCCAGAGCTGGTGCATGTGTAGAAACTTCCTCCTCCTTCTCTCCCTAACAGCGGAGAAGCAGGACGCCGCACAGCGTGACAGGGATCTGCAGCACGGTCTGCAGCCTCCCACTGCCTCGGCTCCCGACAGGACATTTGAATGTCTGCCTGATGGAAATAGTCAGACATGTTTGTTGTTGTTTACCTGTACTCTGCACATGGATGTTATGTAAACATGTGAGCAGATCAAAGCACACTTTAGTGTTTTTACCCCTTCACATGGAAACACAACAGTGGAGTGTTAAGATTTCCACTCTGGAGGGGGGCTTCCCTCCTCTTGTGTTTGCCGTCGCCGTCTAAACGAGAGGCACATCTGATCAAATATTTTGCCGTTTCCACCCGGGAGCCTTGTCGTGTAAACAGGGCCCTAGTCTAATGCTCTCAAGCAGCTGAAGCTTTTCAAGGGTTTGATAATCATCAGACTCCCGTGTGTTAGAGGGAGGGAGAAACCTAACACATGCAGGACAGTAGCTCTCCAGGAGCAGGACAGGACACCTCTGCTGTAGAGAGACTGCATATCTTTTTTTAAAGAAGCACAAACCTCGAGCATCATGATTTTGGCAATGACTTCTGTGATGGCTGTGTTGAGGAGGTTGCCCACGGCTTTACAATAGATGCTGACTGGAAGGACATCCTGCCACACTGTGCCCAACTGCTTCAACTGATGGATGACCTGCAGGCAAGCAAACAGATGATCAGCAGTGCATGAATGAAAGAAAAGTTGCAAAGCAGCCACACAAATTAAAGAGCTCAATCACAATTTTTACTACACGTTATTTTCAAGGCCCTTTCCTCTCACCTGTCTTACTGCTTTGCTGGCTGCAATGTAATTGTCTTCATCGTCCAGGTTGCAGAAATTGTGAGCGGTGGAAAGTCTCTCCAACAGCTCAGCCCTCTGGACGTTCATCTGGGCCAAGAAGCACTGAGCACCTGGAGGGAAATGACACACCGATGTTGATATTTCATGTGTGGAAGTGGACATTTTGGCCTGATGGTGTTCCCCAAAACAAATGGAGGATTAGTATATATGTGGCCTCTGAATGTTTAAGGACAGGAGTAGTGTGTTGATGAGTTACCTAGTTTCCTGAATCCTGGCACCATGTCAACAAAAGTTGCCACGCCCTCGCTGAGCGGCTGCGGCAGGTGAGCTCTGAAATGGTGGCCCAGGGTGAGCAGGTGGTGGGCCAGGTACATGCAGTTGTTGTGCTGAATGGCGGCCAGGTGAGGGAACTTAAGGAGGTTCTCCCTGGATGGGGTAGCAGAGGAAACTTGTTTACACCTTGTGGGAAAACGTGTTGGTGTTGATCTGCTCTGAACATCCTTACTTGTGGTACGTCGGGACGACATCGTAGAACAGCTGGAAGATGTTTCTCACAGTGAAGAAGAGTTGTAAACCACTGAAACGCACAACAACAGGAACAGGGATTATGTTTTACAACACTTCATCACCAATGATGTTCTGACAGGCCTCCACCCTCCCTGCCTGGTAGCCTTAAATACATACTGTGATACATTATGGGAACTGCAAGATCCAGTGAAGCAAAGTCTAGTCTAGTCTAAATGTCAGGATATTTTTGCCTCTATTGCTTTTTTTTGGACCATTTCCTCCTTGTTTTGAGTGTGATAATGGTCCTTTAAATGCATTTATTGTCAACACACAGGACACTGAACAACGTCAGAGCAGGGAAAATAGAAACATCTTAAAGTATGTAGATGTAGATGTTTTTATGAGTAGGCTGCAGGACAATGAGACCAGCTGTGCTCCAACGGTAACATACCATTGTGTGGAGCTTCCAACGGCTTCACACAGGGTGTTGAGTGCCAGCTCCATCAGCTGCTGCACCGACTCGCTGATGCGACACGCTGGCAGAGACAGACTCCACGCAGACAGCTGCTTTGCGTTCTCTATAGTCACATCCGCGGTCTCTTGCTTCACCTTCAGCTCAGAAGCTGGAGCGGGCAGCTTGGGAAGACGCAGCTTGTAGTCCGGTGTGATCTAACAGTTGTGGGGAAAAAAGTGGAAGAGAGTAATAAGACAAAGAAAAAGCATCTGGAGGTTTTGGGGAAATTGTGGTGCGATCTAATACAACACAATCATGACACATACTTTGATGGTGTTGTGCATCTTGGAGGTCATGAGTTTGCGGGCCGCCACGATGACATCTTTGCACTTCTTGCTGGCAAAGTGACAGTTGACATCTCTGGCATATTTGAGCAGGTCCGTGGAATCGCCCCGCAGATACTCCATCTCCTTCACAGACTTCTCAAACTCCTCAGTTTCCTTGATCACCTTGAGCACGTCCAACAAAAAACATATTCAGGTAAAAATGTCATTCTGTATGTGTCATTAAAACGGTACAAACTGCTGTTGGGTCCATACAGTGTTGTATTTGTCCAGCTGGCTGCTGTTGGTGGGGATGGAGTAGAGCAGACACTCGTGGATGATGCACTGGGACATTTCCTCCCAAATTAGCTCCCCCAAGATGGCCGAGAGCTTTTTATCTCCGATGGACACATCTGAAAAACAAAAGGAACAAGTAAAACACTAAGCAAGTTTGAAGCATGATATATCATTTCTACAGGGGCCCAGCTGCACTGTACCTAGCAGGTGAGAGTGCAGAGTCCGGAGCACCAGGAGCAGTTTGCTGTAGACCTGTGAAGGAGTGGATCTCTCCTCATGGCTCTCCTCCAAACACTGTAAGGCCAGTATGGTCCCCTCCTCCTGCTGCTCCATTACCCTCACAGACAGTGAAGGGTACATCACCAACGGCTTCAACATGGTCTTCAGCAGCACCTGACCTGAACAACAGAAACCAGCGCTGAGCAGGTTCTCACCTTTCGGTACAACTTGCTTTACAGCTTGAACGATAAGCTACGGTGGAAGCTATTATCTTAACGTCAGTATCAATGCACACATCAATCGAAACTACAAAGATATGCTGAGGATCTGTGTCCACCAGAGGTACTGATTAGTTACAGCTCTCAGTTGTGAAATGTGGTGCTCAATCAAGGTCCGGATGAGGCACGGGACAATGTAGAAATGTTATGTCACCATTATCCTGACCAAAACAATTCATGCGATTCATGAAATTATCCCAATAATAATCAAAACATACTTATAACTCCCAAAATAATATTAAAACTTAGTGGAAAAACAATCCACCTCAGCAACCGATTAATAAAGTTATAGTATAGTATGTCATAAAAAATCTCTTTGTGGATGGCTTGACGACTTTAGACGCCATGTTTAACAATAACAACTTACGGATGCTCTCAGAACAGATGTTGATCACAGTTCTTTAAAACACGTGGTACAAATACTAAATTAAGTGAAATAAAGTGTCTGGGAAGTATGCAAACAGTGAGCAGTGTTGCGTGCTCTTACTGAACAGCTTGATCTTGTGCTGAAGGTCTCCCTGGATGGCCAGAGCTTGCAGGACGCAGCGCAGCAGAGCCGGAGGTTTGGCTTCACCGTCCTTACAGCATGCGTGGCTCAGGCTCAGCTCCACCTTCAGGAAGGACTTTAGATCTGCAGGCTCTGGTGGTACAAGTCAAACAGGCACTACTGATGCCTTGTGCTCAGATAGGTTTGCTGTCATGTTTTATAAATATGCAAAACAAGAAACGCTAACAAGCAAAAGACTAGTGTGGGATCTATTTCTTTGGCATCCCATTTTACCACATCTGACACACATTAAAGAAAAGTCTTACCCTTTGAGGACGGTAATCTCCAGATGACGAGGCGCTTCCATTCATCTCCCAGGTGGTAAATTAAGTTTTCTCTCTGCACTGTCAACTCAGAGCTGAGGGCGCTGAGCAGCGGCAGCTGAGAAGTCTTCCAGTCCTTCAGTGAATCCACACTAACCCTCGCCTGGGAACAAAAAATCAGTCTGTCAGCACGTTAACACACAGGTTATAGCAAGTCAATTTTATTTATATAGTCCAATATCAAGAATCGTACATAGAGAAGGATCTAAATCAGTTTGTTGACTGTGTTGTGGAGTCAGTTTTGCATTAATTGCCCAGCCGCCCTAGTTCAGAGTGGAGTTAAGGTCGTGTGGACATGATGTAAACAGCAGCGTTTACCTTTTCTAGCTGTTTGGCCGCATCAACATATTTCTTGTCCAGTAAAGCTTTGTTGAACTCCTCCATTGCACTGTGAAACTGCGTCACACAGAAGATATGACAGAAACATTCAAACATGGATTATGGATGCTGCTGTGTCCTTTATTTGAATGTATGGATAACACAAAGCCCTATCAGGACAATGCATGCAAGAACAAATTATGAGCTCGTTAAAGAAAGAAGTAAATCAAAAGAAATAGCCTTTGCAGCCACGTGGAAACTCCCTGGCACTTTTCATTTGTGACCACATTTTACGTTATATTATTTACCTCACAAATTGCCATGCGAGCTGTACCTGTTTCAGGTGTCCGAGCATTGTTATGATGATAGTATTTTTCTCCAGCTGCTGCTTCAGCTTTGCATACTCAGCCACCGCCACGTGGATATTCTGCTGCACCTGTGTCAACATACACAAACACCAACGTTTAAGGTAGAGCTGAAGCCCGTCTGTTCTGCACTTTCAGGGGACCCGGCTTAAGTATTTATTTAATTTATAAACTGTTTCACACGTACCTCGCTCTCGATGCAGTTTTTAAGGGCTTCCATTTCTTTGGAGACCTCGTCGACCTGCACCATTAGCTCCTCGGAGCCTTGCAGACTCGGGAGGAAGTCACTATAGCGCTTGTTTATCATGTCACATACTTCTTCCTGGGAAATAAACATGAAGAAAACGGACGTAATAGAGAAGTTGTCATTTTGATTTAATTTAAACAGACTCATTTAACGGTTACATTCGTATCAACTCACAAAAAGCAGCTGTAGGTAAATGTAGAAATAAATGTAAAGCATTTCTTTAGAAAATGTATTTATAATTTATTAATGCATATATTTATTTATGCATTCCTGTATTTCTTCATGTATGCACTTATTTATTTATTCCTGTATTATCTATACATATATTCATGCATTTATATATTTGTTCCTATATTTCTTTCTTTATTTATACATTTATTTATTTCTGTATTTATACATATATTTATTTATTACTGCATGTATCTATACATATATTTATTCATGCATTTCTTTATTGCTGTATATCTTTATACATATATTTATTTATTTGCTCATTTATTTATGCATTCCTGTGTTTCTCTCTTTCTTTATTCCTGTATTTATTAATTTACTTATTGTTACTTAAGTCATATTTAGTCCTTCATACAGTGCAGTAAAAAGTACCGTTATAAATATTAAGTGGCATGTGTCTAAAGTGTTTATAGAGCCACGTAGTCAGATGTCCCTGCACACACAGCTAAGCTAACTCATGCTATAACGAGCATTCACTCAATAAGCCTAGCTGGATAGTCTTCTGTGTTAACTGATAATAAATAATAACTGCCTGTTATTTCAGGAAGCATCGTGAAAATGTAGCTAGGGTCAGTCAAAGAAGTGTCGTGTCTGTAACAGAAGTGATGGCGCTAACTGCTAACGCTGCTTCAAACTTTACTTAGCTCCGATGCTAATGCTAACGCTAATGCAACAGGTTTACCTTCGTATCTTCCACCTTCCGCGACATTCTGCTGATTTTACCGGACAGGTCCTCTTTCTCCAGTTTCCCAGAGCTGGCGAGCACCTCGGTCACAAAGGACGCCATGCTGTACGGCAGCAACACCGTTATAATGTTTCAGAAACTTAGTGTGACAGCTCAGCACCACAACCATACCACAACCATACCACAACAACCCAGGACCCGCCGAGTGATCTGATTGGTCCGCCGCCCCGTGTTCTTCTTCGCTGGTTTATGGCGGATCGCAAACTAACGTGTTAGGTGCAAAGCGCCCCCCCGCGGTACCGAAGGGTGTAACACTAAGCCTCAAGTACACTTCAGGTTACAGTCTGAGATTATTAGAAACAACAACAACAACAACAACAACAACAACGACAACAACAACAGCATCTCATCTCATCTTCAGCCTCTTATCCGGGGTTGGGTCGGGGGGGCAGCAGCTTTAGCAGGGGACCCCAAACTTCCCTTTCCCGGGCCACATTAACCAGCTCTAACTGGGGGATCCTGAGGCGTTCCCAGGCCAGTGTGGAGATCTAATCCCTCCACCTGGTCCTGGGTGAGGGGCTTGTGCTCCGGGTCTGCAGCTGGATGCTACTCGAAAAGATAAGAGAAATAAGATCTAATATACGCGGTGCCCGGGCGAGAGGTCCCCGGTTCGAAACCGGGCGGAAACGCACTTTTAATTTTTCAGCAAACTTATTATCATGATTATTGTCAGAATCATAATCAGAAAACCTTTAATGTCCCGCAGACGGGGGAATTATTTTGTCACAGCAGCACCAGAATATGACAAAATAATATAAAAAATAGCAAAAATAAACAATAAAGTTAAATTTAAAAAGGGAAGAAATAGACATATGTACATATTCACATGATATAGTGCAGTTGTTCTCATTTTGTTTGTTTGTAAAAAAAAAAGTGATATGGAGTGAATAAATATGATTAAATAAGTCCAAATAGTGCAAAAAGCAGAAGTGACCTTGGTACAGGCATGTTGCACAGTGCAGGGTACAGGACGAGGTCAGTAGTCTATTGGGAGCAGTGCTGACTGTAAAGTCTGACAGCAGCAGGAAGGAAGGACCTGCAGTACCTCCCCTTCCCACACTTAGGGTGTATCAGTCTGTCATCTACAGTTTACAGTTATTAAAGCTCTGTGTCAATATATTTTACTTGATATAAGAATATATGAGCTTCGTCCCTTGATCCATCCACTCAAAGTGCTTGTACTCAACATGTTTTTCTTTAATGTGGACAGTAAAGTTGCTTTATGCTTCTGTATTGTAAGTGAACAGTAGCGTCAGACGGTACGGACAAAATGCCCCAGTGTTTCACGTACTGTATGAATAAAACTTAAATATATTCCGTTTGGCACAACAATAACATCCCATCTTACATGAAGCTTATAAAATATACTTAACGTTAGACACTGTATCAAGGTTATTTACCCATTCAAAATGTAACAATATACTGAGTTACCTCCCTTTGTGAAGCGGAAAACTCAGAGTTTCCCTCATTTCAGGGTTAACAGACTTAGAGTTTTCACTAAACCTGCTTTGTGAAACGGGCCCCTCATCTTCAACCGCTTATCCGGGGTCGGGTCACGGGGGCAGCAGCTACAGCACGGGACCCCAAACTTCCCTTTCCCGGGCCACATTAACCAGCTCCTCCCAGCCCATAATAATAATAATAATAATAATAATAATAATAATAATAATAATAATAATAATAATAATACAAAAATATATATTTAATGATCTAACCCCGAATCTATTCGCTGCTGCTTTTCAGCAAACAGAATAATATATTACACTTCCTGTGCTGCACTGTAACTCCCATTACATGTCTTAAAAATGATTACACATTATTAACAATTAATGTGTTCAATGACCTTTTACTTCTATTACACAAATGTCATTTTAACACTTTTCTTATAATTGTAATAATTTTACTTGAATGTATTTTTATATGTGTTTTTTAATGTTTTCTAAATGTCATTGTTTATGCTTTTCATGTTTTATGTAAAGCGCTTTGAATGACCTTGTTGTTGAACTGCTCTTGTTACTCCAGTCTGGTAGGTGGCGGTGAATCTCGCGTGAACTGGTTTGCGAACCGCCAAAAAATCTACCCACGAAGAAGAAGAGGACTTACCGCATCGCTATGGCAACGACAACTATCCGTTCACCATGGAAGCTAGTTAGCTTCTCTTAGTAGCTGTTATTTAACAACATTATAACCGTTTCTTCGCTACTTAGCTTGCCTGCTAGCATTTTCATTTAATGGCAGACGGTTGGAACACAGATACCGGAGAAGCCGTTTATAGATCCAGAGATGCGGTTAAAAACCTGAGAATAAGGTAAGAAGAAGCTAATGGTGACGTTAGCATTAGCTTAGGTACAAAACTCCAATGTGCTAACATCAGTCAGAAGGTGTTGGGAGGATTTACAGTGTTGGTTCAGTGTGTCAGCATTTTACTCAAACAAAACACACAACAAATGACTAACGTGATAACACCAAAACATCACTGACTCGTGCTGTTTTTGATTTTGCTGGTGTACCTTTACTTAACGATGTAAATGTAATACTTTAGTATTGTGGTATAGTTATCCTGCTGTCACCTAAATAAAATAGACCTCTTCCCCCTCCACTGGTTGAGTCTGCACACCTCGTAGTACTTGTTGGGCAGCAGTTGACATACAAAGTGGGAAAGAGTGCCAATATTAAGAGTGGTAATACAAAAATTTAAACAATATGAGGTGAAAAAACATAATTTACACAATGCCAGTAATGTAAGCAGGTTGTAAATAGGTGCAATTCAAAAAGTAAACATTTAACAGCTATTACACTTTCTACCATTCATATCACTCTGGTATATTCAATTCCATAACTCGTTAGTCATATTCACATTACTATAGATATTATTATAGTTATTGTTACTTTTTGGTTGCTTGCATCTCTGTCTCTCTCTCTCTCTCTCTCTCTCTCTCTCTCTCTCTCTCTCTCTCTCTCTCTCTCTCTCTCTCTCTCTGTCTCTCTCTCTCTCTCTCTCTCTCTCTCTCTCTGTCTCGCTCTATCCCCCCCCCCCCCCCCATACCAACCTGTCAAGACGGATGACCCTGTCCATAGAGCTTGGTCTCTTTGTCGTTCCTGCCTGTTAAAAGGAAGGTTTTCCTTGCCACTGTGTGCATAAGATTGTTGGATAAATACTGTATATTATTGTTATTATTATTGATATTATCATTATAGATGTTTTTGATTGCTCATGGAGGAATTGTTGGGTCTCTGTAAATCATAAATAAGTCAGAGTGTGGTCTAGTGATAGACTGATACATCAGCCGGCCGATATTTGCGTTTTTCTACGTGTATCGTAGCGGCAGATGCGGGCTGGGCAGACAGGCGTCCACAGGCAGCTCTGTGTTGCTGGAGACGGCTTTTTTAAGTGCAATAGTTGTTCCTTTTTTAAAATTGAGACTCGTAACATTTGTTGTCATCATTGTGTGATTTTTATGATGTAAATTGAGGGAGAAAAGTCGTATCGGCTCCAAATATCGGCTCAAGAAAATCGTAAGTCCGAATTGGTCATCGGCTAAGGCTGATGAAAAAAACGGTAATCGCCGTTGCATCGATGATGCAATCCCAAAAAGAACTGAAAGGAAGCTGGTGCCACTTCAGCTCCCCATGTCTCTGTTGACTGCTGTCCCCCAGGCTCAAGCTTGGGACACCTTATTTCCCCATTTATCTCTTTCTTTCTCCCACTTTAGGGTGCGTATAGAGAGGGTGTCCTCCACAGCAGCCCTCTCCCAGCACCTCCAGCAGCAAGTTCTGTCCCAGCAAGACAGAGGAGCCATTGAACTGCAAACTCTCACCTCACATGGCCAAACAGGTAGAACTATTTCTACTGTTAGGGAGAAGGACTGATGGTGACTGACAGTTTTCACGGGTCCATACTAACAGGTTGTCTCGTCTCTTGTACTGTACTCATGTTAAACTTGTCAGGACCTTTATGATTTAATCGTCAGCCGAGCATTTGCTGGCATCTAACAGCAAGTGCACTTCAATTTAGGATAAGATGTGCATCTTATTAAAAACACGGTATATCTTGACTTTTGCAAACTAACTTTGTTGCTTCAGTCCACAGAAACATATGCCATCACACACCAGGATGGGTACAGGAATCTAACAAACATTAACTTGCATCTAATCATGCGTACATGTTTTAGGGTGGATGTTTCCCTCAAGGCATATTTGAATAACTTGACTGGTACTCTGTCGCCAGGTGATAACGAGGAGGAGCTGGTGGTGGGCTGGCAGGAGAAACTCTTCAGTCAGGTAGGACTTTTCCCAACCCACAGCAAATTATAATGATTAACTTCACATAGCTCACAACCCCGCCTGCTCACCGTCATTCCTCTCTGCCTGTGGTCCCAGTATGAGATGGAGCTGTACCAGAGCGAGGCTGCGTGTCAGGACCCTCTGGACCGTCAGTACCACGCTGAAGTCAAGGCCCTGAACAAGGCTAAGGGCCGACGTAACCACAGGATCTTCACATACACTGATCATGACCGCTACACCAGCTGTCTTCCATTCCATCAAATGGTAGTTGTAATGTTACAGTTTTGTAATAAGAGTCATTAGAAACAAAGTGAATGAGTCAGTTTATTGCAAGTTCTTGTATTTTTGTGTGTTCTTTATTTATTTACCTTAGTGTCATTGTTGCTCAGGTACCTTCAAATTCAAATCTTCTTAAGACATGTGTTCAAATAATACACAATAACAGCAGATTTAGATGGATTTAGGTTTACAAAGAGCTAATGTATTCAACACGGAGTGTGACAAACAGCATTGGATTTGATTCTGTTGGGTGTTGTTGCATTTAAGTCAGATGCTTTATATTTGTGATAACATATTTTATATTAAGTTTACCTTGTTTGACACCTACAACGCATCAGCGCTTGGACAGTTTTTTACCCTCAGGCGTTAGATAACTGAACAGAGAGGCGCTTTAAATAACTCACAGTGATTTATTATTGCTGTCTTTTATTTATTTATTGTTTATATATCATTTTAAGGACTGAGTGAACCAGGTGCATTTCTTTGCATTTGAATGTACAATTGTTCTTTTTAATGTATCTGACAATAACTAAAACTCCTACACTGTCAGTGCAGGGGCATTATTTCATTATTGTCTGTAACTGTGTTTGTAAGTCGCTCGTTGTTGCTGTTGTTGTTTTTATCCTGAAAGCAGCACTCTACTGAGTTACTGACCACAACCAAATCCAGCCCCACATTTCTGGCTGAACGGATGGCCAGCGTGAGACACAGACGGCAGGACAGACGCACCATGTGGGTGAAGAATCGGCTCACTTTCATCCAACTGATGAACCCGTGACTTGTTTAATGTTTCCAAATGTATTTTGCAGGGACAGTAATATTCCAAAGTCAAAGATTGTCAACTGGGAGCCCACAGAGGAGTTTGTGAAGAGCAGTCATGTGGTGAATAATGTCATGCAGACCATGCACATCATGGGAGACCTGGCCCCCCCTGGAAGGTAAGACCCCATTTCTGTCCAGTTCACTCTTTATTGTTCCATGTGGAGGTTTTGATTTGCAGACTCCTTCATGAGATCAGTTTCCCCCTGATATTAACCTGCGATCTCTATAGCTCTCGATAACTTGATTCTTTAGGAAACTAGTCTTGCCACCCAGAAGTGAAGGAACCATTTGTTATTAGTGTGTTTACTTAAATTAAAATCTATCTTTGGGTGTCGTGTGGCTCAGTTGCGGCTTTCTCTCTTTCTTGCTTCTTGCTTTCCCAGGCTGGGCCAGAAAGAGAATGAATATTTGCTGGTAACCATAAAAACAGACGGCAGTGGAACAGTCGTTGTAAAACCTGACTTCAACAAAGGCAAAGAGCCGTACAGGCAAGTTCAGGAGACCGTTTGTGGCTCCAGTATTGACGGATGGCATATTAGTTAAAGCTGCACTTGTATTTGTAGCCACATTCAACAAACGCAAAGTCTGGTTGTTGTGCAGGATAGTAACAGCGGGGGAGAAGAGAGAAGTGTGGCGTCTCACCCTGGAGAATGTCTGCACAGCCATGCAGCCGGAGGAACAGGAGCGGGAGCAGAACATGTACAGTGATGTGAGTTCATCTCCATCATGTTTCCTTCAGGACCAGGATCTATTCACAATTGAAGAGGAAAGCTTTTAATGTTCGTGAAACATGTCTTATGATATGGACACATCCACTCTCCTCTCTCTCCAGCTGTACGTACGGCACAAGGAGTACCTCAGTAGCCTTGTTGGACAGGACTTTGAAATGGTAAGTCATTTAACAAACTATTATTGCAGATTAATTTGATCTCAGAGTGGCCTTTTATATATTTTGTTGCGATCTTTATGGCCTTTTGATGTCTTCTGTCCATAACTTTTAACACTGGAACAACTACACATTTGCACTTAGTATGTGTCTCTCCTTTAGCCTCCTTTAGGTGTTCTGCGTTACCTGATGAATGGAGAGATCGGTGAGTAGCAAAGCTGTGGTCATTACTGATGTAGATATTTCTAAAATCCTTGGCATTTAAATCTCCTTCCTCTTCTCCGTACCCAGTCTCAGCCAAAGGATTTGAGTATGATAACTTATACATCCACTTCTTCATGGAGCTGCCCAACAGTAAGTCACATACAGTATGACACTATTTACATTGTGATACTTAGTTGTTGTTGAGACGAGGCCGAAATGTGTTTCCTCAGGAGGGGGTCTGGAGTCTCCCTTAGAGAGAGGGGGAGAAGTTCAGCATCCGTGAGGAACTCGGAGTAGAGCCGCTGCTCCTTTGCGTTGAAAGGAGCCAGTTGAGGTGGTTCAGGATCATCTAGTAAGGATGAACCCTGGGCGCCTCCCTAGGGAGGTGTTCCAGGCACGTCCAGCTGGGAGGAGGCCTCGGGGAAGACCCAGGACCAGGTGGAGAGATTAGATCTCCACACTGGCCTGGGAACGCCTCAGGATCCCCCAGTTAGAGCTGGTTAATGTGGCCTGGGAAAGGGAAGTTTGGGGTCCCCTGCTAAAGCTGCTGCCCCCGCGACCCGAACCCGGATAAGAGGCTGAAGATGAGTGATGAGTTAGTGACTTCAACTTGTATTATTCTTGTTTGTTTAAGGTTGGTCCAGCCTGCCGTTTCAGTCTCTCTCAGGGGTGACACAGACCTGCCGGGCTAAAACATTAGGGAAGGTGTGTATAATACACTAATATACTAGACTGGTGAACGGCTTCAGAGATTTGTTAAACCTTCTCCCTGCCAACAGGAAAATGTCGCTTTCTTCAGTCACCCATTCAGCTTTGAGGCTTTCTACATGAGTGAGAAAGAGAGTGAGGGTGAGT
Source organism: Echiichthys vipera (assembly GCF_963691815.1). Taxonomy (NCBI): domain Eukaryota; kingdom Metazoa; phylum Chordata; class Actinopteri; order Perciformes; family Trachinidae; genus Echiichthys; species Echiichthys vipera. Next base: position 1,015,601 of record NC_139839.1, read on the forward strand.
ATCAGCCGTGGAATATTGTGTTCAAAACATTTGTTTCATGCATTAGTTAGCTGGAGTGATCCCGTTCATTTTAACGATACACTGATCCAATGAATTCTCTCTCTCTCTCTTATTTCAGAGTCAACCCCCCAGTGGCCAGTGATCTACTTCAAGGTTCTTTCTCTGGACTCCTGGCAGCGCTATCGAACCGAAGGCTACGGATATCTGCTTTTTCCTGCCATGCCTGGTATGCCGTGTACACCTTAAAGTTGTTGGACTGAAATAAGGGCGCCATCGAACAGTCCCCAGTCTTATTTTAATGTCTTGTATGTGTGTGTATTTTTTTGCGTGTCAGGTAAACATTCAATTACATGCCACACGTGGAGGCCCCTTCAGACGGGGACAGTCTCCGCACTGAGGCGCTTCTTTATTGGAGGCTCTCCAGAGCTGGAAGACCACAGCTACGTCAGAATACCCGGGACCTTCAAGGTACTGTGGGCTGAAACCTCTGAGGACGCTCTCTGTGCTGTTTTCTCGTGGCTGAGAAAGAGCGGAGTTTCTGAGTTTCGTTTTTTACTTTTTATGTGTCTGGAGGAGGACTTTAGTTACACCGTGTATACTGTCTTTGTAAAAATACCTTTTCTTATCACAGCATCTCTTTAAATAGCATTTAAATGTACCCTGTAAAGTTTTCTTCTACATAAACAAAGCTCTGGTTACATTCAGCTTCTGTCACACGGACACATTGGTGTGTTTTGGTGCACGCTTCCCTCCTGATACATGTGCAACGCCACATTTTGCAAATATTTTTGTACGTGCATTGTTTATGCCTGTGTTCGTACTATTTTAATAAAGATACTGAACAGTTTGTTTTATTTTTATACTTCCATAAATGGCTGCAGGGAGAGAGGCTGAGTCGCTTTGGCTTTCGTACTGAAACCACAGGAAGTGTAACCTTTAACCTGCACTGCATCCAGCAAGCCAGGTAAGTACACCCTGCATGTGTCAGTATGTGTAGAAATCACTTATGAACCTATAAAGTATTTGTCTGTGTACAAATGATCTGTGAGACATTACATTTACCACACATGTACATGTTTAAATGTCCTGTACAGTCAGTGTGGTTTAGTGTATCCATGTTGTTTATGGTGCAGGGCCTTTGTTGACGCCACCATGTTGAAGAAGAGGAGGCAGACAGTTTTTGACCAGCTGGGAGGATTTAGTCAGCAAGGAGCTGTTTGCACCATCCTGGGTAAAGACACTCACTCACCGATCTGGAGGTTTAAAGACCAGTTTGAAGGCTGAATTGTGTGCAGCTCTTTGGGACGCAAGTTTACTTCTTCCAACACTTAAGCACAAAATATTTAAGATGTAGATCAGCAGAATTTTCTTGAGATAGATAGCTGTATCCTTTAATAATCCTTTACTGGAAATTACAGTGTCACAACAGCTTAAACACAGACATCACACCACACATTTCCTCAGATAACGTCCATACTTAATGAATTAAAGCGTAATTCCAGTTTAAGATCACCCCAGGGTCTTTTTTTGTAAATTCGTTCATCAAATAAGCCATCGAGACAATTTATTTTGGTGTATGAACGATTAACAGAGAAATCCCCAGAGAGTCGCTAACAAGGCTGACAGTGGCCAGCTGTTAGCTAACAGTGATTAGCTCGGGGCAGCACGATGGAGGCATTCAAGCGTCTTTTTTAACCACTAATGCTGCTCCAAATAACACCAAACCTCTGCAGCAGCATGAGAAGAGTCCCTACACATAAAACGAAGCACCAACAACGTAGTGAGTGAACCCAGAGTTTATTAAAAGAGTGTTTTAAAGACTTACCAACTGGCCCAGGTACCAGCTCCTCTCATAGTAAAGTCTATTCAAGTTGCTTATTAAAGTCAATCCCAAAGGAAGGAGCCCATTGGTGCTTTGTTTCCTATGTAGGGACTCTTCTCATGCTGCTGCAGAGGTTTGCTTTTATTCTCAGAAGTGTTAGTGGTTAAAAAAGACGTTTTAATGCCTTCACCGTGCTGCCCCGAGCTAATCACTGTTAGCCACGTCCGTCTGTTAGCGACTCTACTGGATTTCTCCGTTAATCGCTCATACATTGCTATATGCTTTAAAATACAATAAATGGAAACTAAAAAAGTGTAAAGTTATTTTTGTGCATTGTAAAACCTTTATAGCAGCTGGTATAGAGACTTTCTATTCCTCTCATTTTTCCCCGTGTCAGAGGCTTTCCAGAGGGCCAGGAGAAAGATGCAAGAAGCCCGAGAAAGTCTTCCCAGAGACCTCGTCAACACCACCTCCCAGCTCCAGATCGAATCCTCTGCATAAGCGCAAAGACAGCCAAATGGCTTACAACCTTCTATGTAGAATAGTAGCGACATTACCAGCATTTACTGTTGTTTTCTGATCGATCTATGACGTTCTGCAGCGACCCAGAGAATAGAAAACTGTATTTTATTCCTATTTATTCCACAGCTGACATGTTGGGCGGGTAATAACTGAGTAAATAGGGATTTATGTGGTCATGACTGAGGAGCAAAACCCATATGCCTACTAAGTATGGCATCACCATGCATTGTACTCTTTGTGCAGTCACTGTGAAGGTACATAGTCTCCTTTTCAGAGATATGGACAGTGAGGCTCGAGGAAACGGATGTAACAGAGAATAAAACACTTTTTTTTAGATTTGGATCGAGTATTTTTCCTCTTTTATTTCAAACACTGTATGAGCTGTTATACAAACGTTTTATTTATGATCTATAACCACTGTTTTTGTGTATTTGTTCCCTTGTGACTTACACACTTTTGGTGAAATGTGATACAAAATGATACTTGCACTAAACATTGAGTGTATGCCAAGTTCTCAGTCCTAAGTACATTTACTCAAGTCCTGAACTAAACTCCCATTCTGAGGTACTTGTACATCATTTCATGCTACTTTATATGTTACTGCACTACATTTTGTTACTTTACAGAATCACGGTATAAAGAATATAAACAACTCATAAATTATGATTTCTTATTTATGAATCTACCCGGCAGTAGATTAAGTATTTGACATTATCTCCGTCTTTACCAGGTGCAACATCAAAGTGAAGAATACATCATTATCATATTTTTGTGTGTGCAGAAAACCGCTGAATTTAAAGGTTGAATATGGAGAATGAGCAGAACAACGCCAGCTAGTGACTTAAGATCGTGGTCGCAACAACAAAAAATAATCCCACCACTCGGGTTGCCAGGTTGGTCAGACCCAGCCAAGTAGCCTAAAGGAGACCGGAGTCTGTTTGGGCTGTTATGGCAAATCGCACCATAAAAACAAGTATTAGAGGAGTTTGACTGACAATTACTGTTAGCATTAGCTGCTACAGCTAAGTAAAGATGAACGTTAGCTCACCGATCAAGGAGAAACGTAGCCATTTGGGCGTGCGTTTTAATGCCGTTGTACTCCTTTATCTCCGTCCATGGAGTGAATGCCCGTCTCCGGTCACTCAGCTGCTGGGACAAATAAGCGGCCGCAGGAATGGCAAACTCCATTTCACCCAGAACTAACCTACAGTAGCTGCACCAAACAACAGAAAACCCTGGCAACCATCAACGCTATTGGCTGGTATCATGTAAACAGAACATGACAGAAAGTCATCGTCAAACCCATCAAAAAATGTTTTAAATATTCATTCAGACTAAATATATATATTGTTTATATAGAAAAGCAATACTTTCATTCTGTACCCCTCAAAACGCCCCGTGGGTGGATTATTTACATACATGTACAGCTTTTAATAAAGATTCTACATATTCAGCCTTTAAGTATTTGACATTATCTTAATTATCTTTACCAGGTGCACCATTAAGGTTAAGAATACATTGTTTTTATTTGTGTGTGTGCAGAAAACAGGACCTCACTGAGCCCAGCCAAAACTTTCCTCTCGTGCTGCATTCACGGCTCTGGGAAATTGTGGGACATTAACGAGTCACGCCTAAGAACCGTTGTATTTAAATGCAAAACTCAAATCTCCATGTACATACAGCTCTTTCATAGATTTATTTTAATTATGAACGTGAATGACAATGGAAGGGATCGATCTGTATACATCATTCACATGCAGTCCACTATGGGCGGTGTCACTGCGCGTGGTGACCTTGCTATGTGATGCGTTTTTGGTTCATAACATACACAAATATATATATTGGTAAATCCAAACTATATAAAATCAAACTACAGTCATCGATAAAGCCTTCGATCGGTCGGGTTTGTCTGTGGCACGCAACACATCCTGATATACAATAACTCCTAAGAGGGAAGTTGTGTAGTTTCCGATGACGTTGAACGCACCACCACAATCCCGATTCTCCATCTTCCTCCAACCGGGCAAAGGGACCAACCTGCGTCTCGCTCCCACCGTAACGCTTCCCCCGCTGACATACACTCAACCGACCAGGTATCTGACATATTTTACACCTCAACATGTCGACAACGTCTTTGTGTTGTTTTTGTGTTTATTCCGTCGCGATCGGTCCTCTACGTGAACGTTAACCTCCCTGAAACTGGGCCGCTGGTCGTTTTCTCTGTTGTGATGTCAGATTTAATGTCACAGCTAACATTTTTAAAAGCTAAATAAAGCGTCCTGCTGCTAGTTAGACTGTTTTTTATCGTGTGTTTGTCGTTATTATCTACCAAGTAACGCTAGTCCAGACGTTAGCCGTTAGCTCCGCTGGTTAAACTGGTGCATTTAACGTTAGCATGCAGCAAGCTAACAGTTAGCACAGTCAAACTGCTGTGGTGCGTTTGAGGACCTCTCAAACGTTATCATTCACGCTCAGGGGCGATTCGAGAGTCTGTTGGGGCCGTGGGCAAAAATACACAGCCCCCCCCCCACCTCCTTTAACCATTATGTTATAAATTAAATATTCAAGATGGTTTATTTATCATGTACGCGACAATTACAGCAGCAGTCGTTGGCAATGAAATTCTTGACGCTCCTTCGACAATGCAATATTAAAGTAAAATGTAGAATACAATTAAAAATAAACAAAATAGAATACTGAACATAAAGTAATTAAAGTGTAATTAAAATATAATGACTGTAAATGAAATAGAATACTCTACGTAGAGTAAAACAATGTGAAATAAGAATATTGGTACGCAATATGTACAGATGTAAATGAGTTACCAGTGGCTACGTTAACAGACGTAACACCCTTTCAAAATAAGATTCCTGGGTCCAAATGCCCCGTTGAAACAAAACAGACAATAACATGTTAACAACTACAGTACCATCACCATCACCTCTTTCATCAGTCAGACACCTTTATCATCGGTATAAAGAGGTAAAATGAAAATGACGTTGTTTTTTTAAACTCTGATCTGTTCAAACAACGGGGAACACGGCACTGCTGCGTTATAGAAATAGGAGGCTTGGACCCGGGAATCATATTTTGAAAGGGCCTTATGTCACATGTCGACAGCCAGATCGATAGATGCAGCAAACGCAAATGTAAACAGACATTTTTAAAACAGATGTTGACTGTTATAAAGTGGCATAGTGATGAGCTAAGTATGTCAGAGGTTCAGCAGTTTTATGACCTAATGCCGTGTGTTTCTCCTGACAGACTTAAAGGACCACAATCATGACGGACTCCAAATATTTCACAACAAACAAAAAAGGTGAGTGAGAGAAACTGAACCGGTCATTGGTTATCTGACAATATTTTGAAAGTGTGCTGCTGCCAACAACACAACACAACAACACAACACAACACACTTGTTACAGGGGAGATCTTTGAACTGAAGGCAGAGCTGAACAATGAGAAGAAGGAGAAGAGAAAAGAGGCCGTGAAGAAGGTCATCGCTGCCATGACTGTTGGCAAGGATGTCAGGTATGTATGTCAATTTAAGCTTTCATTGAACGGTCTGGTTAATGCCAACTATCAACCGTCTGGTGTCACCCTCATTTGGCCCCTTTTTCTTCTGCAGCAACTTTATGAAACGTTAAGTGTTGTGTGTCTATTCTGACGGGATCTGCTTTTATTCCCACTGTTCTCCGCCTGCTCTGGCAGTGAACCTAAACGCACGCTACAATAACAGTACCAGTACTAAGTGGCATTGAACCTCCTGCATTAAAAAAACACCCGCATTCGTTCCTTTTTGCATCCAGATCAAGAGAGCGTTGACTATTTGTATGTTTTTTTAAGTCAGTCACTTCAAGTGCTCTTCGATGTAATGTGACGTGTGATTAGTCCACTAGTGCAGCAGCTACATCCTACACTCTACGGCGCGGTGGAGTCGAGCGCGGTGTGTACGACGGAGTTGTTAGTTCAGCGTGCCGAGATGCTTCGGTTATTGTCATGATATCAAGGAATCAAATGAAGTATCATCCATTTAAGTGTACCGGTACTTTTATCATCGTTTTTGAAACGACACCCAGCCCTGGGGCTGACCGAGAGTGCTTATAGTCAGACGTGTTGAGCTTTCAAAAAAAATTAGTCAATATGGCGGAAATGCAAAGAAGAAACTTGTGCCAGAGCATCAGAAGCTTCTTAAAAGTGAAGTGAACACGGACAGTGGTGGACGCATGAATGTCAGGAATGTGGAGGAAACAGTTTCACACCACAGCACATCTGCCCAATCAGGCACCAAGGAGTCTTGTAAAGCTATTTAAAAGATTTTCCTAACAGAAATAAGAGAGAGAAACAATCTGTATCTGTAGATCTCTGGGCTTTAAAGTCTCATACTGTAGTGACAGTCTCTGTGCTCTGCTGTCAGTTCTTTGTTCCCAGACGTGGTGAACTGCATGCAGACCGACAACCTGGAGCTGAAGAAGTTGGTCTATCTCTACCTAATGAACTACGCCAAGAGCCAGCCCGACATGGCCATCATGGCTGTCAACAGCTTCGTCAAGGTCAGGCCCTAAATGAACCTGTTTTTTTTATCTGCATATAACACTATCATCTGTAGCTGTGACTGCATCTACACCCAGGCAGATAAAGCCCAGAGGAGAGCATCTTTTTTCAGTTACATCCAGTGTGAACAGCGTTTTTGAAGCTCAGGTTTTTTTTAAGTATATATATTTCTATTGTCACTACATTAGAATATTCTTTAAAGCTGTTTCTCTCTCCTGTAAACCCACAAAGCCAAGCTGCAGTGAACACTTCATAGGTCACTACTATCAAACATCAATCAGCTGGAAATTGTGATTATTAAAAAACGTTATGGAAAATTTCATTATCTGACGTTCTGGTCTGAATTTCCAGGACTGTGAGGACCCAAACCCTCTGATCCGGGCTCTAGCCGTCCGCACCATGGGCTGCATCCGGGTGGACAAGATCACGGAGTACCTGTGCGAGCCGCTGAGGAAGTGCCTGAAGGACGAGGACCCGTACGTGAGGAAGACGGCGGCTGTTTGCGTGGCTAAACTTCATGACATCAATGCTCAGATGGTGGAGGACCAGGGCTTCCTGGACTCCCTGAGGGATCTCATCGCCGACTCAAACCCCATGGTAGGTGTTGGTTCTTCACAACTAATACAATACTGTAAATTCAACAGTATACATAAGCCATATTTTCCGCACTATAAGTTGCACTTTTTTTCATGGTTCGGCTGATCCTGTGACTTAGGGCGCACTCACACTGTCCATCCGTGCCGTGCCCAATCGCGTCTCCCGGGTAAAGTCTAGTTCGTTTGACCAGTATGAGTGCAACCGTACCGCGTCTAGGCTTGGCACGCTTGCTGGCCATGGTCCGATTGGGCGAGGTGGGCTTTTGTAAAGCAGGTTTGCACATGTACGAACACGGGCGTGCGCACATGTACGAACACGAGCGTGCGCACATGTACGAGCACGAGCACGAGGCCTACGGCGGTTTTGACGTCGGCGAAGGGTCTATGGAAAGATTTGTAAACAAAGCGACGCATCGTGATGACGTCATCAATGCGTGTGACGTGTTACGGCGTGATGACGTATAGGCAGCAAGAAGCATTCGCCGAGGCCCAGGTAGTGTGAGTACAAACGGGCCTGGAGGGGGGGACAAGGACCCTAAAGCACGGGGCAGGGATGGACAGTGTGAGTGCGCCCTTATACGCTAAGTACGCTAAATAAAGTTATCTATCTATCTATATATATTTCTAGCTGGATACGCGTTTTACCCGCTACTGTTTGTAGCACCAACCTAATTGCACCATTTTAAAAATGTGAGCAAATCTGCCGACTTTGCTTCTCAGTTGCTGCATTAATTGTGTTTTAAGGAATGTTTTGACTGCTGTCTGACTTTCATTTGGATTATAGTGTCGACGTGTCGAGTTTTTTCCACTAAACAGCTCCGTCTCTTTTAGGTTGTTGCCAACGCCGTCGCCGCCCTGTCTGAGATCAGCGAGTCTCACCCCAACAGCAACCTGCTGGACCTCAACCCCCAGAACATCAACAAGCTGCTGACCGCCCTCAACGAGTGCACAGAGTGGGGACAGATCTTCATCCTGGACTGCTTGTCCAACTACAACCCGAAGGACGAGCGTGAGGCCCAAAGGTATCAAGCAGTTAAATAACGATACTAAAGAAGAAGGTTCAATGTTAAAAAGCAGACAGATTCAGATGAACGTTGCCCTTTATTTCCCTTACGGACTCTCTCTCTCTCCTTCCCTCCTTTCCGAAGCATCTGTGAACGCGTCACTCCCCGACTGTCTCACGCCAACTCAGCAGTGGTGCTGTCAGCTGTCAAGGTGCTGATGAAGTTCTTGGAGCTGCTGCCCAAGGACTCCGACTACTACAACACCTTGCTGAAGAAGTTGTCCCCACCGCTGGTCACCTTGCTCTCCGGAGAGCCTGAGGTCCAGTACGTGGCTCTGAGGAACATCAACCTCATCGTCCAGAAAAGGTGTGTGAGTCGATTGTAATTTCTAGAATAAAGTAAGTACATTTGAACATAAAAATGTCGGCATACATACAATTTTAACATATTTTATTGTGTTGTTAAATGCAAAAGTAAAAAAAGAAAATTATCACATTTTAAACAGTTAATTACAAGAACCACTGGTCGTTGCTACATCTCAAAATAATCCTCAATAACCAATGGATTCATTCGTTTGGGGACGCTCCTATTAAGCTCTTGGAAGCTGTTGTTTTGGGCTCACCACCTTCTAACATAATATTATTTACCTATAACTGGGCTTAACAGACTTTAAGCAGGTAGAAATGTGCTAGCGTAGCAGCACGAGGGCTACAAACAACCTACATGTTCTTATGACTAGTTTGTAGCAACTCCTACGTAAAGTTATGCACAGAAATTCGTACCAACACACACGCAGACTGGCCACAGCGTCGAACCAGAAGGTAAAACACACGGAACTGGAAGTGCCACTACGCACAAAAAATACAGATTTTTGCCAACAAAACAAACAAGGTGACCGAAAAACACTTGGTTAGGACCGGGAAAAAAGGCTGTGGATTGGTTTAGTCCAGACAGGAATTGAACCCCGCTCCCCAGCCTCAGAGCCCTGTGTTTTACGTGTGAACCATCCCCCTGACCGGCCTCCTGCCTCCCTACGTCACATGCTTCCCCTGTGGCGAATACACACAAATAACTGCAAATTACTTTTTCTTATGTACGAATGCTCCATGAGAACAGCCCGAAACAACCCATAATGCAACACTCTCTTACAGTAAGCAGCTCCATTCGAAAGGAACTGCTGCTTTGTTTCATCCTCAGATAGAAAACGGCTCTTTTCCAGATGTAATGTTGACAAAAGAAGAAACACTGTCATATGCTCAGGCTGATAACACGCACATTCCTCCGTGACGTGTTCCTTCTGGTCGTCTCACAGTCTGAGGCGTAACGTGTTGCTCTGTGTGCAGGCCCGAGATCCTGAAGCAGGAGATCAAGGTGTTCTTCGTCAAGTACAACGACCCCATCTACGTCAAACTGGAGAAGCTGGACATCATGATCCGCTTGGCCTCTCAGGCCAACATTGCCCAGGTATGAAACCACCGTTTCACTTTGGATTTGAAGGTCTTGGTCTTTTAAGGTCTTGAGTGGATTCAGTTTTCGGGATAATATCATATATGTGATTGTTCGGCTGTTGAGTCCTCGTAAAGACTGTTGGTTCAAAAATAACTGGAATTGAAAGCTCAATTTTTCCACTTGAAATCTTTACACCCCTAGAAACTACACAGGAACTTTGTTAGGAGCAGCATTTCTCTACACAGGGTTTTGCTCTTTAACAGTTACGGTTCATAGTAACATGTATATTTCCATGTGTATATGATTGGAGGGAGGGAAATATGTTGAATTTCAGGATAGTATTTGGTCTTTCAGGGCTCAACAGCACCAAAATATTTCAGCATTGTGCCTTTTTATTTGATTTATTCTTATTTAACCTTTATTTTTTTATGGCAAGATAAGATAAGATCGCCTGAGATCAAATAGAAGAAGAAGAAGAATTACTTTATTTATCCCTTTTATCCCTTTATTTATCAAAATATTATTAATCATGTTACACACACACAGGCCCGAAATACACTCACATGCACAGACAGGAGCTACATACAATGAGAGATGTCAGAGCGAGGGGGCTGCCAGTGATCGGCGCCTCGGGCAGTTGGGGGTTTCGGTGCCTTGCTCAATAACACCTCGGCAGTGCCCAGGAGATGAACTGGCACCTCTCCAGCCACCAGTCCACACTCCATACATGTTCCACACAGGGATTTGAACCTGCGACCCTACGGTTCCCAGCCAAGTCACCTATGGACTGAGCTACTGCCGCCCAATAACCTCTTGTCCGAGCAAGGCCAATATATACAACTTAGTATACTCCATCTATAGAGTAACTAAATCATGATGTCCATTTTCAACAGGTCACGTGTAATTTAATAAAGACATCAAACTGTAGCAAAATCCACGAAACGTACATTTAAAACAAGCTGTTGTATTTTGTCCGTATACGGTTCGTGTCACTGCTGTTCTGTCACTCTCAGGTGCTGGCTGAACTGAAGGAGTACGCCACAGAGGTGGATGTCGACTTCGTGCGCAAGGCTGTGCGAGCCATCGGACGCTGTGCCATCAAAGTGGAGGTGAGAAACACACTCTCATCGCTGCGGAGCTCTGCGGCAAAGTCTTCCCATGTGCATCGCAGCACAAGAATCTTAATTCACTCGGACATGATAACAATGTCACAGCACAGGTGGCCGCTCACTCGCTCAACGCAGGGAAAATAATAACAGATTATCTCAGGGTTTAGGCTGAATCCACCGAGGGATAATGCCAACACCCTCTTTCATTACATAATATAATATAATATTAAATATATAATATTTTCACTGCAGATCAGCAACAATTAGAGCATCTAGTCCTGATTTTTTTACATTTTAGGTTTATCTGTATTTGGCGCTGTGGATTGTAGCTTCAACTTTCATTATCCACTTCATTTGATTGATATTGACTCTCCCACCCCTTCTGCATGCAGCACTTCTTCGGGCCGTTGCAAACATATGGCAGTGATAAGTCGTGTTATGAGTCATTTTGACCTTTTCCCTCTAAGTAAATAATGTCGACACGGCGCCTGTGTCCCGTCCCTCTGCAGCAATCAGCCGAGCGCTGTGTCAGCACCCTGCTGGACCTGATCCAGACCAAGGTCAACTACGTGGTTCAGGAGGCTATTGTGGTCATCAGGGACATCTTCCGCAAGTACCCCAACAAGTATGTTTCCCACTGCGCCGCTGAGAACTGCTCAATGAATAACAATGAACTAACAAGTCCGTTACATAAAGTCATTGACGTAGTTGACGTCCAGGACAGTGGAGTGCACTGGATAAATATCAGCCTTTCAGTCAAGTCTGATTCAGTTTTCTTCATGCGTCATGCAAAATGTGCTGACATTGTACATTAGAGCAATCAGCTGCTTGTAAGGTTTCACTCTGATCATTGAGATGCTGGTGTTCTTCAGGTATGAGAGCATCATCGCCACGCTGTGTGAGAATCTGGACTCTCTGGATGAGCCGGACGCTCGTGCCGCCATGATCTGGATCGTCGGCGAGTACGCCGAGAGGATCGACAACGCAGACGAGCTGCTGGAGAGCTTCCTCGAGGGCTTCCATGATGAGAGCACCCAGGTGGGCCCTTCTCCTTTACCAACAACTAATCATTAATCACAAGCATACTGAATCTTGGCATCAAGGTCAGGAAAACAGATTATGAGATACAAAGAAGAGAAAAATCTACATCTGTCCTGAAAGGCTCATTTCGTTAGTGGGGTTTTATAGAATATATATATATATGTTTGTATATTTGGGAGTAATTCAGCCCTGTTGAGTTTGGATTCATCCATTTTCCAGGATCATCGTGGAGTTGTATTTACAGAATAATACCTGTTTAATCAACTTAGGGTCTTATCTTTAAATGTTAATATCGCTTAAAGCTCATTTCTGAGATCGCAGAATGTAAACAAACCAGTTTAGCCAGACTACCTTAACCACTTTATTGCAGGTGAGAGTGAGAACAGTCCCTCATCATAAAGGAAAACTTTGTGCATACAACTACAGAAGGTATGCTAGGTCAAAGTTGAACAAGGGAGTTGTTCTGTAACCGAAGAATTAAAACTAAACTACCAGTGAATTAAAGCATTTCTCTCTTCATGGCAGCCGTAACAGTGTGGACATCCCCACACATCGCCCCGTTTGGCTGTTTCCAGACTTTGCTTGTTTCCACCTCCCACTGTGAGGATGGAAAAGCGACTTTGAACTGAAAATAAGGTAATAAAACAGTGTGTGGTTTGATTGACAGGTCCAGCTCACTCTGCTGACCGCCATCGTCAAGCTGTTCCTTAAGAAGCCTTCAGAGACGCAGGAGTTGGTGCAGCAGGTCCTCAGCCTGGCCACTCAGGTGAGAGTTGCAGCTTTACACTTTATTGATTCACTGCCGGATCATGTTTTTCTGCTCTTACACATTACAGCCCTGTAAATATCTGTTTATGCAACAGGCAGCCAATGAGAAACAAGGCTTCCTGTTGCATATCAAAGTATTTTGTGGTTTATTTAAGTTTGACCCCCTTGAGCTACCACCACAGATCTAATTCCTTCACTGAACGAATGGGAAAGAGAATCTCATCTCCAGCACACGTGTTGAAAACTCTCTCCTCCGCAGGACTCTGACAACCCCGACCTGCGCGACAGGGGCTACATTTATTGGCGCCTGTTGTCCACCGACCCTGTGACAGCCAAGGAGGTGGTGCTGTCAGAGAAGCCCCTGATCTCAGAGGAGACGGACCTGATCGAGCCCACCCTGCTGGACGAGCTCATCTGCCACATTGGCTCCCTGGCCTCCGTCTACCACAAACCGCCCAGCGCCTTCGTGGAGGGCAGCCACGGAGTCCACCGGAAACACCTTCCTGTGCAGCACAGCAGGTCAGACAGGAACTTTTCCACTGGCAGCTCCATTTGATTAAACCCACATGCTTCTGACTGCCTTTAGCCCACTTGCCATGTGCTCTTTTTGCACTGCCAATGACTACCAATAGTGTTGGACAGTACATACAGTTAGTAGGGTCGGGTACTGAAATCAGTACTTTTAAGGGTACCGACCGGATTATGTTGGTACCACTGAGCACGTGAGCAAAAGCATCTCTGTCCTCTGCATGTTAGACAGAGAACACGGCTGACCTCTGACAAACACATGGTAGGAGACGCACACCGATCGAGACAGCGCTCGATGCAATATAATATAATATAATGGTGAGACGAAGATGGTCGAGGAGTGGCTACACTTCCTGTTACGCACACATCAGCGTTCTCTAGGGCTGGAGGTTCTAAGGAGTTATTCCTTAAAGGAGGCTGCCACTTTTTTAAACACGTGTTAGTTTAAAAATCATGTTAAAAACGTCTTAAAATAAAAATTCCCTTTGCTTTAGCCTGGCAGAGAAAACCTGATTCTAGCAACAATAGAACTTTGATCATGTAAAATCATAATTTATCACGCACTAGTGTTGCTGGCCTTTGCTTGAATGTGACTTGAAAGACACCATAAACAAACCGTTTCATACCCACTAATGGCAAACCTTTCACTTCCTGTCTCTTACCAGCGGTACTGTTTTGTCCTACGGCAGCATTGATACAGGTGAGAGTCCGGTGAGCAGCGGGCCGGCAGCTGCCATGGATCAGCCTCACGTGATCCCCAGCCAGGGCGACCTGCTGGGTGACCTGCTCAACCTGGACCTGGGCCCCCCCGTCAATGTGCCCCAGGTCTCCTCCATGCAGATGGGTGCAGTGGACCTTCTGGGAGGAGGCCTGGACAGTTTGGTGAGCTTGAACACACACACACACACACACACACACACACATTCATTATGCTGTTGAGCAGAAGCATTGTTTAATCTTGGCTGATTGAAAAGTGTTTTCTAAAAGACAGTGAGTTGATTACAGCCGCTCACAGAATCTAAAATGAAATACCTTTTTATCCTGTGGAAAGTGCCAAAATGTTGCCTTGTGTGAACTCAACGCGGTGGATTTCCTATTTTCAAATGAACTTTTGCTCTTGTCTTTATAATATTCATGTAAGTTTGCTTCTTATTTAAACTGCCTGATGATTTTTGCTCTGAAAACGTGAAATATGTTATTAGAATATTATGAAAATGATTTAAACTCATGATCACATTTGGGTACATTAAACATGACTCTCCAACATAGAGCTACATTAAGGGCGCACTCACACTGCCCGTTCGTACCGTGCCCGAGCACGCTTCGCGGCTAAAGTCTAGTTCGCCTGACCAGTGAAAGTACAACTGTTCGGCGCCCAGGCGTTGCATGCCTCCAGCCGCAACTTGGTGGAGAGAGGTGGGCTTTTGTAACGCACATGTATGAGCGCGAGCACGAGCTTTGACGCCGGTCCTGAGACTAATTTTATACGACTGGTCCCCGTGACAGAAAAGATACCGCCGAAGGGTTTGCGGTGGTCTGAGGGCGCACTCACACTGTCCTTCCGCACCGCCCCCCGGGCTTTAGGGTCCTTGTCCCCCCCTCCAGGCCCGTTTGTACTCACACTACCTGGGCCTCGGAGAATGCTTCTTGCTGCCTATACGTCATCACGCCGTAACACGTCACACGCATTGATGACGTCATGGCGATGCGTGGCTTTGTTTCCAGATCTTTCCATAGACCTCGGAGTTTTTGTGCGTCTTGTCGACTGTTTTTGAATCTTTTCATCGACCAAATCTGCAGTAAACACTCCACCTCCGCATCACACCAACGTGAACCTTTCACCGCCATTGTTGTTGTTGTGAAATGTCCGCGCATGGTCCATCCTTCTATTTTCTATGTCCGAACAGGAACACATAAATGACATCAGAACCGCCGTAGGCCTCGTGCTCGTGCTCGTACATGTGCAAACGCGCTCTACAAAAGCCCACCTCTCTCAGACGGGCCGTGGACGGCCAGCTGGCTGCAGCTATGGGCGGAGCGGGTGCACTCAGTGTTTACTGCAGATTTGGTCAGATGAAAATATTCAAAGACAGTCACACAATAGTAAAACTCAGAGTAGTGATGACGTCTGTAATCAAGAAGCAATCCAGCCGAAGCTCGGATCATTTCAAGTAATGTGCGACAAGCGGGCCTGGGCCGCGGGGGAAGAGGGAGGGGGGACAATCACCCTAAAGCACGGCACAGATCATCAGGGCCGAGTGTGAGTGCGCCCTAAGCCTCGGTGTATTTGTCCTCTGTTAACCGTCCCTTCTCCACTTCTTCAAGCTGCTGGAAAAACGGGACCCCTTGATAATCTTCCTGCACATGTTGAAGTCTTATGTTAATGTCTAACATGGCGTGCAGAGAAAGTGAGGGCTCCTCTTGATGGGTTGCGGTTGCTAAGAACGTCTCTGTCTCTGTCTTTGTTTGGTCTGTCTGGGATGTTTGGATGCGGTCTTTGGGGGCCTCTCTTCTCTCCTGTAGCTGGGGGGAGACCTGGGCGGAGGTGTTGGGGGAAGTCCAGCAGTAAGTCAAGCCCTTCTGTTTGGCAGTCTGCCTGTCTGCATGCTCGCTGAATTTAACGCTCCACACTCGCAAACTAACTACTTCAAGTGTTGTTTTTAAACCTGGCTTCTCTGTCTCACACTCGTAGATTTTCACTTATAGGACCACATGGATGTTTTGCATGTTTTAGCCCGTTTTCTAGCCAAGATAAAAACCATCCCATAATTTTCACTTACACTCATCTTGTATGAACACCGTTATTAAACCTGCTTAACCATAAATCATTTCTAGCAGCCTATAGTCTCGCACAGCAAGGCAGGTTTATTTGTGTAGCACAAGTTTCATAAAACATTAAAACCATTGGAAAGAAACATATAAAATGACATTCAGACAAAATAATTACAAAAAATACAAACACGCAAATGAGATAATTTTAAAAAGATAAATAAAAAACAAGAATATCAAAGAACTAGAAGTTACATTGCAGCATAAGCAATTAATAAGTTGTTTTGTTTACTGAAAGGAAGCGGAAAAGTCTTCAGTCTTCACTCAGATTCAATAAAACTAAGGCTGCGTTTACACGTCAACGGACATTTCACCATCTCCGTTTTAGGAAATAAGATCCTGCACACCTGTGGCCTCGTGAGACCGTCCTGATCTCTGAGCTCCATTGTATTTTACTCTCAGATCAGTCTGGTTATTCATGACGGAGAAAATTTGGAGCCATTTGCCAAGTGACGAAACCAATCGGCGTTGGTTTTTAGGCGAGTTTAAGTGTGACAAAACATTTGTTCAAAGTTTTTGTTCACTGTAGTTTGAAAGCTCTCCCTGCCTGTTCTGTCGTTCTGACGTAAACTATCACAGTGAACTTCATATCAGCTTTTATTGATCTAAAACGTCCGCTGTTAAAACCCTCTGACATCTAAAACACAGTTAATGATTTGAACAGTGGTCATCGTTATCGTTGTAGCTTTGTAATTAATGGGCTTAAACACACAAAACCACAGTAAGTCTCCTTTAAACTCACCTCACATTCGAGCTTGCTCATCCTCTCTGTCATCAGGGCTTTGGCTAATCGCTTTGCTGTAGGTGTAAAGTTGCTTTTTATTCTTGTTTCTTCCTTTGGCATGACTTTAAAACTGTCTTTGCGCTTTTCTTTGTAGGTTTAAAGCAAATAGTCACGTTTCCAGTGATGCATACTTAAATCATGGTCACTTAGATTGTGTGTTGTGTGTGTGTGTGTGTGTGTTTGTTGTGATGTCTTTAGGTGGGACAGAACTTCATCCCTTCATCTGTCCCCAGTACTTTTGCTCCGTCGCCTACACCGGCTCCTCAGGCCGTCAGCAGCGGCCTCAACGACCTGTTTGAGCTCTCCACAGGCATGGCCATCACCACTGGAGGACATACAGCCCCCAAAGCAGTGAGTTCACACGACCTCAACACACATTCACTCTTTCACAGATGCTCACAACAGAATGCAAAACTACAAAGTAATGAGAGAGTGGTTTAAAAGCACATTAAATACACTACAGCTGAAGAGTTTATAATCAGATGATCATCCTATTGATGCTCTTCTCCTCCCTCCTGTGACAGAGGTAACTTAACTATAATTCAGACACCACATTTATTATTTACAAGTAAAATAGAGAAGAATGAAATGATCCAGACTTCCTCTTAGTCAATGTCGCCAGTGTTTCATGACAGGGGAGAAGACAGTTAAACTTGGACGTTGAATTAGTTTTCCAGTCCAGAAAAAAGCATTGAAGAATATTGAAGCACATCGTGGCTCTGATTATTGAGTTCTGGTTTTCTGTGGGTGTCTGCAGTCCCCTCAGTGGTTACGTTGAAGAGGTTTAAACTGTTATTTTTCAGCCTCTAGTATTTTCAGCTGAGCAATGTAGGAGGTAATGTGGAAACAGATCTAGTGTTTAAAGTGTCTTTCCGGCGCCAAATCATCCCATGGTCTATTTTCTAAAGAACGTGTTCACTGTACTGCCCCGAGCTCATAAGCGTTAGCCACGTCCGGCTGTTAGCGACTCTCCTGGATTTCTTAATAGTTCATACGCGAAAAAAATTGTCTCGATGGCTTATTTGATGAATGGGAGGATTTTGCAGCAGAATTACACTTTAAGCACACGTCCATACAGCATCTAAAGGTACAATACTTAAAGGTTGACAATTAAAAGGAGAGAAAAGCCGTGTCATTGTACAGTGTTACGTCCTCCATGCTCAAAACAAACCCTTCATCGAGCATCAAAGACCCACGTACAGAGTCGTCCTCTCAGACATCTGACTGTTCACGATCAAGCTTTGTGGCAGGAGACGACAAATATCTGAAGAGGAGTAGAGTTTATCACACTGGTACTTATTTTTTTTTTCTCACCAGGTGTGGCTGCCCGCCGTCAAAGCCAAAGGGCTGGAGATCTCAGGGACCTTCTCTCGCCGCCAGGGCCACATGTACATGGACATGACCTTCACCAACAAGGCCCTGCAACACATGACCGACTTCGCTGTCCAGTTCAACAAGAACAGGTCGGTGAGATGACGCACGGGAAAGGTCGCGCCGGACTACAATATAGCTGCCATCGCTCTGAAACAGTAGCTGCTGCTGTTCATGTCATGCCTTTGTGCACAATGACATGACATGCAGTGGTAAACGGCGTTCATGATCATGTAATCACCTGAAACCCCATCAGTCGGCCACAGATCAACCAAACAGACTGCTGGGTTCTACCTTGAGTCCAACAGACATGTCTTTATTATCTAACAGTGCTGCAGTGTTTCAGTGGAATTTCAGCCTGCGTGCACGTGAGCCCCAAACCTTAAACCTTTTTAAGCAGCTTATATCGGCAGCAGAGCAGCAGGTAAGCGACTGCTCTCCAGCAGCTCTCTGCTGTGCACCCGGCCCCGGCGTGAGGAGAGGAAAGAGCAAAGCGATCGTAAATGACAGCAAAACACAGTAAAGACTCTCACAAGGAGCTGCAACACGGGTCTCTCCATTTAATTAAAGGCATTTTTTTTTAAGGGTTGTGTACATCCTCTGAAAAACTGAATGTTCTCTTGGCTAATATAGTTCTGAATGCCACCATTGTTTGATTTCCTTCATACAGTTTTGGGATGATCCCAACCAGTCCCCTCCCTATTCACACTCCACTGATGCCCAGCCAGACTATCGAGGTCTCTCTGCCGATCAACACCATCGGGCCAGTCATGAAGATGGACCCGCTCAATAATCTGCAGGTACAGAAGCACTCGCTCAGCAGACATTTGAACGGTTCAACGAGCGCTGGAACGTTGATTGTTACACCCAGATTATTCATTATTAACGTCACGTCCTGACTGGTTTATTTGTGCCCAGGTGGCCGTGAAGAACAGCATCGACGTCTTCTACTTCAGCGTACTCATCCCTCTCAACATATTCTTTGTTGAGGATGGAAAAATGGGTAAGGTCGTCACTCCGCTTCATAGAACATCGTCACACGGCTCTTCACAACACAAACAATACCCACCACAACGGTTACGGCAGGGATGAAATATCAATAATGTGTTGGGAGGAAATCAACTCTGTATGTGTTTGGGTATTTTTCTCCCCCTCTTCAGAGCGACAGGTGTTCCTGGCTACCTGGAAAGACATCCCCAATGAGAACGAGCTACAGTACCAGATAAAGGAGTGCCACTTAAACGCAGGTAGGGAGTTGAGCTCATTTGCATAGCAATGTTTCTGACCTGCTGCTCATTCAAAACATATTAGAAATGGTCTCCAATGGACAAGTTAAGCTGATAATTTCTTGTTTGTGAGTCTTTTTGTATTTGCCTAAATATTATTTGGGCTTGTACCGTATTTTTCGGGTTAAAAGTCGCTCCGGAGTAAAAGTCTTACCGGCCGAAAATGCAAAATAAAGAAGGAAAAAAACAGATATGAGTCGCACTGGAGTATAAGTCACAGACGATAGACATTTCATCTTGAAAGGCAATTTAAAATAAAACTAGAATAGAGAACAACGGGCTGAATAAGTGTTTACGTTGTATGACGCATAAACAACGAGCTGTTACTGTCGGTCACTCCTAATCACTAAATCCACTGAACTCTTCTTCCTGTGTCACTTCTGAACAACTCCGCCAACTCCAAGTAGCAGCTAGCATCTTTTTTTTCACAATGCACTTCTGCCATGACCCGCCCCCGCCGAATTCTGATTGGTTGACGTGTGTGTGTGTGTGTGTGTGTGTGACGATTGCTGATATACGCTTAGTCTCTTACGTGACTGACATAAATAATAGCCGGGCTATTATTTGATATTTTACGGTAATGTGTTAATAATTTCACACATAAGTCGCTCCAGAGTAGAAGTCCCCCCCCCGGCCAAACTATGAAAAAAAACTGGGACTTATAATCCGAGAAACACGGTAATTGTTTTTGAATGCAATTAGAGACTGATTGGTTGTGAAAACTGTTACAAACTGTTGTTGTTTTAAAACAAATGATCCTATATCTCTCTGTAGGAACCATGATGCTTCCTCTGCTTTATTTAAGAGTGGTGTTCACTTCCTGTTCACATCGTTTATAAGATTTCTAAGGTGCTGCATGAAAGCAGAATCATATTTAAGACACTTTGTTCTGGTCTAATTTCCTTTTTTCCCCTTCTGATCCGTCTTCACCTTGTTAAAGCTGCAGTTGGCAGGATTTTTTGATCATATTCACTGAAACCGACTCTAAGCTCCAATAGAACGACATAAATCCGCCGGTTTTAGAAGAAGAAAAAAAAACACGTCTCTACGTCCACCCAGACGCTGTCCTTTGTTTTCTAAAAACCCACCGCGCCCGGTTTGTGTGGTCCAAATATGCAGAAACGGTTACAACATAAACCGTACAGTTTCAAAAGAGTATGATCAAATACCGCAGCAGCATTTTTCCACACAACTTACCCTCAGCAGTCTAAGCAGCGCTGTGAAGGGGAGCCTGAGACTACGGCAACTCAGGAGGTACAGAAAAGGCAAAGTGCAGCAAGGCAAATTCCACTCACTCATATGTGACTGTAAATTACAATAACTCAGGACACATAGAGACGAACAGAGACAGACAACCATTCACACCTACGGGTGATTTAGATATAAATCATAAAAACTCAACAGAATCATTAAATGAAATGCATTAATTAAAGAACA
This sequence comes from Echiichthys vipera, assembly GCF_963691815.1. Taxonomy (NCBI): domain Eukaryota; kingdom Metazoa; phylum Chordata; class Actinopteri; order Perciformes; family Trachinidae; genus Echiichthys; species Echiichthys vipera. Next base: position 1,036,701 of record NC_139839.1, read on the forward strand.
TTTACAAATAAGATAGAGGATAAATAAAAGTGTATTTTTAACTCTGTTACATCTGGACTGATGAGCTCCCAGAGTTCACTCTTCTCTCCTGTGTTTTCTCTCTCCACCCACATGTCTGTCTCAGGACGTTTCCTCTGTACCTGAAGGACACTTCCATCTCCCCCGTAACTGTGCCACTTTAATCCTGGCAGCACGCCGGCTAACGACCCGCCGTGGTTGTTCTTAGGAGCACCCAGTGTTGTAGAAAACCTGCTCGGGTTCATTCAAATCCTCATAGAGCTAATTTACCGTCAGTTCCCTGATAAACCTTCTTCCCACTAGTGGAGCATTAGCGTGTGTGTACATTAGCGTGAGTTCCAGTAGTGATTACAGCCTTGTGTGTGTGTGTGTGTGTGTGTGTGTGTATGTGTTTCGTGTGTCTTTTTCTGTTTGTTCATTGTTAATTCTGGTCTTGCAGACACAGTATCAGGGAAGCTGCAGAATAACAACATCTACACCATTGCCAAGAGAAACGTAGAAGGCCAGGATATGCTCTACCAGTCCCTCAAGCTGACCAACGGCATCTGGATCTTGGCCGAGCTCCGCATTCAGCCCGGGAACCCCAACTACACGGTAGATATTCAACAGTGTGCAATCAGCTCTGTACGAACAGGCCTTCAGTTGTTTCACATCCGATTCATTGCACATTATCTGAGGAAAGTGTCTACAAGTCTACGAGGTTTACTGTAGAACTTTTATTTTTATTTAAACAAATGTCTAGACCAGTGGCTTGTTTTCATAGTGGGGGCTGTGTCCTTATTTTGACGGCTACTTATTACAATGCAAATTAAAACATCGTTCGTGACGCCATGACGTCATGTAAAGACCTGGCGGTTTGCAACATTTATCAAGCTGCTTTGCTCCTCAAGCTAGCAAGCTAGCTCAAAATGGACAGGCTTTTGACAAGAAAGAGAACAAAGGAGCAGACCAACAGCCCTGCTGTGGAGGACGCTGCTGCAGAAAAACTTAAGAACTCCTGGCCAACTAAAATCCGAAGGTATGAGGCAGCATACATTAAGTATGGCTTCACAGCCGTACAGAAAAAACGGCCATGATTGCCCTAAATGTGTGATCTGTCTGGAGACCCTCTCAAACGAGTGTTTAAAACCTTCGAAACATCAGTGTCACTTGATCCAAAAACATCCGGCAGAGGCCGAAAAAACGTCAGACTTCTTCAGGTAAAGAAGAGCATTTAGTCAGACAATCTGCTGCATTCACACAGCAAGTTACCGTTCCCGAGCGGGCCCTGAAGGCATCATTCTTAGCTTCATAGCGCATGGCTCGTGCAAAAAGACCTCACACAGTCGAAGAGGATTTGCGTTTACCAACAAACAAAAACGTTCTTAAAGTTGATGTGTGATATATTTTGTAGCCGTGTCGCTGGGTAATGTCTGTTTGGGGGCCGTGCCATGGAAAAGTTTGGGAACCCCTGATCTAGAAAATACTATGGACCCTTTATTGTGGTCATTTTTATTGATTCATCAGAAGCGAGCTAATCTGCAGCGTCAACAAATTATTTTTGTTCCATAAACAGAGAAAAAGTTCACTTGGATGAGTCTCATTGAGTGCACACGTGCTTGCTTGGGTGTTTATACAGCGGGATGTTTGAAGGTGGCATTTAAAGGTCTTAAAAGTCTTAAATGTGACTCTCTGAAACCTGCAGAGGCCCTGTGATGATTAAATACAGATTAAAGTGTAAAAAGAACGGTGTACCCCTTTACCAATCCTGCATCCCTCAACTTTACAGGCTTTTAAAACTCTCTCTCGTTTGTGTAAATGAGTAAAAAGGTTTCTCCTGTGTGTCTGCAGCTTTCTCTCAAGTGTCGGGCTCCGGAGGTTTCTCAGTACGTTTACCAGACGTACGACTCCGTGCTGAAGTCCTGATCCGCTCCGGCACTTCAGCGACTCCTTCAGCTTCATCCTGACGACAAACTGCAGTGTTTTATCCTTTTCTGCCAAAACAAGGAAACCAAAACAGGAAACGATGGAAACTAAATCATTTGGAAAATTGGGCGAGTCAATACAAAAGTATTATGGGTGTTTTATTGTACTTAGGTTAAACGGTTCAAACACCGTCACTGTTGACGTTTCCTTTATTTTGGCAGTTGAAAACATTATTAAATCCCTATTTCTATTTTTACCTCCCACTGAAAACACGTCTACCATTCCATCCTTTACTTAGTGTCTTAATGTTGTGAAGATGTGTCGGAAATCAAACTAATCTCCCCTCTTTCCATGAAGCCATTGTTTGTTTTCTTTGTTTTTTGACGGTTTGTGGCTCACACTTCCTTGGGTTTTCATTTCGTTTCTTTTTTTAAACTTTGCTTCAGTTGCACCTACGTCGATTTATTCCTTTTAACATAAACGTGTGCGAGGAGTTGAAAGCAGAAGCTAATTAACGTCTGTGCTACAGCGGCTTATGTGACTCCTGACACACGCTAAATTATCTGTTATATGTCACATTGAGCAGCATGTGTATTCCCGTGTTTCCTGACATGTTATTGCAATTCATGCAGCGTTGAGATGGAATTTGTTTTTCTCCCTAAGTATGAAAAATTGTGCAGTGATTGGAAATATCAGAGAAGTAATTGCACCAGTAACTTTAACGTAATGACCAAATCCAGGTATTTTATTGCTGCTTCCCACCTGTGTATTAGATGACTCACACTTTTGTCCCGTGGCGTTCGTCGTCCATCTAGTAGAAGCAGGTCTCACTTACAGACGCCGTCTTTATGAACACTCCGCCTCTTTCCACCTCAGCTGTGCGTAAATCTGTCTCTTTGGAATATTTCTCTCCTTTGTTTGTTTTTTAAAGCTTATTTTTTCATTCAAGAGCACACAGAAGAGTTTCTAAATGCAAAAAGCAAATGTGAAATTTCAACTTCAGTGGATCTGCTCTGGCACAGTCGAGCGGATACACACAAAATTATAAAGTTATGGTTAAACGAACAAAATCCATCCAGTGTAGCGAGTTTTCTGCAGGCTGTTTAAGTCATGGGTGTCAAACTGATCCAGTAAAGAGCCGTGTGGCTGCAGGTTTTCATTCCAACCAAGCAAGAGCACGCAAGCACACCTGACTCGAGTGATTCAATCACCTGAATTGTTTTCACACAGTTGATTTGTTGGACCAGGTGTGTTTTTGCTTGGTTGGAATGAAAACCTGCAGCCACAGCGACTCTTTACTGGATCAGTTTGACACCCATGGTTTAAGTGGAGCAGCTAATAGACCAGGGGTGGACAACTCTGCTCCTGGAGAGCCACTGTCCTGCATGTTTTAGGTTTCTGCCTACCCTAACACACCTGAGTCTAACAATAATCAAACTGTGACGAGCATCAGCTGCTTGATAACGAGCAGAGCATCAGACTCAGGTGTGTTGAAGCAGAGAGAAACCTAAATCATGCACGACAGTGGCTCTGCAGGACCGTAAATGCCCACCCCTGGAATAGACAGTCAGGAAGCTTCTGACTAAGAACACATTAGTGTCAATTCTTGTTGAAATTGCCAGGTCGCCCTTATTTTCACCTTGAAAGTCTTCACTCATCAGCTTTGAACCACTTAAGTGGAGCAGCGAGTAGACCAGGGGTGGGCAATCCTGCTCCTGCAGAGCCACTGTCCTGCATGTTTTAGGTTTCTCCCTACCCTAACACACCTGAGTCTAACAATAATCAAACTGTGACGAGCTTCAGCTGCTTGATAACGAGCAGAGCATTAGACTCCGGTGTGTTAGAGCAGAGAGAAACCCAAAACATGCACGACAGTGGCTCTGCAGGACCGGAATTGACGGTCAGGAAGCTTCTGACTAAGAGCCCATTAGTGTCAGCTCTTGTTGAAATTGCCCGGTCGCCCTTATTTTCACCTTGGAAGTCTTCACTCATCAGCTTTGAACCACTACACCATGGGGGTCAAAGTGATCCAGTAAAGAGTCGCTGTGGCTGCAGGTTTTCATTCCAACCAATCAAAAACACACCTGGTCCAACAAATCAACTGTGTGAAGACAGTTCAGGTGATTGAATCACTCGAGTCAGGTGTGTTCTTGCTTGGTTGGAATGAAAACCCTTTACTGGATCACTTTGACACCCTGCACTACACGAACCACCACAGCTCTCGATCACACGTCTCCACACCAGTGCCACTCTGTTCTAAGAACATTTTCTAGTTCAATTCACGTGTCATTTTTTTTGTAACAGCCCCGTTTACTGCAACCGCACAGCTGTACACACCTCCACGCACCTCTATCGTCATTCCTATTTATTGTGCATCTACCTCTTCCCTGTTTAACTGGCTTTTTAGCTGCAACCGCTGCAGTTCTTTAATATGCTTTAAATGTGTCCACCTTGTCTTTCCTTTTGATACCAGTGTTGCTTTTGTAATCTCGTCGAGCCAGTCTCAACCTGTGGCGAGTGAGCCGGGACCGATCTCGCAGGACCAAGCGTTCGTGCAAATGAAACGCTAAACTTATATTTTAATACCCCCAGTGTCAATATAACCTACTAACGTTGGCTTTGTGTGTGCGCTGTAGAGCATAGGGTGCATACGCCCCGAGGCAGTGTAGTCCAGTGATGGTGTACTTTATGTAGCTGATACATTTAAGTGTTTTGGTATTACCCTAAAAAAGGAAATGAAGCCTCGCCTCTAGCTGTTCAGCAGAAAACCGTTGTGTTGGTGACACGATAATAATGTAAAAGAACTGCGTTTATGTGCCTGCATGAGCCCACTGTCCATTTTAACCTTTTTCATTTAGGCTGTTAAAAGAACTAATCCCCCAGCTTCATGTCTCTGTTGTAGATCTCATACGGTCATTTTTTAAGCAGCATTGTCTCCACTACTCCCACTCATACAAGTATATCCTACAGAACGTGTGTTTAGAGCTATCATAGCAACTTATGAAATGGAATATTGCGGATATCGTTGCTGTAACCTTGTTGTAAATGAGTTTATTGCCACAGTTCCACATCTTATGTCATTAAACTGTCAAACACATCATGCGTCACTGTGTGTTCGTACAATACGTATAATATATATCGTGTTCATGTAAGGGGCAGCACTAAGAGTGGCTACATAAATTAAGAATACACACCTGTTTAACTGTTTTTGCAGATTTACAGTTTGATTTAGTTTTAACATAAAGTGTTTTTGGCACCAATGTTTGTGCTACATCAGCGGTGTCAAACTCAAACTCACAGAGGGACAAATTTAAAAACTGGGACAAAGTTGCGGGCTAAAAAGACTGCAAACGTGCATGTGTTCCTTCTCTCCAGATGTGTAACGCTGAACCTTTCCAGTGCAGCTCCTTGTTCTTGTCGTGGTGTTTCTTCTGTTTGATTCTTTGGTTACAGCCACGGTGACAAACAGCTCTTTACCTTCACACACAGATCATCTGCTGAAAGCTCCTGTGGCTCTGCAGACGAGACAAACAGAAACACATAATCTGCCTCCCACCGCTGCTGAAAGCTCCTGTTCTCCATCTTTCTTTAGCCCGTTTTTGTGGTGTTTTCATCTGTTTTTAGTAATTTTGTCAAATTTTTATGGTGTTTTAATCTGTTTTTAGTAATTTTGTCACATTTTTGTGGTGTTTTGCATCTGTTTTTAGTCGTTTTGTCACGTTTTTGTGGTGTTTTCATCTGTTTTTAGTCGTTTTGTCACATTTTTGTGGTGTTTTGCATCTGTTTTTAGTCGTTTTGTCACGTTTTTGTGGTGTTTTCATCTGTTTTTAGTCGTTTTGTCACGTTTTTGTGGTGTTTTCATCTGTTTTTAGTCGTTTTGTCGTGTTTTTGTGGTGTTTTCATCTGTTTTTAGTCGTTTTGTCACGTTTTTGTGGTGTTTTCATCTGTTTTTAGTCGTTTTGTCACGTTTTTGTGGTGTTTTCATCTGTTTTTAGTCGTTTTGTCACGTTTTTGTGGTGTTTTCATCTGTTTTTAGTGGTTTTGTCACGTTTTTGTGGTGTTTTCATCTGTTTTTAGTGGTTTTGTCACGTTTTTGTGGTGTTTTCATCTGTTTTTAGTCGTTTTGTCACGTTTTTGTGGTGGTTCTTCTGTTTGATTCTTCGGTTACAGCCACGGTGACAAACAGCTCTTTACCTTCACACACAGATCATCTGCTGAAGCTGCTGTCCTCCATCTTTCTTTGGGTCGTTTTTGGGGAGGGGTGGATTCAGTGTGTCTGCAGAGACTGGCAGCATGGATGCTCATGTGTGTGAACAGAAAAGTAGACGTGTGTGTGTTTTATACTCACGGGCCAGCTCTCACAGAACCTTGGTATGATCTTAGGGCCAAATATAATTACACCACGGGCCAGATTTGGCCCACGGGCCTGAGTTTGACACCCCTGTGCTACATCGACTTAATGTACATTTAAACATCTATGATTCTGAAACGAACACACTTTTCCATCTATCTACAGTTTATCTAAACCAGGTAAAAGTCCTAAGATAAAAATATTTAGTTTAATATGGTTTAAAACAAATGTCTCATTTATTTCTTGTACATTTCTTTTTTGTTGTTCTTTCACAAAGTTAAGTTTATAAAAATAAATTATTCTAATGGACAAACGTCCCTGGTGTATTCTCTACCTTGACGTACAGACTCAAGGAGAACGGTGACAATAATACAAGAAACTTGAGACGTATTTCACATTTTTATTAAAGTTTGTATAAAATTGACCCTCCACCAAAATGGCTGTGTCTCTCCTTTCACTGAAAATGCTATTTAATTATCTATTATGACTGAAATACGATAAAAACCACAGAAAACATCACACAACACCGTAAAAGAGAGTTGCAAGTCTGAGGGTTTAACTTTAGATGGATATATTTTAACATTAACAACAAACCTCATCTTGCTTTGGTGATGGTTTTAAATTGACAATAAAGAACTAGAGGCGTTTTTTTTATCACACCGCAGTTCGACAGGTGCATCTCACCGACCTCCCCTCTGACTCCGTGCCAGCTCCCAAAACACAAAAACAGAAAGTGTCAAACTTAAACAGAGCCTTCAAAGTTTCATATCCTGTCTGATGTCACGCTGCAGTTCTATCCCTCTGCAGGCTGTGCTTCTAACCTCAACAGAAACGCATGTTCACGTTACAGTTTAATAGGAAAGTGGCACTAATGACATTATTGTAAAGCCCCAAGAGAACAGTTTTCAGATCTGTCCCAAACTGCAGGGCCGATGTGCAGGAAGCTGTCGTCCAGAGAGTCAGGAGCGGTACACGGTCGGACGCTCTGAGCTCCCACCTGTTGAGATGTGGAGAGTTTAAAAACAGAGGTGGTGTGGTTTCAGGTGTGTTTGAGGGAGGAGCGGGCAGGGGACCCGTTAGACTGTGTGAAAGAGCCGCTGTAGTTGGGGGAACTGGTGTAGCTCGGCGGGTTGTCGAACTCAGGAGATCCAATGCTGTTGCTGGATGAGTCGTCCATGGAGGGATCCTGCGAAACAAATACAGTCTCTGCTCATAATTATCCAAATAAAGTTGGTAAAATGTGATTTATTCTGTGGAAAAGACATGATGTCATCCATAGCAACGAGGTCAACCCCGCCCTCTAGTCTTATCTTAGGAGTCAAAAGTTGGTCTCACAGGCTTTGGTTGGTTGGTTTGAAGAAATGACTCTGAACTAAAACCTTCTAGTGCTCCTAAGCAGAACTCTTAGCGCCAAGATCAAATGTTCTGTGAGTGCGGCTCCTGATCTGTAGGCAACAGGACGGGATTTAGAATTCCTATGCAGATATCTGTTTATAAAGTTGATGTGACAACGCTGTTAAATCTCATCTTATTCTCACTATTCGATCAATGTCCAGGCCCTTGTATCGTCATCACGTGGGCACATTTGTGATTTGCTCAAATGCTAGTTTTTGAAAATGTCTTTTCCATAAACAATAACCGCTGCTCTGAAGAGGAAGCCTCGGCCAGGGTACTACGCTGGCTGCACTGGAAAGCCGGAAATATTAGCCGTTGGGGTTAAATTGTCGTCAGAAAGTTAGCCGATGGTTTCTGAGACTGATCCTAACCCTAGGGAGCCATGTTGGTCAGTCTGCAGCCTGAAGAAAAAAGCTGCTACTGGAAGGCTACCTGGCTGCAAAGGTGCATCAATCGCTCTATAGCGCAGTTGGATGTCTCTGATCTTCAATACAGTGGAAGAGTAACTGTTCATTTAAGTGTAAACATGTAAAAAAGCCTATTTAAGGGTTAGAACCAGCATTATCTTTCTGACATATCCAACATTGCACAAAATGCCTCTCAAAGGAGATGACGGTGCATTCTCTGACGTTTGGTTTAACTAAGAACCGACTTTCTTCACCCTGGAACGAGTTTTCCAAAAGGTCCGTTTTCAGTGACAAGAAGCCAAAACACATAAATATGCATCTGTAAATATAAATATAAAGCTCCCTGTGTACGTGTGGAATATGCCTGAGGTCACTGAGATCGCTCCGTGGAAGCGTTAAGGAGAGTTACCTTTTGCTGCAGGATGTAAAGTGAAGTGACAGCATTTACTCCGTTATGCTCGGGCCGCTTTGGAAGAGCATCATCTGTGGCAAAGCACAAAACAGTGGCCTGTCATTCGTACACATTGTGAACATACCTACACACATTGCCTGATGAGCTGCCATCATGGTTGGAGATTATACAACGATACTACACCTGTGGAGGTTATTGATATGTGATCGGCGTGGTCGTACAGCCTGGAGTGAGGCTTTCTAGCTGGATGTTTCTTCCTAAAAAAAAAAAAAAAAAGGTTTCAATGTTTGTTTATCTGCACTCCAGAGCTGCCTTTCTTTAAATCAGTATTGTGCCAAGTAAGGTTTGGTTTAAAAGCTTGTTAGCAATCCTTACTTTTTGGAAGGCGTCCAGCAGGCACATACTGTTACCAAGGTGATGAGGAGGAAGATGCCCCCCGTGGAGAGGATGATATAGAGGGAACTTCTTCCTGGTAGCATAGAAGAAGAAGAAGAAGAATTACCTTATTTATCTCGCAACGGGGAAATGTTATTTTTTCACTCTTATTATTAATCATGTTACACACACAGGCCCGAAATACACACATGCACAAACAGGACCTTTATACATGCATTAGGAGAGATGTTAAAGCGAGGGGGCTGCCAGTGACCAGCGCCCCGAGCAGTTGGGGGTTCGGTGCCTTGCTCAACAGCACCTTGGCAGTGCCCAGGAGATGACCTGGCACCTCTCCGGCCACCAGTCCACGCGCCATACATGCTCCACACAGGGACTTGACAGCAACCTTACGATTCCCAGCCAAGTCACCTATGGACTGAGCTGCTGCCGCCCCCAATATGATTAAGCAAATTAAATTACAGTAAATGAACAAAAGGGGCACATACAGGTATAACAGCAGGGATAACTCTTCACTAATTGAAATATCTCAGCATCTATTTGATGCGTGGTCCCCAGACGATAAGCCATCCCCTCCCTGAACCCCTACGTAACGCCGCATGATGTTCTTTCCACATTAAAATAAGTAAATGTTGCCTTTTGGTTTCACACGGGGCACAAACTGGTCTCCTGTTTGTTGGACCCATCCATGCACCTCGAACTCCTCCCTCCCCAGACTTTCTCTTTATACAACGTGACATGACTTCCTCCTTTGCTTACCGCCATAATTACTACGGCCACTAGAGGTCAACGCCACAATAAGGCTACAGGCTATGGACTACAGGTAGCGTTAGCTCACTATAGGTGAGTGGTCACGTTAGACGGCAAGATTGAACACTCACACATAGGAACCAAAATGGCTGAGTCAACAGATGTCAACGGATGACCTCTACGATATTGATGGGCGCCCATAGCTGTTAAGCCAGAATACACAGAGGAAGAGGCGCAGGAACAGGATGGAAGGAGTTGGAGGATGGGAGAACAGCCTGCGGAGGAGGTCGAGCAGTCTTGATGCGCCCGTGGGTACTGTGAGCCCATGGGCATTTGTGACATTTTTCGCCGTGGCCTGGTGTCATTGAATACTGCAACACGCTGTGTGATTGCTATGTAGGATTCCCCGCCCCTCATCAACCGCACCGTACTGGACACTTTTTTCCATGCCCGCAAAATAGATTGGAAGAGGCGATCGATCCCTAAACAAAGCACCAATGGGCTCCTTCCTTTTGGATTGACTTTGGTAATCGACTTGAATGGATTTTACTATGAGAGGAGCTGGTACAGGGGCCAGTAGGTAAGTCTTTCAAACACTCTTTTAATAAACTCCGGGTTCACTAACTACGTTGCTGATGCTACGTTTTATGTGTAGGTACTAGGTTTGGTGTTATTTTGAGCAGTATTAGTGGTTAAAAAAGATGTTTTGGATGCGTTCAGCGCACCGCCCCGAGCTAATCAGTGTTAGCTACGTCCGGCTGTTAGCGACTCTCCAGGAATTTTCTGTTAATAGGTGATCAATGAAAAACTGCCTTGATGGCTTATTTGATGTATATTCATGCCGAAAAAGAGCATGGGATGCTTTTGCGCCGGAATAACACTGTAAGACAGCATCACTTACTGTAGACGGTCAGTCTGATGGGCTGGCTGGTCATGTTGCCCACGGGGTTCTCCACCGTGCAGCTGTAGGTGTCATCATCTGCCATCAACACCCGTGCAATGGTCAAGAACTTCTGGTCGGGTGACAACATGAACCTCGTCGCATTTGTCAGCGGCTTTCCGCCCTTGAACCACCTGTACGTGGTCCTGGTTCCGTTGTCATGGGAGCAGTTGAGGATGACGTTTTCGCTGAGCTCCAGCACGGACGGAGACTCCACGTGGATGTAGGGCCTGGATATGGACTCTGGATGTAGACAACAGTAGATATTTAAATAGACAACAGAACGGAAATATGCTGATGGCTCTGTGTGTTTTTAAAAAAGAAACCTTTCACGTGGCTTTGTGTTTCGTTCAATGCCCACATTCTCAGTCCCTACGCGTCACATAAAGACATTTGATCACGGGGGGGCAGCAGCTTTAGCAGGGGACCCCCAACTTCCCTTTCCCGGGCCACATTAACCAGCTCTAACTGGGGGATCCTGAGGCGTTCCCAGGCCAGTGTGGAGATCTAATCTCTCCACCTGGTCCTGGGTCTTCCCCGAGGCCTCCTCCCAGCTGGACGTGCCTGGAACACCTCCCTAGGGAGGCGCCCAGGGTTCATCCTTACCAGATGATCCTGAACCACCTCAACTGGCTCCTTTCAACGCAAAGGAGCAGCGGCTCTACTCCGAGTTCCTCACGGATGCTGAACTTCTCCCCCTCTCTCTCAGGGAGACTCCAGACCCCCTCCTGGGGAAACACAGTTCACACGCTTGGACCCGCGACCTGGTTCTTTGGATCATGACTCAGCTTCCATGACCACAGGTGAGGGTGGGAACCAAGATTGTTTTATGTTGTTTTATATTTTTATTTTTGTTGTTTAGACCAGCCGCCACTGTCTATGAGGTAATCTGGGGTCTCACTATGAGGGCATCAAACTAACAAGTGTATCTGGAAGCTGCCATCAACCAGCCTCCACTCCTGAATACAGAGCAGAGGATTGCAGCTCTGCAGGATCCCACGGGCTCTCAAGCTTTTTCTCTGAGCATGAGAGGGAACTCATCGTGCAGCATGGTGAAGAAAATAGAGTAAAGATAAAAAGGTGTGATTTTACCCTGAGATCCATTTGACCTGTGGAGCTTCTTTCCTTACCGTCCACAGTGAGCGTGATGCTGCCCTCTCCAGTGAAGCTGTCGTCCGTGATGGAGATCTCCACGTCGTAAGTCCCATCGTCGGTGAGTCTGAGGTTGTGGAGAAGCAGCGTCCCGTTCTCAAATACCAGGATGCGGTCACGATACTCTGGCCTCAGGGTCCCGATGATGTCAGTCCCAATCGACTGGACCACAGTGACAGACTTTTCCCTCTTGAGCTGCCACTTGATGACTGGCAGGTCGAGGCTGAAGCTGCTGTAGCGGACAGAGAGCAGGGCCTCCCCACCTGCCGTCCCTCTAATGAGGGTGTTGGGGATGGTCATGTTCACCGCCAGCACCCCGTCTGCAGAGGAACACAGAAGAGAGGCTCCTGCCTTACATTTAACATTTCCACACCATCCAATATAGCACTTCTGCAAGTTTAATAATAATTCACATTTATCTTACATATTTAAACATGATGTAATGTCTCATTCACATATTTAAACACTAGATAATGACTCGTTAACACATGAAACATTAGAGAATGGGTTATTTACATGTTAACAATAAGATAATGTCTCATTTACATGTTTGATTATTAGATAATGTCTCATTTACATATTGAAACTTTAGATACTGACTAATTTACATATTGTTGTGTACAGTGAATCATCTAATAGTATTTTAATGTAGGTCAGGGAAACCTGGCTGTCTACTGAAATAGCTTTAACAGTAGTTCTTGCACACATAAATATAAAATAGTAAAATAAATCTAAAATCTAAAATAGTTAAATAAATATAAGATATAAAATAGAAAAATGAGATATATAAAATAACATTTAAATATATAAAATAGTAAAATAACATTTAAATATATAAAATAGCAAAATAAAGTAGTGAAATAAAATATTTATATATAAGATAGCAAAATAAAATAGTCAAATAAAATATAAAATAGTAAAATAAATTAAAAAAAAAAAAATATATATATATATATTTATATAAGATAGCAAAATAGAATAGTCAAATAAAATATAAATATATAAAATAGTAAAATAAAATATAAATATATAAAATAGTAAAATAAATTAAAAAAAAAAAAATATATATATATATATATATATAAGATAGCAATATAAAATAGTAAAAAAATATATAAATATATAAAATATTAAAATAAAATAGTCAAATAAAATATAAAATAGTCAAATAAAATATAAAATAGTCAAATAAAATATACATTTATAAAATAGCAAAATAAAATATAAAATAGTAACATAACAAATATAAAAATCAAGATAAAATATGTGCCATAATGTCAGTAATCACTCGTGCGGGCACCACGCCCCGTCCCTGCTGTATACTGGACCCAGCTTGCATGGCAGGTCCACGTCACCATGGGAACAGCTGTCAGTCCTTGGGATGGGCCGGCATGAGCCAACAAAAGTGGGGATTGTTTGTTCAGAATTTCCTTCTTGGCAGTTCATGAAAAGAGCACTGGGAGCAATCCAGATGCCATGCTAGCTCTGCAGAAACAGAGCAGCTCAGTGACTCCGCTGCCCCCCCCCCCCCCCCCCCCGCAACAATAGCAGGTCAGTGATGAGACCCGGCCACAGCTGAAAATAACTGAGCATCTGAAAACGCTGGTTCTGAGTCAGCCTGAAGGCACAATTACTGTATTACTTACAAAGGGTGGGCACAAGACTGTAAAAGCACCCACACAGTCTAACGTCATCCAATACCACAACAACAAATGTACCTTTGTGATGTCGACAGTGTTTGTATAATGTTTAACTGACATTGTGCAATATGATACACAACACTGCAACCACGGACCTCTGCTTACATCATGCTGTGTCAAACCCTGTGCATGTTCTATATGTATTTGAAGAGTTTTTGCAGAAACAGATGAATAAACGAACACTGGTTTGATTGATATTCCTAAAAAAAAACTGTATTTATGACAATAACAACAGATATCTTATCAGATTAAACCAGTTTGACTGATATGATATGATATAAAAAGCTTTATTTCAGACTAAAAGTCCCTAAATAGCACAGGACAAGTACAATACAAAATATAAAAAGTCTGTTTATATAGAAACATTTCAGCCAGGTCCTCCTCAGGCTGGAAGTACAGCGATAACAACTCAGAGTGGGATTTACAGGAACAATATTGATGCTTTTCCCAGATTCCTCCATAAATTTCCGAAACTTAAACATAAGATTTCTTACAAGTACACAGGCTGTGCTCACTCCTGCAGCGACGGACATCTGTCTGGCACACTGGGTATTTTAAAAAGATGCAACTTGCAGCCTCTGCATGATGGAGTTTTTGTAGCTTGAGCATAACTGCGCCGTTTAAAGAGGTGTACAATATGCTTTGAACAGGGCTCCCTTCACCTGTGTTGAACAGAAGCTGAACGTGCGCGTAACACTGTTGGCCCCGGCGTACAGTGTGCAGCATTGTCTGTACACATCATCATCATCATCATTATCATCATCATCATTATCATCATCCCTCAAATGATCATTTATAACATGTCCAAGATATTTGGTCCTTTTACGCATCTCAAGAATTTGCCAGACAGTTTGAATCCTGCTTGGTTCAACCTATTAAAACAACACTTCTGTTTGCATTATATTTAATATCATGTTAATTCCATACTCAGTGCAGATATCCAAGATTCAAGAAGCTTTATTTATCCCGAAGGAAACGATTGTGCAACAGTTTCAATACAAAGGTGGGAAAGGATCAGAGTAACAATAAGCATAAAAACATAAATCAAAATAAAGCTGACATCAAATAAATCAAGCTATGAACTAAGTGTGTCAGAGTGCAACAGACATTGTGGTTAAACACAGGTTTATACAACATACAACATTAGCAGCGTGCAGTTTAGCAGCAGATTGAAATAAAATAAGTACAAACTAGATAAGTGATAAGAAGCGATAAGTGATAACCAGCACTACTTGGACTAATAATGACCAGATCGTCTGCATACATGAGATGGTTCACGAGCATTTCACCAGCATACACCCTGTGTCACATGCTCTCAGCTGGATGGACATATCATCGACGTATATATGAAATGAAATAGATTGATTGACAAGATTCCTCCCTGCCTTACACCAGTGCCAACGCCTCCCCATTTAACCTGCTTCCTCTGCACTTCCTGGTTTGCACAACAGAAGAGGAAAAATGGAGATATCTGTTTTGAAACTTGAACTGCTTACAACCTTCATTTGTATTTAATCTGCTACTCTTAAAACAACATAGCTGGCTCCTTTTTTCTGTTGAGTGTTGTGGAAGCAGAGCCGCCTCTGGTGGTATATTATACTGGAATCATGACTGTTAATTTCTATAGTTGGTGGTGGAGCAGCACAAATTAGAAAAATCAACTATAAGCCTAATTTCAAATGTGTTTGCTTCCCTCATGCTGACGCCAACAAACATAAACTAAACTTCACTGATCAGCTGTTACTTATGCGTAACAGTGTACAAAATCGACACAAAACATAAACAAGCATCGACCATCGTTTGTAATTGTAATCTAACTTTAACACAAAAAGGTAAAGTAGAAAATGTGACGTACCCGAATTGAAGAAAGCGAAACACATGAGCAATAAAATCTGTGCAATGCTTTTAGCTTTTGAAGGAGCCTCATGCTCTGCCTTCATTTTGGGTCTGGAGCTTTGTTTTCCTCCCAGACAACCAGCATGATTTGTGACTCGGGGCAGGACGGAGAACACAGTCGCTCATTCAGGCTCTGCTGGGACTGAGTACATGTTGTTCTCAAACGCCACTGTAGCAGCAGGACAAAAGTGTGTGTGTGTGTGTGTGTGTGTGTGTGTGTGTGTGGATGTCCGTTCTGTACATTTATTACAACAATAACTGAACAAAAGCTTTAACCTCGCTGGAGTCAGTGTTTCAATAAGAGTGTCTCCAGGGGAAATACCATGATGTAATACCAGTTTTTTGAATTGCCAGTGTACAAGCTGGTCCGGGGTTAATCATCTGGGGACCATGAATATCTATAAATCTGTTAGATTTTAAGTGTATTGAGGCTAAAAGGCAAATTTTGTCCCGCTCCAAGAGGAAAGGTCAGGGGGGTCAAGCATGATTATTAGCCGTCATCCTCTGGGGACCATGATCCTCCATAGTAACAACATAGACTGGCAACAATTAATCAAGAGAAAACTATTCATTAAAGTTGTTTTCATGCAAAAATGTTGCAGAAAAATCCTCTTTTCAGCCTCTTAAACATGGAGATTTCATGCTTTTATGTGTTTTATATCATATTAAAGGGAATCTCTTTGGGTTTTGGACAAAACAAGATATTTAAAGACATCCCATGGACTGAGTAACTGGGATGATGAAGAAGAAGAAGAAGAAGAAGAACAGAAGAAGAAGAAGAAGAAACAGAAAAAGAAACAGAAGAAGAAGAACAACAACAAGAAGAGGAAGAAGAAGAAGAACAAGAAGAACAAGAAGAAGAAGAAACAGAAGAACAGAAGAAGAAGAAGAAGAAACAGAAAAAGAAACAGAAGAAGAACAACAACAACAAGAAGAGGAAGAAGAAGAAGAAGAAGAAGAAGAACAGAAAAAGAAACAGAAGAAGAAGAACAACAACAACAACAACAACAAGAACAAGAACAAGAAGAAGAAGAAGAAGAATAACAGGAAGAAGAAGAAGAAGAAGAAGAAGAAGAATAACAGGAAGAAGAAGAAGAAGAAGAAGAAGAAGAAGAAGAAGAAGAAGAAGAAGAAGAGGAAGAAGAAGAAGAAGAAGAAGAAGAGGTCCCTTCCTGACCTGTGGATAAACGATTATTATTAATTCACATGGTGAAGAAATGGACAGCTGTGACTTTAAGGCTCTGAAGAGTTGCTTAGCAACAGAACCACAAAAAAACAGCAACCCTGCTCTTTGAACACAGCTGAGTGGAGTCAGACAAACTGCTCCTCTCCTCCCTCAGAGCGATGGCTGACATCCTCTTGTGTGAGCCCTTTGAGCTCTTTAACCTCCTGAACCGCAGCCGCCGTGTGTCCAGGCTGGCAGAGGTCAACTACCTCTGTTTGACTGGTAAGAGATCAGTCAAGAAGGAGATGTCAGTTTGACTTGTGTCATTGTTCTGCTTTAATTCCACTTCACTTGTATTTGTTTGTGTCTCTTTTCTAGATGCTCGGGAAGCCCAAGATTACAGAAGGAGTCACATCGTCACAGCTAAACATATCAAAACGGTACAGATGTCAATGTATCCACTGTTTTATGATCCATGCCTGTCTGTCCAGCAAAAACGCAGAAATGGAGTAGCTAAACATAAGAGCGCTCTTGAAAGTAGCTGTTGAAAGTAGCTCTTGAATCCTGCATGTATTAGTGATTAGAGGATACACATTTTCCTTATTTCCTTTATTTATTTTGATGCTACTATGATCTTTTTGTCTCATGCGTCTCATTATGTAGATCTAAACAATCAAGCAACCCTTGCACTGCAGCTTCATCGTTCCTTCGTCTTGTAGAATTATTTTGTTGTGTCAAATATCAGAGAGAGGGGGAGAAGTTCAGCATCCGTGAGGAACTCGGAGTAGAGCCGCTGCTCCTTTGTGTTGAAAGGAGCCAGTTGAGGTGGTTCAGGATCATCTGGTAAGGATGAACCCTGGGCGCCTCCCTAGGGAGGTGTTCCAGGCACGTCCAGCTGGGAGGGGGCCTCGGGGAAGACCCAGGACCAGGTGGAGAGATTAGATCTCCACACTGGCCTGGGAACGCCTCAGGATCCCCCTGTTAGAGCTGGTTAATGTGGCCCGGGAAAGGGAAGTTTGGGGTCCCTGCTGGAGCTGCTGCCCCAGCGATAAGTGGTTGAAGATGAGATGAGATATGAGATGAGAGAAATATCAGCACTTTGTGTTGAACTCTTTGCAGGACTCAGAGGGCACGTTCCTCCTGCCAGAGGCTGTGGAGGTGGACAGCATGCAGCATGTGGTGGTCTATGACAGCAACACCAGCTGTTTACAGGAACAAGGTAATCTGATATACAACACACAGCTTCTTCACTGGAGCATCTGAAGTGTTAGAAAGTCTGTATCCTTTTTAGACAATGCTCCCAATATAACATCTCAGCCATAAATGTGTAAATGGGTGTTTATCAGTTGGCTTGTGGCTGTGTTTGCAGGCAGAGGTGTTGAATGTGCCCAGGCCTTCGCTAAAGCCAGCCTCTGTCCAGTCCATGTGGTGAGAGGAGGCTTTCAGAGGTTCTCAGCTCTGTACCCTTTTTTAAGGACGGAGAAAATCCTCCACACCATCATGGTATTAGCTTATTGTTACTCTGACCCTTTCCCATCTTTGTATTGAAACTGTTGCACAATCATTTCCCTCAGGATAAATAAAGCTCCTTGAATCTTGAATCTTAATCCAGCCTTGCTCTTAAACATCCCAGACAATATAAGTAAGTCAATCACAATACCACGTCTTTGTGTCAGGAGCTGGAAAACCTGAAGACGTACCCGGTGGAGATCATAGCAGGACTGCTGTACATGGGCGACCAGACCCAAGGCACAGACCCCAGCATCCTCAGAGACCTGAAGATCAGCGTTGTGGTCATCCTCTCACAGAGTAACACTCTGGAGTAAGACAGAGGGAAGGTCCTGAGGGGAAACTCTGAGTGTCATCCCTGTTGAACTAGTTCTGAATTTATTTTTGATGTAGATCCACGAAGGGGAAGCAGACTATCGTTAACGTCCCTGTGGCCGACTCAGTGGTGTCTGATTTATATTCAAGCTTCGAGAGGATTTGTGG
Organism: Echiichthys vipera; assembly: GCF_963691815.1. Taxonomy (NCBI): domain Eukaryota; kingdom Metazoa; phylum Chordata; class Actinopteri; order Perciformes; family Trachinidae; genus Echiichthys; species Echiichthys vipera. The sequence continues at coordinate 1,055,177 of NC_139839.1, forward strand.
TCTAATTGGTAAGTGGCACTTTAACAGGAAATTAACTTACATAAAGCTTAAATACATTTTCTAATAAATATAGATTCTCTTAGATGGATTGGCTTGGTAGTGCGAGAGGTCGTTCCCTGAAATAAGACATTTATCTTCTTGTTTCCAGGTTCACACATCGACGCGGGCTCTCGGGTGCTGATCGTTTCCAGGCAGGGCAGAAGCCGCTGCAGCGCCCTCACCATCGCCTTTCTCATGCACCACCTCAAACACACACTGGAGGCAAGTGGGGGTCATTTAGTTTGCAGAATGCAGTGTGTGGCGTGCACATTGTAGTCCTAGTTAATAAGTAGAGGATGAGAGTCAAAACATGCAGCTAGTCAGCATCGTGTTGGAACTGGGAGAAATAAAGCAGCTGCATCGTGTTAATAAGTAAGTTTTAAAATCACCCAAAATCATCCTATGGTCTTTTTCGGCACGTACATACATCACATAAGATTTGTGTTATTCGTGTAACAAATATTAGCAGAGAAATCCGGTAGAGTCGCTAACGGCCGGACGTGGCTAACACTGATTAGCTCGGGGCAGTACGGTGAAGGCATTCAAACGTCTTTTTTAACCACTAATGCTGCTGAAGATAACAGCAAACCTCTGCAGCAGCATGAGAAGAGTCCCTACACACACACACACACACACACACACACATGAGAAGAGTCCCTACACAGAAAACAAAGCACCTTCAACGTAGTTAGTGAACTGGGAGTTTACAAAAAAGAGTGTTTTAAAGACTTACCTACTGGCCCCTGTACCAGCTCCTCTCATAGTAAAGTCCATTCAAGTGGATTAGCAAAGTCAATCCCAAAGGAAGGAGCCCATTGGTGCTTTGTTTTGTGTGTAGGGACTCTTCTCATGCTGCTGCAGAGGTTTGCTGTTATTTTCAGCAGCATTAGTGGTTAAAAAAGACCTTTGAATGTCTTCACCGTACTGCCCTGAGCTATCAGTGTTAGCCACATCTGGGCCAGGGCTGTAAAGTGGTGTTGCAGCAGTCCTTTCCCTACTTCCTACCTTCGTACCTAGCTTGGTCTTCATTTTGATCGCAACTCCACAACTTTAAAGTTCAGTAATTGTATCCCACACGGTTATAATGTTCTCGTTGTGCCAAGACTTAGGTGTGAAAATAAAATATGTCGTAGAGCAGCGTCAATCTATTCACCTGACTCTTGACAACAAAGCAAATAAGAACAAAAACTACTCTTTTAAAACAGGCATGAGATTGATGATGGAAAGGAAGCATGCGTTTATGAAACAGAACAACTACACTTTGTAATGCTGTTGGCGTGACTCTTTTGCAGGAGGCTTGGAAGCACATGCTGAAATGTAAACCCCACATGAGGCCAAACACGGGGTTCGTGCAGCAGCTGTCTGACTGGGAGCTTCACACCACGGGAACAAAAGTCACCGATATCTCTCAACCTCTTTTTTAAAAAAGAACAGCTCGAATAGTGATGTTATGTTATTTTATACTTTTTAAGACAGTTTACCTCATGAAAAATGGGAAATTTAATTATCTTTGGTGCATTTGATCGTTTCAGGTGATCCGTACATAAATTAAGAAGATCAGCTCAAAATAAAAGACAGAAGACTAAAGTACTCATTATTAATTTACCCATTAATTAGCCACACATTTGCATTGTAGTTTACATTTTAACTGAGTTTTAAAGGACAAATTGGGACAAATAAAGGTGTTGCCTGTAATGTTATTTTGTACATTTGAAGAGGTTTTTAAATTTAGAGTCAGTGAAGGATCAGATCAGGTCAGGGGTCCTGAAAAAACCCCAAAATGATCACAAAGAGATGCTTAAGTAAACACAGAACTATCAAAAAGGACCACAGAGAGACAACAAATGACGACAAAGACACGAAAATGATTAAGAATAGATGTAAAAAAAATCACAAAGATACAAAACGTCTAAAAATAGATACAAAACCATAACAGAAAGATGCAAAATGAGTAAAAATAGATGCAAAACCACCACAAAAAGATGCAAAATGAGTAAAAATAGATGCAAAACCACCACAAAAAGATGCAAAATGACTAAAAATAGATGCAAAACCACCACAAAAAGATGCAAAATGACTAAAAATAGATGCAAAACCACCACAAAAAGATGCAAAATGAGTAAAAATAGATGCAAAACCAGCACAAAAAGATGCAAATTGACTAAAAATAAATGCAAAACCAACACAAAAAGAAAGAAAATGAGTAAAAAAGATACAAAACCTCCACAAAAATACATTAAAAACAACTAAAAATGAGGGTTAATTATTAGAAATACACTCTTTTCTTGTCTTGTTCCTATGTACAGTAGATGTTGAGATGAACCCTGTGGTTTTTCTTTAGTTTTCTTTTACCATCTCTTGTTTTGTGATCATAGACAACTTTATTTATGAATAATTAATAATAATAATCTTAGTTCAGTCCTTAGATGGATGTACAGTATCAGAGAAGACACCTCCCCCTCTTATATAGCCTCAGCTCCATAAATACGGCTCACATGGCAACAGAATACGTTTCCAACACGTTTTAAATACAAGAGAAGGGAACAAACAGCTGAATAAATACATAAATAAACATGTTTGTGTCACAGAGAGCCAGAGTTCAGAGTTTACATCCCTCATGTGTTGCACTCAAATCAGGACAGTTTGTCTCCAAGTCACGCAAACGGCTCTTTAAAAGCCCCGCCGCTGATTGGCTGACAGGAGGATCCAACGGGACATCTGATTGGACCAACGGGCATGACGCAGGAACGTTCGTGGAGTTCCGTAAAGTACGTCATCTTTACCTAGGAGAAAACCGGACGTCCTCAGCGACCCTAAAAAATAAAAGCACAAAAAGTTGAAAGGTTTTTAGATTGGATTGTAAAACTCTTGATTTAACTGAATTAAATGATCTTTAACTGAGTGAAATCACAATAATATACACCAGGACATAACAGCAATGTTGATAAAGATGTAAAGATGCATGCTTTAGGTGCAGTAAAGCTAAATTAAACCCAAAACTCAGCATCTGAGCCTAATTTGTTGCTGTCCACCACTCCTGATGGGATGGGTCAAATGTAAAGTCTGGCTCTCACTACGGTGCGCTGTGCTGTGCATACAGTGAGGTGCTGCCTAGCAGGCAAGGCACGCAACTGCTTGGGGCCCGGGGCCAGTAGGGGCCCCTTGACGACGGACAAACTTTGAACTACAGCAGGGACAATGCGCAAAAGTTTGCACTGGCAGCAGGAGACCTATCCTCCCTAGGCCCATTCCCACCCTACGGTAAACACGGATACCCTTTCGTCCGGTTCCGGGGGTCGTTTCATCCATCAGTGAGCTTAAGGAGGGCGGTACATCCAGCTCTCTGATCGGCAAAACGAAAGAAAAAAACTTGCCATTAAGGTGTCGGTTCTCATTGAATGGTCTGACATACCAATGGCACACTTTTTGTACCCTTTTTGACGATTTAGGATGACACAAAGCAAAATCACTTCCTCTATGGACGCCATGTTTGAGATTGTTGATGCCGGTAATTTGCGATATGACACTTCCTTTCTAGAGGATGTATTGCGTAACATCCGGAACAACACTGAAACCAGACGGAGGTATGAATGGCGGGACACGAGACAACATTTGGTACAGATGGATGAAATTCATCCCTATCAGGATGTTTCAATCCACCTTAAGGCGGTTCCACCCGACTCCACCTACTCCGGTTTCAAGGTTTATACTCTCTTATACTTTTTTATTGTTCTTCATGCTAATATGTTTGAAATACAAGTTTTTAAATGTTGTATTGATTTTTTTTTTAAATAACTAAATATGAAAGTAATAACATATTTACAATTTGAAATTCTTTTGTTAGTGTTTATTATTTATTACATAACGGTGATGAACGCTGGTTCGAGGGGCCCCCTGTGGATTTTTGCCCTAACAGACTCTAGGATTGCCTCTGTGCATACATATAATAATAAATGCGTAAACAAAAAACATAAAAAGCATTACACAGTAAAAGCAAAACTAACTGCTATGTCACAGTTTTTGCTCAGATTTGGTATTGTACATGAGTTTTTAACATTTAATTAGAAGGAGCTATTTTTTTGAATTACTTAATAAAGTGCAGAAAAATCGGCTTGTTTCATGACAATTTTATAATTATTGTAATTAGTTAGTTAGTTGTATAATATCGGCCTGCAACATGTTATTTTCAACCTTATCTTTGCTCAATTAAAGCATTGCATCAACTTATTTACCTCTCACTGGTTGTCTGTTTTGTTGAGCCCGGAAGTGTGGCTTTTATTCTGAAGGCTGTGACCGGAAGTGCGTCGGTGTCGCTTTGACACTGACGGAACAACTGTTGCACAGCGGAGCTTCAATGTTGCTCAACTCCAGGAGGTTTAATGTCAGAGTGAGAACATGTTGTTCAGTCCAACGGGTTTCACTGAATGTTTACGAGAATGGGAGGATCTGGAGAAGAGCTACCAACAGATCCAGGTAAGTTTAAACAACAACAACAACAACAACAACAACAACAGCAACAACAGCAACAACAGCAGCGGGTCTCCTGTTTTTAGCACCGACGGAAGTGTTTCCCTGCCCGGGTAAGGAGCTTACAGCCGGGGTTAGGGTGGGGAAGGATCCGCCCTCAGAAGATAAACGTAAATGTGTCGTGAAAAACCGAAAAGTCAGTGAAAGTTGAAGTCGATGACAGTTGTGGGGACAACTGGCACCGGAACTGTTGTCACTTTGTCCCAGCACGACGCTGTTTTGGGGGAGCACCTCCAATAATAAGCCACGGCAGCAGACCACGTCGCCATTTATGCGACTTTATACTATTTTAAGCTACAGACTTCAACTAAAACCTCACTTTAATGTGTTTAATAAGCAAATGGTGTTATTTATAAAGACAATAGGCCCATTTAAAGTTTTTAATGTGTTTATTGTAAAGTCTTCAGTGACCCCTGGTATGTTTTATGTTATTTATTTTATTTATTTTTGTTTGTTTGTTTTTTGCTTTACTATTTGATTATTTTTAAAGTATCTATATCTTTATATTTCTGTTTATTTTTATGTCTGCTTAGTAAGTGATGTATTATCGTATTAATCTCATATTTGTCATATTTATATAAATATATTAATACTTGATTTATTCTGAAATATTGTTGTTTTTTATTGTTCATAATTTGATAGAATATCCGCTTTTGTTTGTTTGTTTTTTTCTTTATTATTTGATTATTTCTAAGTATCTATTTTTTTTATACTTATGTTTATTTTTCACGTCTGCTTAATTAGTGATTTATTATCGTAATTATCTCATATTTGTAATATTTATATAAATATATTAATACTTGATTTATTCTGAAATATTGTTGTTTTGTATTGTTCATAATTTGATAGAATATTCCCTGTGTCCATACCACTGCTGTATTAGCATGATTTGTTTTTAAATAACCAAGGCGCTTTAACAAAACCCTTTATTTTGTTAAAAAAAAGCAGTGATCCAAATGAGAGGACAGTGTTCATTGTGTCAGACGAGAAGATTTCAACCATGTTTTCTTCTCTAGGGTTAAAAACTGAACAGGAAGTGTAGAGGCCACAGCTTTGAATGACTTCAGCACGTCTGCGCCCACAGGACATCACTAGTTTCTCACACTGCTCTGGTTTGATCTGCGTTCTTCTTCAGTCTCTTCCACAGTTCACTAACTGTACTGGGTTTCTTACACATCACTTTTTTGCCAAAGATGCGGGGTCCACCCTGGACAGGACGCCAGTCTATCACAGGACACATAGAGACGAACAGAGACAGACAACCATTCACACCTACGGGTGATTTAGAGTCATCAATGAACCGAACACCTGCACGTCTTTGGACTGTGGGAGGAAACCGGAGAACCCGGAGAAAACCCACGCAGACACGGGGAGAACATGCAAACTCCACACAGAAGGGCCACTACCCCACCGTGTCGAGACAATTGCAGTGGAGGTGTTGCATGTTGCTGAAGGAGGTTCACATAAACATTTGCGTTGACCCTGCCATGATGCTGTACAAGAGGCCCAACTCCTGCTGCAGAAAACATCAACAAACCCTGACACTTCCTCCTCCAAATCTAACTTCTTTACACGCTTTGGGCTCAGTCTTTCTCCAGTTCTACGCAGAACATAATGTTTCCCATCAGACCCAAATAAATTAGACGTCCTCATCACTGAAGTGCCCTCTAGAAAAATGTCACCAGGTTCGTGATTAACATAAACAACTGGGAGGTATCTGAAAGTGTTCTCTAATTTTGCTCACTGTCGGACCCCAGGAAAACTAGCTCAGGTCAGGGTATTAGCTAACGGGGATCCTTATAACCGAAACTAGATTAAGCTACTTCCTCATTAAAGGAACAACCTGGTGTTTTTGCATGTTAACAACAATAATATATCCTGGCTCTTAAAGATAAATGTGCTGTGCACCCGTCGGGCATTATTGTGGAAGATTCCCTGGCATCTCTCCCGGGCATGTTCGTTAATAAATAACACTACTTTATATATTCTGTTTCCGTCTCCAGGACACCCATCGTCTATATAAACAGAAACTTGAGGAAGTGGCCAAACTGCAGGACAGCTGCTCCGGTGCTATCGCGCGTCAGAGGAAGAAACTGAAAGAGCTCACTGTGTCACTGGAAGAGTAAGTATTTATTCATCAGTGAGTCATTGAGAGCACACTGATCTTTGGCTCATTCAGATCTCAGCCGGAAACATATCGGACATGCTTCTTCTTTAAGTCCATTTGAAATCTGGCAGTAGAGCATTTAGCAAACTGTCCAAGCTGTTTGTTTGTTTGTTTAGCTTTTACTTTCTTCTTTGTAAGGCACTTTAAATTAGCCTCGCGAGACCGTCCTGATCTCGTGGGCTCCGCTGTATTTCACTCACAGATCAGTCTGGTAACCTGCGGCAGAGAAAATTCGGAGAAGGTTGCGCAAGGGACCGAACCAATCAGAATTGGTTTTGAGGCAAAGTGTGTTGCAAGTAGAAGCGACTGTTCAGTGTAAACAACACAGTGACTTCCACGGATGAGATGAGCGCAGCTTTAGAGGAACGCTTTTTTCTCTGTGCTCCTTCTGTTGGAAAATGGACGGGGCACCTGAAATTGTGTCTTTTAACCGTTAATTCACGTCACACAAGCAGCAAATATCCTTTACCCACATGTTGTTTACGTTGCCTGGGCGCTCTGTTAGTGGGTCATATGCTTTGTTGATCTGATTGGTTGATTTGGCCTGTCCATCACAACGCTCGACAGATGATCAATCCAATCAGCAACCAGTATTTCCGCCTCTTCCCATAAGATCGAATTGAATGGTTAAATTGAACGGTTGAATGGTTGAATTGGTTGAATTCATGTTACACAAACGGCAAATATCCAAAACAGTTGCGTTGACGCCTAAAATCTGTGCAGGCCGACTTTTGTTCCACCCAAAAGGTTGAAGGTCAATAACGGCATCGGTATCGATAAAATGAATAAAAATCCCCATCCCTATCTATCAAGATCTTTAAAAAGCACGCAATTTGATTTAAAGTGTGCAGCAGCTCTGTACAAACGTGTCCCACTGTTTTTGTTTCTTCACGATTAGATGCAAAGACAATCACCCAACACCCAAATTAAACCCCGAGGACGTGGACGCCATCGGCGAGATCGAGGACTCCATCAAAGACAGAGCAGAGGCTTTCTCTGAGATGGAAGCGTTTCTGCCCAAGAAGAACGGGTGAGGGATCTGTCACGTGATTTATTTTGTGTGTTTGGACGGCAGAGTAGTTTGTATGTGTGTTCTAACAGATCTGATACATGAGGGCAGTGATACTTTTCCCATTTTAAAATAATAAATCAAACGTTTAAGATGTCGTCTTTGTGAATGACTGACATCTCTCTCCCTGTTTAGGTTGTACCTCAGTCTCGTTTTAGGAAACGTCAACGTAACACTCCTCAACAAACAGTCAAAGTGAGTCATTCCTCCTCTAAGTTACAACCCCCAAAATGTCTTTTTTTTTAAATAAAATAAAAAACACTGTACGCCTTCACATCAACATCGTTTCATCTCCTCAGATTCGCCTACAAAGATGAATACGAGAAATTCAAACTGGTCCTCACGGTCATCCTCTTCGTGTTCTCCTTCACGTGTCGCTTTTTGTTCAGCTACAGGTGAGTTATCCCCGAACTTTGTTGATGTTTGCGGAACTTTTCTGAAGGGAAGTTGCAGGTGTAGTTTAGTTCTTGTAACTAAGGGAATATCTCATCTCATCTCATCTTCAACCGCTTATCCGGGGTCGGGTCACGGGGGCAGCAGCTTTAGCAGGGGACCCAAAACTTCCCTTTCCCGGGCCACATTAACCAGCTCTAACTGGGGGATCCTGAGGCGTTCCCAGGCCAGTGTGGAGGTCTAATCTCTCCACCTGATCCTGGGTCTTCCCCGAGGCCTCCTCCCAGCTGGACGTGCCTGGAACACCTCCCTAGGGAGGCGCCCAGGGTTCATCCTTACCAGATGATCCTGAACCACCTCAACTGGCTCCTTTCAACGCAAAGGAGCAGCGGCTCTACTCCGAGTTCCTCACGGATGCTGAACTTCTCCCTCTCTCTCTAAGGGAGACTCCTGACCCCCTCCTGAGGAAATAGCCATACAAATATATTAAATAATTAGAAGTATATAAAGTCAATTATTCAGTCATTCATTCATTCATCTTCAACCGCTTGTCCCTGTCGGGGTCGCGGGGGGCTGGAGCCGATCCCAGCTGGAGACGGGCGTGAGGCGGGGTCCACCCTGGACAGGACGCCAGTCTATCACAGGACACATAGAGACGAACAGAGACAGACAACCATTCACACCTACGGGTGATTTAGAGTCATCAATGAACCGAACACCTGCACGTCTTTGGACTGTGGGAGGAAACCGGAGAACCCGGAGAAAACCCACGCAGACACGGGGACAACATGCAAACTCCACACAGAAGGGCCCCAGCCGGGATTCGAACGGGGAACCCTCTTGCTGTAACAACAACAACAGTGCTAACCACAACTCCATAAAGTAAATTATGATGTAAATAGAAATATAAATTAAACAAGAGCAATTTAACTTGAAGGCAAAAAGGACATATGTAGGAGCGTAAGTAAATCTGGAAACACTTTGATAATGAACCCTTAAATTTTGTTTGTTTTGGTTATTACGACCGGGACATGTGGCCCTAATGCTAATCCGATCCAGTGCTGGGTTGCGTTTAACTTCTTTATGTGCCTGTTTTTGTGTTTGTTTCAGGGCCCTAGATGCTCTGTTCAACTTCCTGTGCGTGTGGTACTACTGTACACTCACCATCCGGGAGAGCATCCTCATCAGCAACGGCTCAAGGTCTGCGACACATTTACCGTCCACGATATTTATGCTTCTGCGCCGGCGACGTCTGTGGCCAGAGGCGTTCTGTTTTCTTGTTGTGTGACATCTCAGGAACGCCTGGAGGGAAAGTCTTCAAATTTGGCACAAATGTCCACTCAAAAATGAACAGATTTATGACGGTGTAAGAAAAAAAAATGTACCGATCCAGGGAATGGAGGAAATATTATGAGAAAAACTCAGGAAATTTACCACTTTGATGTTTTTCTCCATTAATTTGTGAGTTTTTTCTCATAAATTCACCATTTTAATTTCAGAGAATATCCAAGTTTCTTGCACATGAATTTACAACTTTATTCTCAGAGAATATCCAAGTTTGTTTTATGGTAAATTGAGTGTTTTCATGTGATTTTCGCCACTTTACTGTCAGAGAATATCCATGTTTTTCTCCATTAATTTGTGAGTTTATTCCTTGTAAATTCACCGATTCACAAACGTTTTTTCTCGATATATTCCCTTCCCCCAGGTCCGTAATTTCATTCGATTTTTGTTAATAAAAGGCCTTAATACTCCATCGTACTGATTAGATCGAAGGTTAATATCACTGTGACCTCACAAAACGTGATTTTGTCCATAACTGAAGAATTCCTAAACGTTTCACACAAATGTTAAACAGGATGAAATGATGAAGTGATGGCATTTTATATCCAAGGGGCTCAACGGTCACTACTGAATTGGTGACACTAATCTTGAAACTCTGCTGATGTATGTGCAAAGCATCCATGTTTCACCAAAAAATTCAATTCCTCCAAAGTCGTCTCACATATAATATGTAAGTCGGGACAGTTTGGACATAAACTGCTACTTGAGCGGTTGGCAGAGGTTGTGGTTCTCATAAAGACACATAAAGGCCTCCTTCAGAGTTTTTATTAGATGTCACACAGACCGAACTTGTATCTACACCCTCCATAACATCCTCTTGGTCTAGCGGACGTGTCCCCTTCAGAGTCTGTCCTCCGTGTCGTTTCAGGATCAAAGGTTGGTGGGTTTTCCATCACTACGTGTCGACCTTCCTGTCCGGAGTCATGCTCACTTGGTGAGTGATGTGATCCACTTTCAGAGTCTGACACTTTCACTGTAACTGTACAAATGGTTATAATGATATATACTGACTGGTTGATGTTGCAGCATAACCATCAAAGTGCTTTCAGTCTTTTCAACTTTAATGTCTTGAACTTTTCTAACCACATGTTGCGTCTGTTGGCAGGCCCGAGGGCGCTCTCTACCAGATGTTTAGGAGCCAGTACCTTGCATACTGTCTATACCAAAGTAAGAGCTTCAAGCTGTGTCTAATTGTGAAATATACACTACGTACTCATCAGCATAGTGTACTGCTTAGACCAGAGGTTCCCTGGGTTTTTGGCTTGTAACGCACCACACCGTTTATGTCGGTGTAGAGAGGCGAAGACCCTCCCCGTTCAGGTGCACCCCATGGGACCATATTTCAGAAAACAATGTACGGTAGTTAACAGTGAGAGACTTTTTGAACTGTGCGATGAATTACACATATGGTGTTTGTCAGTCTAAAACAGGGGTGCCCATTTCCAGTCCTGGAGGGGCCACCGTCCTGCATGTTTTTATTCAATTCAATTTTATTTATAGTGCCAAATCATAACAAAAGATATCTCAGGACACTTTACAGAGTAGGTATAGACCACACTCTATGACTTATAGGTTTCTCCCTGCTCTAACACACCTGATTCTAACGCTTTTCAAACCCGTGACGAGCTTTAGCTGCTTGATAACGAGCACATCAGTAGAATCAGGTGTGTTAGAGCAGGGAGAGACCTAAAACATGCAGGACAGTGGCCCTCCAGGAGCAGGATTGGGCAACCCTGGTTTAAAAGATCAGTTTTTGCAAGTTAAGTTAAGTTCGCGTAGTACCATTTATAGTTGTGTTAAACCACTCACCACTCACTTCCCTCGCCTCACAATCGCGAGATATACGTTGCCACCTGGCTTGGTAGCGAGCTGGGTGACTTATCTGTGTTCCACGCACACACGTAGTGTCTCCTTACCTGATGATTTATCCAGCAGCTCTTTTTTATCAGCCAGGAAGAAAGAGAACGAGCAAAACATTCTGCTGCGAAACGCACAAACACAAACACACAGATGTTCGGATGTAACTAACGTGACTTTGGGGTGTGTCATGTTTCTACTTAGATAGATAGATGTTCCTTTATTCAGGGATCGTACGGGTGCTTGAAATCCTTACAAATGCTTGAATTGTAATGTTGTGTTTTCAAGGTTTGAAAATGCTTGAAATTTCTCACAACAAAAAGCTATAGAATAGAAATATAATTAAATTTCTCATCCATCTGGTAAACGAAACATTTATTGTGTTTATAACATAGAACCATCTCTTTTAACTTGTTTTTATTGGTAAAAATAAAGGTGAAATAATACATTTCAGTATCTATATGTCTTCATAGAAATATGTAATTAACTAAAACTGTGAGGTGCTGGAAAAGCTTTAAACTGGACCTTGAAAGTGCTTGAATTTGACCTCGGGAGAGGTGTACGAACCCTGTGTATTAGAACCACAAAGGGGGAATTTCCTTTCTACAGCAGCAAACATAGAAGAAGCATCAGTAAGAAACAATAAATGATGACAAGAAGTATAAACAAGGAAATATAGAAACATATAAACAATATAAACAAGGAGAAATGGGACATATAAATAATATAAACGCAGGGAAATATCAAATATAAGAATAAAAGGAACAGTATATACAGTATTTATAAGTTTACAACATGACACAGAGGATATAGGATTAGTATTGCAATAAACGTAATTTCATATTCTTATACTTCAGCAGTTTTACGACAAACCGCGACTTTCTTAACCTGCAAAATGATCTTAATTTGACAAACATATGTTTAAATGAATGGCACAGTTCAAACGGGACCACAACATTACTTTTTTTTCTACAAAATTCCTTCCCACGACGGTTCACCAGGAGGATTTGCCTCTATTATAAAACTTGAACTATATCCTTGTGCTCCAGATCAAGGGATCATTTAAAAATGTTGTTAAAGGCCCGTAGAGGAAATAGTATCCTGGGAACCATCATAAAAAATGTTTTATTTATCTCCATGTTCTGTCTGTGCGTTTGATCCCTCATATGGGATACTTACATGCTGTATCACTGATATCTTGGCCAACAATTAACACCTTTCTCTTCCTTTTTGATTCCTTCTCCACTGTGTTTGCAAAGTAGGCTTCGTCCAGTTCCTCCAGTACTACTACCAGAGCGGCTGTTTGTACCGACTCAGAGCGCTGGGAGAAAGACACAACATGGACCTCACAGTCGGTGAGTCTAAACCTCCGTCGGTCACCTCCTCAGCTTATATTTGTGACCGAGTGACATCACGATGAACTTGCAGGGGCTGATAGAATGAGGTCGCGGGTACAAGCGGCCGAAATGGGTCTCCTCAGGAGGGGGTCTGGAGTCTCCCTTAGAGAGAGGGGGAGAAGTTCAGCATCCGTGAGGAACTCGGAGTAGAGCCGCTGCTGCTTTGCGTTGAAAGGAGCCAGTTGAGGTGGTTCAGGATCATCTGGTAAGGATGAACCCTGGGCGCCTCCCTAGGGAGGTGTTCCAGGCACGTCCAGCTGGGAGGAGGCCTCGGGGAAGACCCAGGACCAGGTGGAGAGATTAGATCTCCACACTGGCCTGGGAACGCCTCAGGATCCCCCAGTTAGAGCTGGTTAATGTGGCCCGGGAGAGGGAAGTTTGGGGTCCCCTGCTGGAGCTGCTGCCCCCGCAACCCTACATCTCATCTTCAATAAGCAGTTGAAGATGAGATGAGATGAGATGAGATGAGATGAGATGATATTATTGTCTGACATAAGCTTATCACAGCAAACGATATTTTGTGTTCAGAGGGTTTCCAGTCCTGGATGTGGAGAGGCTTGACCTTCCTCCTTCCCTTCTTGTTCTTTGGCCACGTGAGTAGCCTCTTTCTTAGTTGTGCTTGCTGCTTACTTACGATCTTATTAATTTAGCTTTTTATTAAAAGAAATGTTGTATTCACATCAGTGCCTATTGTGAAGATTAAAAACCGACTGTTCCTCCTCTCACAGTTCTGGCAGCTCTACAACAGCATAACACTGTTCCGGATGATTCAGCTCCCGGAGTGCAAAGAGTGGCAGGTTAGTACAGCAAAGAGCTTTAACGTCTCGTTCATTTCCTCTGGAAATTTGCCAGAAATGTCCTCTCGTTGCTGACAGTGGTGGAAAGGTTACTGAAGTCCATTGAGGATAAACATCCTTAAATCTGTTTTAGAAATCATAAAAAAGCCTAAAAACTTTGCTCACAATCATCAGATTCAGACTATTTTTCTCCGGTTAAAGTAATCAGTGATTGTCTGTGCAGAGCCAACAGTTAACGTTGTCTAAATGTAAATAAATAAAGGTATAAGCTAAAATACATATACAAGATTAGTTGTTAGAGGCCGCCTTAAAAGTGCATGCAAAATAGAAACTTGTCCTCCTTTTGCACGTACATCCGCTTTTGTTTTGTTTTTAAAGAAAAAAAAGAAACATGGTCCAATAAGCTATTATGTTCATTTTCATTTCAATAAGTATCTCTGTGAAGTCACTATCTTTGGGTGAAGGAGGTAAAACAGTCGTGACTGAGCCTTTGGCCCGCCGATAAAAGTCATTGAATTTGCAGTTTTACAAACATTGTGACGTGTTACGGCGTGATGACGTATAGGCAGCAAGAAGCATTCTCCGAGGCCCAGGTAGTGTGAGTACAAACGGGCCTGGCCCGTGGAGAGAGAGGGGGGGGGGGGGGGGGGACAAGTACCCTAAAGCACGGGGCACGGGACGGACGGACAGTGTGAGTGCGCCCTAAATTTGACCTCGGAAAAAGGTGTACGAACCCTGCTCCTACTTAACAGTATTTCCACTATTCATTGCTGTGAAACAGTCACACACACTTTATTTAGACTCAGTTAGGACCGAACAACTGCTGGTCTAAATCCAAATTCAGATATTTTGGTTAAGTATCTTCTATAAACGCTGTGTTTTCTTACTGTGGTGTAGGTCGTGATGTGCGGCTGCTCTTACACGGTCCTCTTCATGGGGAACTTCTTCACCACACTGGGAGTGGTCTACCAGAAATACATGATAAACCAGGACAAGCCCAAGAGCTTCTAAGGACTGCAATAGTGACCCGAACAACCGGATATCCTCCTGTGTATGGGATGTGCAAAGTTAGCTCTAATATTCTCTTTAGAGCTCTTTATCGATTTGATGATTGTCGTCCTTGTGGACCATTTACATGTTCTGATAGTTTTATCAATGTTCTTTTAATTTCTGCAATACGTCGTCTTAGACATCATCACATTGACCTGTCAAACAATCAGGTAGCTGGCAGGCCTTAAAAGTGACCCTGTAAGGTTGTTTCTGTAGGATTTTCTGACTTGGTCTGAATTTCAAAACGCTGATAAGAAAGTGTTACTGAATATGGAGATGTCCATGTTAGCTGCATAATATTTATATAGGGAAATCTACAGTTTGTTACTCAGCAGCTCAGAAAGTACTGAATAAAACACTCCTCCAACATGTTTTTGTTTGCACTGTTTCCCCCCAAACATCTCAGATAACTTCACTTAACCCTCGTGCATACCTTTAAAAAACCTCCTTCTTATTACCTCAGAGGATAAAATGATAAAATGACATATTTCTACTATTTTCCACTTTCACTGAGTCAAAGCTTTGAACCAATTTTGCTCCTGAACGTCACAATTCATCATCGACCATTTAAATAAACGTTCATTGAATGGACATTACTGAACAAGTAAATATACTTTAGGCAAGGCAACTTTATTAGTATGGCACTTTTCAGTCACAAGGCACTCAAACATGTAATGAGTTAAGATGCATTACAGGAAGACAAAGAGAATAAAAACACAGACAAATAATAAAAACAGTTAGAAGTGCAAAGATTTAGCAGAAAGCTGAGGTGAACATAAAAGTGTTCAGTGTAGTTTTAAAAGTGGTCAGAGTGGGTGAAAGTCTCACATCTTCAGGACGTTTATTCCAGCTGTTTGTTGCATAAGGACTGAAAGATGCTTTCCCTTGATTTGAGTTTACTCTGCGAACCACTAACAGATTGGCTTATGCAGTGGGAGCATATCAGTGATATACTTCGACCCTAGACCATGTAGTGATTTATATGTGAGCAGGGGGATTCTGACATACAGGAAGCCGGTGTAACGATATAAGAATTGGTGTAATGTGCTCACATGTTTTGGTCTCTGTGAGAACTCCAGCAGCAGCGTTCTGAACAAGCTGTAGCTGTCTGACCGTTTTGTTTTTTTAGTTAATATACTTGGACAACGTCTACACTCCTTGTCCCGTGTATGTATGTGCAGTATATAAAGTTCATCTGGAGCATTTACTGAATCGCATCAAAACTGCCACAAGGTGGAAGCATTGCGTTATAATAGCTGACGGTGAACACGCTCTGGGTCCTGCTGTACATCTGAACACACAGATTAGATTTCATCCACTCCAACTCTAGATCTTTTCTTTATTGTTGGACAAACATCTTAACGCTTATTTATGTGTCTTACTGTTTTTGTTGGGCGGAGATTTTGGTACTCATTATCTCTCAAGGGGGATCAAAGTCCGCCATCTGGTGCTACAGGACTCTGAGGAGGATGAGGAGGTGTTGAACTGTGGTGCTTATTGTTCACATGCCATCAAGGTCAATCACTAATTACTGGTGGAGGGGTTCAGAGTCGTTGCTGTAGTTCGGAAAAGACAATTATCAGGCCTCAGCAGGGAGGCTGGACTCATGGCTCAATGCCAATGTCCAAGGTTGTAGTTTTTGTGAGTCAAGATTTGGGGGGGACACATATTATTGGGGGGGGGGGGGGGGTCCTCCCTCATGAGATTTTGAGCCTCAGACACTTAATTTCTTGCATTTGGGTGAATCATTTATGTACAAGTTTGTTCCTTTTCTGCCTCAAATTATGCTGGAAACGTCTTCTTCCTGCACATTAACAGTAAAATCTGGTCTGCTACCAAAAGATTCAATAGCTGGTGCATGATCACAGCAAATGGGGATGATTGATTTGTTTCACTGAGACGTCTGCTGGAAGTCCGTCTGTATGGGAGAGAGGCCAGACCTACCAGAACAAACGAAACATGAGTTTGGGAGATTTGTCTGGCTTCGAGGCTGCACCCTCCAACATTGCAGCTCCAGTTATATTGCACGTCATACTCTGCAGCTCAGAGACGTGTCTAAGCCTCCATTAACTAAGCCTTTCTTTAACCGTGCATTGCTGCTGCTTTTCGTTTTATGGCAGATTGCAACCATTTCTTCTGAGGTTCCTCACCTTTACCTGAAGTTCGTGTGCAGAATAAAATAACTGCTAATAACAGCACTGTATAAATATTATCGTGGCATTCTGTATATAAAGTAAACCATTTTATTCGTAGAGCTTTATGATCTTAAATCCAGAACATAATGTACTTACTGTAAGTAGCAATGGTACTTTAAATGAAACGGCAGAGAGAGAATTCAAGAACTTTTAACCCATTACTTTGACTCAAAAGCCTAGAAAAGAGAGTTAGATGATCTATTCTAGTGTTCTGTGGTGTCCTTTAAGCACACGCGGACATATTTATATGCATGACGGAATAATAAAAACTTCACGAACACCATTATCATCATAACTTGTGAGAAACGAACGAAGCAAGAAGAGGTTTCGGTAAAGCTGCCTTTTTTGGGCTTTATGATTTAAACATACCTATAGTCGAACACAAAGAACTATAGGAAGGAAAGAAATTTGCACAAAAGATCAGAGGGAATAATACCTGAGAAATGTAAAAATGAAAACCAGCCTCGCTCCCAATTTATCACAGTAGAACTTCCCCCACTCCCCGGCAGAAAGTCCTGGATGACTTAGTGCTGGAGGGCCAGTGAGAGCGAGGCACAGAGGCAGGGCTGAACAAACGGGACGAGGAGCAAAGTGAATGGGTTGGTAGAAGGGGAGGAGGAGGGCTGGGTATTCTCCCAGCCTGCACCTCTTTCATCTTTCTCATTAAAGCATGGAGCAGTGGGGGCCGTCAAGAATGAGCCCAAGGACATGGGGATCGGGGACCGAGTCTGAGCCTCGCATCGGGAGGTGGAGGAGGAAGGAGAGAACCACGGCGGCAAGCAGCCCCGGCTGGGCTGCCATGTCAAACCCTCACCTTAAACTTAACCCAGCTTCCCTCTGGGACCCAGATAAAGACCTCTTATCTGTGCTCACCTTCCCTCCCTGCCTGGGAACACGTCTGGCAGCAGTAGGGAGGTCGAGAGGAGGAGGAGGGCGTCTCTGGTTGAGTAGGTCCGAAATACACAAGCTTTCTCTAAGAGAGCGAATATGGAAGAGAATGGCATTTTCCATCTGGGAGAGACTGATTAACAGAGAGGCGAGGGGAGGAAGTCGATCATGATAGAAGAGGTGATTCTGAAGAAAGGCTGATCCAGGAGCAGAAAGCTTTAACTGTTCTTGAAATCTTCCTTTAACACCGACTGTTTACGTAATTGATTAAGAATTCTCAAGAAGTCTGTTTTTTTTCCACAACAAAAGTGTTTAAAGTTGGACACAACTTGTAGTTTCTTACTTGATTCATAAACAAAGTTTTAGTTTGGATGGATGGATTAGTGAATGGGCCGACCATGCACAGGCACAGGCACGTCACAAATAGAAGCTTTATGACCACGAACAAACACAAAACAACTATAAATGACCCAAAATGACTACTAAGATGCAAAGTGAGCACGAAGAGATGCTAACGGATTGACACAAATCGATCAAAACATCAACCAGAAGCATTCAAAACAACAAAAATAGGTCCAAACAATCACAGAGATGCAACTATAGCTAGAAAAACAACCACAAAATGACCACAAGGAAGTGCAAAGCCCACTATTTACCATGTAATATCATGTTTGTGTATTCAGGTCAAAAAACAAAATACAAAAATGACATTGTATGGTTTTATGTGGTTTGTATCATGGACTATTTATTGGCCAGCCACTTCCCGGTTGCCTAGTAACCTCTGACTTCCTTGAGTCTCCGCTTTTGGTCAAGAAACGGCCCCTAACCCATTCGCCATGTCCATTTAAGGGTATAAAATGTAACATTTCCACATTAAAATGTTTAACTGTCTTACATTATCCCAAATGTTTACAACAAACCGGAGAAATCTGTCATTTTATTCAAGCTAACGGCCCATTATCCAATGTCACATCCCCTTTGTGCAGGCTTTAGCGTTGTGGTTGTCAGCCAGAAGGTGTCATAAATGTTTGCTGAGTTATTCTTCACCAAGGAACGGTTCAGTATTTTAGCATCAAGCTGTACTTCAGCTAATTTGGGGTGTACTTGATTTTAAATGACAGCGTCCTCATCTGCCCAAATGGTTAAAGCTTAAGGAATACATGATACATCCTTAGACGTTTGCTTGAATCCAAGCAGAAACATCATCTTTTACATGTCCTGGGAGAGTCGGACCAAAAGCAGCTAACAGTAGGCTTATATCTCACCAATCATCAGACAGGAAGTGAAATAAAAAACATATAATTTAAGTGAATGATTCACCACAATAAAGGTCGAGGATAAAACGGCTCTCTGCTCAGATCCGTCCCCTCCTCGTTAGTAAATTGGGTCCCGTGACAGCCGCTCCTTCACCTCTTGAAATATGAACCGAGTGCCAAATTAAATCTGCATATTTAATAAGAGCAGGAACACGATTACATCCACTTGTTAAACGAGAGGACCTCTAAGAGAGAGACAGAGATATCTTCAAGGCCTGCAGAGAGTGAAAAGAAAAAAGAGAATTCATCTTTATTTTAACACGGCTCTTTGGGAGGAACCCTAGCAGGACTTCCCCCCACTCTGCAGAGCTGATTACACACATTCTGGCTTTCTGGGGGTTTGGACTGCGGGTTCCTATAGCAACCACAAAAAGCAGACTGTAAGGAGTTGACTTTCTCGCCATGCGCCTTAACATTTTCACCTTCTTCTCGAACCATCAAACAGCATTTCGGAACAGGCTGCATGCTGCCATGTGTCTTCTTCTGCTGCTCAAAGTATTTCTTTGTCAGACTCATGTAATGATGTCTTTTGGTCTCAAATCTACTACGACATTTGGTCCCAAAATACTACGACATTTGGTCCCAAAATACTACGACTTTTAGTCTCAAAACACTACGTCTTTTTGTCCCAAAATACTACGAGTTTAGTCTCAAAACATTACGACATTTGGTCCCAAAATACTACGAGATTTGGTCCCAAAATACTACGACTTTTAGTCTCAAAACACTACGACTTTTGGTCCCAAAATACTACGACATTTGATCCCAAAATACTACGACTTTTAGTCTCAAAATACTATGACATTTGGTCTCAAAATACTACGACATTTGGTCCCAAAATACTACGACTTTTAGTCTCAAAACACTACGACTTTTGGTCCCAAAATACTACGACATTTGATCCCAAAATACTACGAGTTTTAGTCTCAAAATACTACGACTTTTAGTCTCAAAATACTACGACTTTTAGTCTCAAAATACTACGACATTTGATCCCAAAATACTACGACTTTTAGTCTCAAAATACTACGACTTTTAGTCTCAAAATACTACGACATTTGATCCCAAAATACTACGACTTTTAGTCCCAAAATACTACGACATTTGATCCCAAAATACTACGACATTTGGTCCCAAAACACTACGACTTTTAGTCTCAAAACACTACGACTTTTAGTCCCAAAATACTACGACTTTTAGTCTCAAAACACTACAACTTTTGGTCCCAAAATACTACGACTTTTAGTCTCAAAACACTACGACTTTTGGTCCCAAAATACTACGAGATTTGGTCCCAAAATACTACGACTTTTAGTCCCAAAATACTACGAGATTTGGTCCCAAAATACTACGACTTTTGGTCCCAAAATACTACGAGATTTGGTCCCAAAATACTACGACTTTTAGTCCCAAAATACTACGACATTTGATCCCAAAATACTACGACTTTTAGTCTCAAAACACTACGACTTTTAGTCTCAAAATACTACGACTTTTAGTCTCAAAATACTACGACTTTTAGTCTCAAAATACTACAACTTTTGGTCCCAAAATACAACAACATTTGTTCCCAAAATACTACGACTTTTAGTCCCAAAATACTACGAGATTTTGGTCTAAAAATACTACATTTGGTCTCAAAACACTACGACATTTGGTCCCAAAATACTACGACATTTGTTCCCAAAATACTACGAGTTTTTGGTCCCAAAATACTACGACTTTTAGTCTCAAAATACTACGAGATTTTGGTCTAAAAATACTACGAGTTTAGTCCCAAAATACTACGACATTTGGTCTCAAAATACTACATTGGGTCTCAAAATACTACGACTTTTAGTCCCAAAAGACTACATTTGTCTCAAAATACTACAGTACAACTTTTAGTTAAAGTTATTTGACTCGTATTAAAACCCAACCAGTGCTGATGAACATGCAACTTTTACAGTAGATATTATGAATGCATGGCAACAAGATCTTTTATTCCGCACATAAACAACCCAGGACCGGACAGGAAGACCAACTTTCAAAGGCTGGCTCACCCGAATCACCAACAAACAAATATATGCTCCCACTTCCCCTCAGTGGCATCCATCCATTTGGTTTTATTCACCCAAGATTTGAGATTTCTGCCTCCAGAAGCATTTAGTTTGTGGTTTTGCATTAATGCTTAGTTTGCTCTAAGCATCGAGAAATTACATTTAAATATTCAGCAGCAACATATCTTTCCAGAGACAGTGTTTCTGTTACGCTGCATAATCCATGTAGCTCACTGAAAACTGTTTTTACTGGAACAACCTTCTTTTTCTGGGGCTTATTCAGTGATAACTCCTGAAGCGGGTGGTTTACGGGCCCTGAAGGCAAACACCTGACGCTCACAGGTAGACACTTGACATGCGACCACTAAGATGAAACTCTTTTAGACACAACACCTCCAAACCTTTTGTACAACACTTAAGAACAGTACGATTTATCATACACAGCATCACAGTTACAGGGATGTAGTCACTTCAATTCTATGTTTGCAACACCGGTTAGGGTTTTACATAACATTTACATTACATTGTATGTGTTAGTACATTTATATCTGTGTTCATTTGGTACTTTTTTTTAACAAGGCTAAATTGATGACTCTAAATCACCCGTAGGTGTGAATGGTTGTCTGTCTCTGTTCGTCTCTATGTGTCCTGTGATAGACTGGCGTCCTGTCCAGGGTGGACCCCGCCTCACGCCAGATGTCAGCTGGGATCGGCTCCAGCCCCCCGCGACTCCGACAGGGACAAGAGGCTGAAGATGAATGCATGAATGAATGTTTATGTCAAGCCTGGTGCCTTCACTAACACCGACAGGTCTACGGTTAATTCATTCAACAGTAGGATCGGATCGGTATCTGGTATTGGCCGATACGCTCAGCTCAGGTATCCGTATTGGATTAGGTCGGTGCGTCTCTACTCATTACTGAAGAAAAGGATGTAGTTAGTAACACTGTTATTGGTGTGGTGGTTAACACTGTCGCCTCACAGCGAGAAGGTTCTAGGTTCGCATCCCGGCTGGGGCCCTTCTGTGTGGAGTTTGCATGTTCTCCCCGTGTCTGCGTGGGTTTTCTCCGGGTTCTCCGGTTTCCTCCCACAGTCCAAAGACGTGCAGGTGTTCGGTTCATTGATGACTCTAAATCACCCGTAGGTGTGAATGGTTGTCTGTCTCTGTTCGTCTCTATGTGTCCTGTGATAGACTGGCGTCCTGTCCAGGGTGGACCCCGCCTCACACCCGATAACAGCTGGGATCGGCTCCAGCCCCCCCGCGACCCCGACAGGGACAAGAGGCTGAAGATGAATGAATGAATGAATGAATGTGATTCCCATCACTGGTCTCCTGCTTCCAGGCTAAGAAGTTTACTTCCCCAAATGTAAAATTGGATGACAGTTCATGTCGGACATTATTCAAAAGAGTTAGTTCTGTGTGAAATCATTTGTAATAAAAACATCATAACTGGAGACTGATAATGTGAAATTATTGTGCACTTTTAACTTCCTCTTCGGTTTGATCGCAAATCAAATCGTCCTCAGAATTCAAAGTGCATAAATACATTTCAGTGAGAAGACAAACACATGAATATTCCACAGCAAATATAGACATTAAAACACTGCAGTCCTATATATATATTCATGCAAATATATGGAATCCACACGTACATAGGCGCCTCACAGAGTCCTTGACCCACATATAGGTAACATTCATCCCTGAGGGGCCAAAGAATGAACAATGAAGTGGGTCAAAAGGCCCACTCCCACACACACTGAGTGATCTTGTAAGCCAGATGGCCAATTTAGTCTGAGCCAAGAGAAAATGAATCACAACACATTTTGTCCTCCTTCTGACTAAATACAATCACGGTGCAGAATAAACACCCTGCAGCCTCCTGCTGAGCACCGTCAGCACGTCAGGTGCAGCACGCTCACACAACATGCACACACACACACGCACACACACACGATCACAGAAGGAAACACTTTCATTGTCAGTGTAACACCATACAGAAGTGTGTACTTCACTGTGTACGTCTGTGCTCTTTAACATATAACTTTACTTCAGTCAGAGTCGCTGTTGCACCTTTTTTACACTCAAATCTAAATTCACATTTATTCAAATGGTAACCTTAGCTTTGCGACTTGCAAAAACTTTCGCAAAGACTCGTTCCCCGACCACCTACACTAACCTTAACCATCTGGCAAGACTTTCGCAAATCCTGAGTTACCAAATACGCACAACCTTTATTTTTGCTAAATTTGGCGGACCACGAGTCGAGTTCCACTGGTTTAAATGCTTGTTCAAAACCACTTCCACACTGGCAGGAGTATATTTGTCATGGGAAGCTACAAATAATAGTCTAAATAATAGTTTTTCCCTAAAGACAGTGAAATCTGAAGATACTAGTTGTCTAAAAGACAACATATTCAGGACCCCTTGTTGTTTTAACGTTACTGGTCATTCTCTAACTGGCAGGGTGTGGTTACATTTAGGCAGTGAAACTACGTGGTTAGGTTTAGAAAAGATTGTGGTTTGGGTAAAAAAACTACGGTTGTTATGTAACTTACATTTGTGACATAAGTATGTCACACAAGTAAGTTACCTTAAAAACTTAATAGTTGGTTTCACACGGGACACAAACAGCGGTCTCCTGAGTGAAAGTCCTGTGTTCATTTGACCCGTCATTCCACTCTCACCTCGTCCCTACACAGACTTTAGCGCTGTTCAGACGGGATTAGTTAGACTGTAATATAAATGGCCAATTGGCATGGGATCAAGAAATCCCTGTATTCTACCAGAGGCGGGAGGGGTTACTCAATCTACGTGCTGCCGTCACCTCCCTGTCTCCATGTGCGTGTTACGTAGCTTCCTGATATCACAAAATTAAGTAAACATAAAACTACAGGACAGAATCGATTATTTAAGAAGTGTTCAGAGAGCTTCTTCAGAGGCCTTTATGCTAAAAAATGTGGGAAACTGTGCATTAACAGGAAATGACAGAATATACACATATTTTTTACAGACATTCTGCGGGATATTTACTGACATGGAGCATTCAGACAGGACTAAAACCGCCGGTAAAAATGACCTTACCCCACATCCCCACATTAAACTCACCCCGTCCGAAAAGGGCTTTTGGCACTCTTTATAGTACATCATCTCACTGCACCGCGTTCGAGCACTTGACAGACCGTTGCGTCTCATACAGACACTCAACGGTGCCTTGTGCGTCGGTATCAAACGGCATATCAGTATCAAGCTGCCATATCTGAGGAGATGGGAGTGAGCAGGTACTTACAATATTGAGGACTCAGAGAACAAGCAGCTGCACACACACACACACATACACACAACCCCCCCATTGTGACAGGTTTTAAATATCACATCACTGCATGGGCTGCCTTGTTGAAAAGCCTTTCTTCCCAACGCCTGGTTTATTGCCTTTGTTTCCATCTTTTCAGCACAAAACAGAGTCTAAAAAAAAGAAACGCTTCTAAAGCCTCCATTTGCCTCAGCTCTCATTGTTACGTTGACTGCAGCCATTGTTGGAAAGCACCGGTCGCTGCTATTTCCAGTTTCCCCTGGTTACCATTTCTCTTTTATAATCATCATCATGTGCGGCTCATATTGAGCTGAGGCGTAAACAGGCAAATAAAACAAAGCTGCAGTTTAATACACACAGTTTGTAAAACACAGACCACTACAGAGCTTACACCTGTTTTCATGCCGACATAAGACTTGTTCCTGCGAAAAGAGTGCGTGAAATGAAGCTTTACGTACAGATGAATGCTGCAAGTTTGGGAGGATGGACGGGTTTTCTCATACGCTGATGACCTACTTCACTATATTGGTGGGGATGTGACAGGGAGAGAGGAGAGAAACAGCACAGATCAGTAGTATTTTACTGCTGAACCATCCCAGTCAGTATAATCTTGAAAGTCTTTAGTCAATGCAACATGTTCAAACAGCCCCCCCCCCCCCCTAATTAGAATACACACACTTAAAACACAGACCACTACAGAGCTTACGTCTGTTTTCATGCCGACACAAGACTTATTCCTGCGAAAAGAGTGCGTGAAATGAAGCTTTACGTACAGATGAATGCTGAACGTTTGGGACGTATGCTGATGACCTACTTCACTATATTTGTGGGGATTGTGACAGGGAGAGAGGAGGAGAGAAACAGCACAGATCATACGATTGTCCTGTAAAGTTGTAAAATCGTTATTTAGCTTTTACTGCTGAACCATCTTTAGTCAATGCAACATGTTAAAACATTTTCCCCCCTCTAATTAGAATTAAATACCAAGTTCTTTCCAGGAAACATCCTCGGTAACGGTGGAATTAATGAAATTATAATAAAGCGTGCACCAAAAGGGTTGAATGCAAATTGAATGCCAGCCTTAACGTTACATTATGAAACATCTTTGTGTTAAGGGTGGGATCACTGGGAAGCTCACAGAGTTTCCAAACTGGAAACAATAAAGGGAGCATAAATGTGTGTCAGTAAATCTCATGGCAACCCGCCTATTATATTGTAATATTTCTTACACAAGTGGGTTCTTTGTCCTGAGGGCAGGTCAGGGAACGCCAGCAGGTCACCAGAAACATCAGGATTTATCCTTTGGGGGGAAATATGATTACCACAGCAGCATGGTCAATATTTGATTTGGACCAAAGGTATTGGACAGACAGACTAGAAGCCTATTATTATCCTGCAAAACCCTAAATTATAGTTTATGTTTTTAAAAATTCTCGCTTTCTACAGCAAACAAGCACGGAAACTACAGCATCGTTGAGGTAAGGGAAGGACGGTTACTGCAAAGGAACTATGGGTAAGGTTAGACGAGAAAAAACACTTGGTTAAGGTTCAGGAATTATCGAGGCGGCCAATAAAAAGACAATGAAATTGCAGGTTTGTGATGTGGTACTCTGGCCTCCTGCAGGGCTGCGAGCTGCTGTAAACGCGGTGTTTCAATACCGAGCTGTTGACAAGACAACCACAGAGCAAGTTCCCTGGAAGTAACCGGCAAAATGGTCACATTTTTATGCCCCCGGGCTGGTGATAGCCATTAGGTTTGCAGGTTGTCCGTTCATCCCATTCTTGTTAATGTGATATCTCAGGAACCCCTGGAGGGATTTTCTTGGAACATGGCACAAACGAGGATGAACTGATTCGATTTTTGGAGGTCAAAGGTCACTGTGACCTCACAAAGTGTGTTTTTGGTCATAATTCAAGAATTCCTGCGCTAATTATTACAATATTTCACACATAACTCAGGAACAGAAGGGGGGACATCTGGTTGGACACTGAATTGGTGACACTTATCTTGACGATGTGGTGACTGTTAAGATCTTCTGTGCTGCCAGGTTGAAAATATGTGTGAAACATACTATTTCAACAAAAAATACACTTAATACCTTTTTATTAAATTCCTTCAAAGTCTTAACTACATTTATTAACTAAGTGTGAACAGTTTGGATGTTAACTCACATCCCCTACAACGATGGAGCAACGGTGACATGAAGACGTACGTTTCATTTACGTTCCCCACACCGATCCGCTCGTTGCGTTAACCTTAGCGCATGTTGCTAACTTTGTACAGCTAAGAGTTCCTGGATCACCTGCATCAGTCTACACACCGCATAGCGCGCAGTTGAGCCACACTAAATCACTGCAGGGTAAAACCTGTTCAATGCAACACCATTACTTTCCACCTTTGGCGCTGACACTGAACATTGGTTCTGGGTGTAAATCATGAGGTGCAGAGGTGTGATCCACAGGGAACCGGAGTTTGTCTGTCCCTGTCTTTTAACTGCAGGCAACATTTAGTAAAACCTAAAAACCACAGAGGACAAAAGCATGTATAACTACACAACACAGCAAAAGCATTGCTCACTTCCCATAACTTAAACTTAAATCAATGCAATAAGACAGTGAGCTGGCTGCTGCGAGATTCATCACGCTATAAAAACCACACTGGACAATACAACCACAGGGCGACGGCTGTGTCTCTGCAGTCTGCGGTGTACAGGAGGGGGGACAAAATAGTGCCATGAAACAGCACAAAACAAGGAGGTTTCACTTGTAATAAAAGTCAAGAATAAAAGCTTCTTCCAGCTAACCCAATGACAGGTTAAAGAGAGTGGGTTTGCTTGCAGCAGGGCCACTAATAAGAAGAATATAGACGTTTTAAAGCTTATACACACAGTTTTGAAATGAGCTACGACCCCTGATTTAAACGTATGAACGCAGCGAATAGTTAACCCCTTTGGGAGTACTACACACTTGACTCATTTATGTGATTGGATGATTGAATGGGTTAAGGTTAATAGTGTTAGCCGCTGCACTTGGGGTTGTCAGTCAAGTTCCAGGGGGCCGGTTTCAAGGGGCCAATGTCGACCCTCTGTGACATACCTTCCAACGCGTAAACAAGAAACAGTATCTCACATTAGTATGTTAGGAGTTTAAAGGTCTGTCACCAGGTCCGCTGAAGACGTTGCTTACATTTTGTGCATTTAAGTGCGTGTTTTTTTAGCCTGTGGGAACCCAGAAGCAGAGCAGTGAAGCTCTTATTTCTCGTCCGCGGCGCTGTAAACAGCTGAAAGGGCTGCTGTCATAATGAGGCAGAGGGGAGGGAGTCTTAAAGCTGACTTATCAGAGCCGCCTGAAGGCTCCGGCTTGTTTTTTTTCTTCTTTTTTTGCTGAATTAAATTTCACCAGGATCACCAGAGGCACAACTTTAAAGCTGTTAGATGACAAAAAAAAGTAGCAGGAGTTATGAGGGAGGCGACGCCAGTCATAGCATGTGTCCGCCCGGGTGTCACGTTTCCACCGCTGGAGCTGATAAATACCCGTGACCACTGCAGTGAGTCGTTTGTTCCTTTCACACTAAAGACAGAAGACTGATGTCGGTGGGGATTTTGTCCGGTCAGAAAGGGACCTATGAAGACATTTGTATGCGCTGTACAAACTTGAATTGACTAATATAAATGTTAAACCTACATTAAGTGTTATTTCAATAAGAATATTGAATCCAATGACGCCTGAAAATACTAAGAATTAACAACCATCTCTGTAGCTTTAACCGTTTAAAGCCTCTTTTGGCTCTTTATGTTGTGTTTTGCATCTCTCCCCTGCCCACACACTTTAAATGGAAAAACCATATGTAAACCAATGTAAATCCCTTGCAATGGTCTGTGCCCTATCTTGAGGTTACGCCCTTATATCCCATTTCCACCTGGGTATTAACGTCGGTATCTTTGTTATCTGAATTATTTCACAGGCCTTTGCATTTACACTTAGTATTAAAAAGCTTTCTTGTTATCTCAGGTCTGCCTGCTTTGGGATTGGATCTCAATATGCTAATGTGGCTGATACGTCCAAAATATATGTATCACTGCAGAAATACTCCTTTACCTCCTTCTGCATGGATGCAATTCTCCCAATTGATCATAACTTCCCACCAAATGCATCTATTGTAGGCTCTACCAGCTAAAACACAACGCGCTGTCTGCCACCAGCTTTGCGTGGAAATAACAAAGATGCAAAGTGCACTGTGAACGCATAACACAGCTTAACAGAATGACTTTGAAAATGCCAAATTTCTTTCATTAATGAATTTAGTTTGTTTGGTATAAGGCTGTGCTCGGATCTCAGATGCCTCGCAGCTGCAGGCCAAGTTCATGCTGCATGCAAAGTTCATGTTATGTGTTATATATGTTAGTTATATGGTAGTTAAAGTCCACCCTCCACTCAAAAACATGTTTTTCTTCTCGTTCCCCCAGCTGGATGTTTGAGCTGCACTGTGCAGAATGATTTATGTGCAGAGTTTGACACGAGAATGCTGTTTTCACATTCTACAGTATCTGCTGAGAGTGTGTGTGCGCTCACTCTGGGCTCATTGAAAATCAGATTATTAAAGGGCGGGGCCCACGAGCATGATTTGTGAAATCACAACTAGTTTGGAAGTCAATCTTGGTCCAATTTGCAACTCATACGAGTGTGATGTAGAGCCTTAGAGCTGCCAGTGGACACACACTGGGAGGGGAGACATCTTGTGTCCAGCAGGAACATTTCAATTCAATTCAATTTTATTTATAGCGTCGAATCATAAGAGAAAAGACGGACAGATGGACAGAGAGAGACAGACAGACACACTTCCAGAGATGCAAGCAAAGCCTAACAGTAACTATAATAATATTTATAATAATGTGAATATGACGCATATGTTAAGACAGTTAATACAACAAAATAGTAGGAACAAGCACAGCTGAGGTGACAGAATATGAAAATGATAATAATTATGGTGGCAAACATGATCAATGATGAGTAGTAGCAATAGCAGCTACAATACAGCTACAAATGTTATAGTTTATTAAACTAGTGATAGTTTATATGAGTAACAGTGACAATAGCAGCAGGAAGCGTCATGCAGGACCACGGCAGCAGGCACCACCACCATCAGCAGAGACCTGCGAGACGACAAAGCACAAACAGCTCCGGGGAAGAAGTTGAGTTAGTAACATGCACTGATGAGACATGAATGATTCAGACAGAGAGGAGAGAAGCTCAGAGTATCAGGAAAAGTATTATCCCCCGGCAGACTAGGCCTATAGCAGCATCATTAAGCAGAATAAAGTCTCATCGTAAGTCCTAGCTGTAAGCTTTATCAAAAAGGAAAGTTATAAGTTAACAGTGTCTGCCTCCCGAATAACACTTTTAGAAACCAACAAATTGCTCATATTCATAGATTCTTTTCTTTTTTATTATATAGAAGCAGTCAATTTATTTTAGACCATTTTAATGTGAAAATTATACTATTACTACTATTTTTGCAGAAAGAACATTTAACATTTTTTTGTTTCACACAGACTGTTTGTATATGTCTTAATATATGTCTGTAAGGGAGCGTGTCTGACACAGACAATAATTCAATTTAGTTTTTTTATTTAGACTTTTTCACTTCAACTAACATAACTTAATGGAGTCAACCGTTGTGCTGTTCCCACCCACAGCCCCTGTTAGCAGAGGCGAGGTTTTGTGGGCTGGAGGCTCACGGGAATGAGAATCATTAGATATGCCCAGAATTTCTGATTAGATTATAGTTGTGTGTGTGTGTGTGTGTGTGTGTGTGTGTGTGTGTGTGTGTGTGTGTGTGTGTGTGTGTGTGTGTGTGTGTGTGTGTGTGTGTGTGCGTGTGTGTGTGTGTGTTTTTGTAAGGCAGAGGGCATAAATGGGTTATGGGACCTCTGGATGTTTAGGGGGGAGGGGGTAACTGATTGTACCTCCTGCCATTGCTCAGATCCTGTGACAGCGTTTGCCCTGAAGGGGACTGTCGCGTCACAATTGACCCCTTGGTAAGATTGTTGCCATGGTCACAAGACGCCTTAATGAACTAATGAATCACTCTGGCACACCTCGGCTCAGACACATCAGTGTCTCGTTGAGGGCGCAGAGGGAGGGAGGGACGAGGCGGGGCCAAGACTCCACAGAGACACAATACGGCGTTTGGTTTAAGCAGTCCGAGGGACCCAGGTGGCCAATTGTTCCCAAATGTAGTGAATCAAAATTTGGTCAGGGCTGCTCTTAATCACCGGCAGTCAGCACACTTCAAACCCATTCTTCTCTGATTACATTAATAAGACATCCAGGACTGCGCCGTTATAGTAGTTTATATTTGAGAGACTGTAAACCCTTTTGTGTGTTCTGTTCTGCCGTACGTGGAAATATCCCCTGACTTTATATTTTTATTACATTATTAATCATTTAAGGAATACGTCAACATATCGGGGAACGAGCTCATTTGCTTTCTTTCTGAGAGCGACATGAAAGGGTCAAAGTCGCTCGCGGTCAGATTAAGGATTCGGAAACAGACATTTTCTGTCCTGAAAGCAGAAGCACATTATTGCCACATGTCCCCCCTTGCATGCTGGGATGGACTCATGTGCCCACATGTTCCTTAAGATGCAAAAGTGGATCTGAAAAATTAAAGTTTAATGATAATATAGTTTAATACAGAACAGAACAGATCCAGTCACTGTGACGTTAAACCAAACGAGGAACCAGGATGACAAACTACTTCATTTTAAATGGTAGAAACTGAAGTCACAGCTTGTTGTGGCAGAATTGATTCCACTGAAACTGATTGTGGTTGGTCTTCATATATATACACATATATAATGCAGCACAATTACATTACACGTCCCATTGGAAACTTTTTCTGCAGGGGATAACTCATTGCATGCAGTCCCTGTGGGGTTCATTTGTCATAAGGTTGAGTTGTATTTTACCTCTTACTGTATATCACGGCCACTTCGCAGCAATAAAAACATAATTGAACAGTGTGATAATACAACAGTGACGAGGCGACCACATCACAGGGTCTTTTCACTTTGCTGTAATCACTACAGCAGCACACATAATGGTGATATACTGTATAATCAGAGGCCTGGACGGGCAGATTTTATCTCTTCTTCTGTCTCTGGCCAAACTTTTTACAGTCTGCCAGGGTGACGCATTGTGCTGCCACGAGATGAGCTTCGCTTGCACGATTTGGAAATGCGACCTCAGCAAAAGTGATGCTGAGGAAAGAGGGTTTCCCCAAAAGTATCCATTGGTCCCGTTCATACTGCAGCGAGAACAAAGAGGATGCACCAAGCACACGTTCTGACTCTCATAGGACTGCAATCTGTAAAGTGTTTGAATATGATGCAGGACTAATCACTGTGTCTTAAGATGTCCTGCATCTGTCCCGTCAACAGTTTTGCAGATGTCCACAGAGGATTTGTTGTTGTTGTTGTTGTTGCAGCACTGTAATTGGCCACTAGGACAAATTGTCAGCGAGGCTGACTCACTGCATCGTCTCCAGCCCGTTTAAAGAGATAGTTCAGGATTGTTTGAAAGGGGTTGTGGATGTAGATTTTGTAGATGGCGTCTGCACGCCTCTAGATCAGAGAAGCACACAGCCCCTTTACGACTGGGAACTGAAGCCGTTGTATCCATCTGTGCTCTCGTCAAAGCCACCAGACTCCTTTGACAGAAACAATCATTTTACCTCGCAGAACACAGGAGTCGCTTATCTACCACTGCCGTGATGGGATAGTTTGTTCATGTTATCGTGTGACTTTGTTGTAAGGAACTAACAAAACTAACAAACAAACTAATCGTTCAAGGCAGCGGTAGACCAGCAACTCACATGATCTGTGAGGTAAAATGATTGTGACTGTTAAAGGAGTCTGGTGGCTTTGGAGAGAGCATAGATAACGACTTGTCAAAATGGCGGCGTGCCAATCTCTTTCTACTGTACGTAACATACTCATACTCGCGTTTACATGCACATCAGTAACCCGAAAATGGTCTCTCCCCGGTTAAGGGAATAATCAGATTAGTTTTGATAAGTTCCCTACATATACATGAGAGGGGGTTGAATGGGAAAATGACGGGAGTAACTTGACCTCCCGTACAGTAGGTGGCGCTCTGCCAAAAAACAGCTGGTTGAAATAGGCCTTTATCTTCCGGTTCACCTTTGTCAAATCAAGTGGTGGCAAAATGGACGACTTTTGGACAGGAAAACAGAAACAGGTCTTCTTGGTAGTGATGTGACTTGCCGTGGGAAAGTCCTCCCTCGGTTTAAAGATAAAGCTTGTGATGTTGTTGTTTTTTTTACGTTGTTTTCGGCGTCATTGCTTCCGGCGTCATTGCTTCCTGGTTAATTCTATTGAATTCAAAAGCCACTGCCACGGATTGGGGAGAGGGGAGTTCTTACCTCTTGCACATGCGCAGACGCGAAACCCGATAGTAATCCAGGAAGGCTGTACACGCACAAATAATTGGGCAACTGGAGGAGTTATCTTGGTCTGTTAAGTGGGGTATGAGAGCTCCAAGTTACCCAGGGTATGTTGTTTACATGGTGTTAGAGAAACCGGAGTATGCCCTTGAGCTGGTTTTAAACTCACTGACTGACTATGCCTCGTACCACCCCTCTTCAAAAGAGCTGAACTATCGCTTTAATACTAACATGCTCCTGGAGCTGCAGCTCAGACTGGACCAATGCAGCCTCTTGTGTTTAGGCAGTAAAACTAATGAACACACACGAAAGGATCTGTCCAATGGTGTCGAGTGCTGTTGCCATTTGGAGGCTTGTTAGTGTGATTGCTGTCATTTTCTTTAAGATGTTGTTTTTTCATAAACAAGTTATTAAAACCCTGTTTCTCAAACAGAAGACCATGAAGCCCCTTTGCTTTTTGGGGTGAATGGCGTCCTCTCTTACATTCCCAGCCCTTCCTCTCTCAGAGTCTGTTCAAACCATCGGCCCTTGACTTCGTCTGGCATCCCTGTGGTGAAACACTCTGCCCCCCAATCTGTGTGAGCAGAGCAGCCAGTGTGTGTGTGGGCTTCAGGGTACACAGACGTGGATGATGATGGCAATGAACTTGAGTACAATGTCCTTCGACTACTTCAAAGATTTCTCTCTGCCATGATGGATGATCGCGCCCATGTTGGCCTACATAAGAGCCCAGGTCTCATTTATTTTCTACACTTTGAACCGCTCAAAGCCACGGCAGGTTCAGCTGTGTCGTGGTCATGAACATGATACGCCGCACATACATGAAATCCCCTCCTGAGGAGTGTTTGAAAGGAGCACTGTGTAGGGGTTTCTCCCATCTCGTGATACACATGTATATTGCATTCAAATGAATAGGGCTCTCTAGCGCCTCGCTTTTTCAAACGTGCGTTGTGACCTGGTTGCAACCACGGTAGGCGCTATGTGCCGGGAAGCAGTTTGCCCTCGTTTTCTGAATTTGCAGGTCTTTCCGGGTGGTTCTGCATCTATTATATTTATTTTATTCATTTTGCATCTTTTTGTGGTGGTTTTGCATCTAATTTTAGTCATTTTGCATCTTTTTGGGGTGGTTTTGCATCTATTTTTAGTCACTTTGCATATTTTTCTGGTGGTTTTGCATCTATTTTTAGTCATTTTGTATCTTTTTGTGCTGGTTTTGCATCTATTTTTAGTCATTTTGCATCTTTTTGTGGTGGTTTTGCATCTATTTTTAGACACTTTGCATCTTTTTGTGGTGGTTTTGCATCTAATTTAAGTGATTTTTCATCTTTTTGTTGTGGTTTTGTATCTATTACATCTATTTTAGTCATTTTGCATCTTTTTGTGGTGGTTTTGCATCTAATTTAAGTCATTTTGCATCTTTTTGTGCTGGTTTTGCATCTATTTTTAGTCATTTTAAATTTCTCTCATCATTTTGCTTCTCTCAGCCGTCTGTAGTTTTAAATAGACAGGAAGGACATTGAAGCCTCTACAGAGCTTAACCGTCCTATGTAAATACTGTACAGATGAGAAATGATTGAGTCACGAGGATGAGTCCGGTTGTTGACAGAGGTAATTGTGCACTAATAAGAACTTATTTATGAATGGAAATGTTGATTTGATATAAATAAATCACTTAAAACGCTACACAATGCCCCTTTAAGAAAGACTCATGGTTGATGAATCTCTGACTTTCACAGTGATCAAATTAAACACAAAAGCCGTTCAGACTGTCATCTTTATTGTAAGATATGAACTGAATGGTCATCATGTTAAAGAGGAACTTGATTTTACCAGAAAAGCTCAGGCTGGGAGGGTCCAAGACTATAAATATGCATCAAAATGTATCATGGGAAATGTTCTGTCACAAACTCCTCTTCTCACTTTCCAGTTCGTACATCCTTGTTTCTTTTCCTCTCCTTCTCTCCTCACATCGTAGTCCCTCCCACCTGAGACGTGAGCCGGGGAGTCAAGGCAATGACTCCCCTGCGTTTAACAAAAATGAGACATCCACGCTTCGGAGCCGCATTTTAAAGCAGCGTGAACTAAAATACAACATGTGGAACAGCTGCCATGGTTTGTATACTCCAGCTGTGTGTCACGCCTCTCGTATACGTATATCACTTCCCTTTATTCCTCTTTTATGTCAAACTGTTAACGTACACATCAGAAGAGGACATCAGACTCACACACAGACGGACGAAGCATTGAGAAAATAAAACAACAAGAAGCCAAACACACAAAAAGACAGAAACGAAACAAATGGTCAAATAAACAAAGTGACAATAAAGATGCAAGTGTAAGTTAGTCCTGAATAACAATCTCATCATACTTTGACCAAAGTGTGGGTGACTGTGGCTCAGAGGAAGAGTGGGTCGTCCTCCATTTGAGATATTGGTGGTTCGATCCCGGTCTACATGTTGAAATGTCTTTAGGCAAGACACTGAACCCCGAATTGCTCCCTGTGCTGCACATGGGTGTGTAAAAGTGGTGTGAATGGTTAGATTAGATTAGATGGTCTGTAGATGTCCACCGCTGTCTGTGTGAATGTGACAGACACTGTGAAAGTGCCTTGAGTAGTCAGAAGACTAGAAAGGCGCTTTATAAGTCCATTTAAATGTGGTGAATAATTATACAAAATAAAATGAGCGTGAGGTTTAAGGGAAATTAAAGCTTATACTCTTATTGTGAGTTTCCTAAGGCTGACGGTGCAGACAGATGTGCGTCCTCCACAGAGCTGGGTCTGTCTGTCGTTCCTGTCTGTTATAGTGAAGGTTTTCAACGCCACCGTACTCTACGGGGGAATTGTTGGGTCTCTGTAAATCATAAACAAGTCATAGAGTGTGGTCTTTACCTACTCTGTAAAGTGTCCTGAGATAACTGATGTTATGATTTGACACTGTAAATAAAATTGAATTGAATTGAAGTGTAAGTTCACTTAAAAGCATTAAAGATGTCGCGTTAACGTTCATTGTTTCCATAGCTTGTAGATGTAGTATTTGTCTCTGTAACCATAGCAACCGAATCTAAAAATCTATGTAGCACGATTTCTGGGTCACGGCTTCTGTGTGATCGTTCTACATCCATCCACCAGATGCCCTCAGACTTTACCTGGCCCGGTCACCTGACTCTCCCACTCACCTGCTCACCTGTTTCCACTTTCCCCTTGTCAGCCCTTTGCACTCATTCCCTGCCAGGTTGTTCTGTGTGTGCCTTGCTTTTGCAGCCATCTGAACCTGCACCTGAACCTGCACCTGCACCGGCACCGGCCTAACCTGGAGGCTTATGGATCTTCACTGAGCTGTCCCTGTCTGGATCATGTGCATTTACTGGATCCATTGTGCTGCCGTTGCCTCTCACTCAGCTGCCTGGACAGGAAAGTGAGTATCATCTCCTCTGACACCTGTCTCCTGTCAGGTCTGGTTACATTTACAACATGCATTTACTTTAATTGACCATTAAATCCTCTGTTTTTCTTCTTTCTCCTCCCGTCCCCTCTGTCTGCCTCTCTTTTGTTTGCTTTCCAGCCACATGACAGCACTCAACATGACCGGAATAAAGAAGAAGAAGAAGAAGAAGCAGTGAGAAGAAGGTGAGGGGAGAGGATTAAAAAAATACAGTGGAATAAAGATTTGGCAGAAGAGAATCGTCTTTCTGCCTCTCCTCGCCGTTACAGCTGTGGGGGAAGAGAGGGATTTCAGATGGGGTTTGGGATTTCTCCCCACTTCAAAGACTTTTTCACACGAGCTTCTGACTTTTCTTTCCACTCTTACATAAAACAGACTTCATTTCAAAGGGCCGGCCGTGTTTGTGTGGCCCGAGCTGCACGTCTGTGAGCCAGAGACCAATATAGATTTTTACCGCAATATCTCGTCACGCCCCGTTCACTATGACTCCGATGCTGTTTCTGACTTTAGTGCTACACGTAGAATTTTTAAAACGCCAGCGTGTCGAGCACGGACGTATCCTGAGACAATGGGCCCCTGGGCGCAGACATGTCGTCAGAGGCCCCCCGCTCTGTCTACGTAGGAACAAGACATCCAAATTTAAAGAGTCGACTTTTGGTGGTTTTGCATCTCTTTGTGTTCATTTTACTTCCATTTCAATTGTTTGGTATGTTTTTTTGATTGTTTTGCATCTATTTTTAGTCATTTTGCATCTTTGTGTGGTGGTATTGCATCTATTTTTAGTCATTTTGCATCTTTTTGTGGTGGTTTTGCATCTATTTTTAGTCATTTTGCATCTTTGTGTGGTGGTTTTGCGTCTGTTTTTAGTCATTTTGCATCTTTTTGTGGTGGTTTTGCGTCTGTTTTTAGTCATTTTGCATCTTTGTGTGGTGGTATTGCAACTATTTTTAGTCATTTTGCATCTTTGTGTGGTGGTTTTGCATCTATTTTTAGTCATTTTGCATCTTTGTGTGGTGGTTTTGCATCTATTTTTAGTCATTTTGCATCTTTGTGTGGTGGTTTTGCATCTATTTTTAGTCACTTTGCATCTTTGTGTGGTGGTTTTGCATCTATTTTTAGTCATTTTGTATCTTTTTGTGCTGGTATTGCATCTATTTTTAGTCATTTTGCACTTTTTCGTGGTGGTTTTGCATCTATTTTAGACATTTTATGTTTCTTCTCAAATTTAGTTTCTCGCTGTGGTCATTTAACATCTATTTTTAGTAATTTCATGTTTCTTTGTTGTTTTTGTCTCTGTGCTCCGTAGGCCCGTTAAGTCATCCATCCATGGTGAGGAATATTTACTGCCATAAAATAATGAATATTGACTTTTGCTTTGAAAGCTAATGGTTCTACAAACATACTACTGCTGTTTACATTTGTTCTCTGTATATTTCATTTATATTTTGTGTAGTTTTAAACATAGGTGCATTAATAGTACTGATAATAATGATACTATAGAAGGCTACATCTACTTAAACTATGAACAGTGCTGAAATGTACTTGAGTACAATTTTGAGTTACTTTACTGAGTGTTTCCATGTTATGCTACTTTATATTTCTACTCCAATACATCCAATTATTTATATATATATGTATGTATATGTGTGTGTATGTATATGTGTGTGTGAATGTGAAATGGGCCATTCTGCATAATGAGTACTTTTGCTTTTGGTACTTTAACCTCTTAGCATTTAATGTTACAAAGTGCTTTACAGCCAAATAAAGAAGGATTCAATGAAACACACGTATAATTAAAAAATCAGAACTAGATCGGATGTTTGTTTCAATAGTTAAAGTAATTTTAAAAGGCGGGAAAGGAAATGGAGCAGAGAAGGGGATTTAAGAGGAGATTGACTGAAACTTCTGGACGTTCGGGAGCTTTCCAGTCAAAGTTGAGTTATGAGAGCGTGTGGTTTGTTGGGGCGCCTGCACAGAGAAGGGGGGGGGGGTGTTTTTGAGGGCGTAGCATGAATTTCCGGCATGTTATGGGGCAGCTCCTCTCCTCTGTGGCAGGTGAAGAGGCTGGCCAGGCCATCTGTCATGGATGCAGCGCATGCCTGTCCGCACCCTCCACAGGACAGCAGTGAAATGACTGGGGAATACTCAGGCAGCCCAAACTGAAGAGGAAATGGGGAGAAAACTGCAAAGAAGCAGAACATTAGCTGAGTAATGAGATTCAAGAACAGCAAATCCTGAGTCAGTCGGTCAGAGAGACGGTTAGATAAAAGGGGCTTCTTATCTACTGCTACACAACACCCGGGAACTGTGTTTTCAGATGGATCCACTCTGGATTCTTCGGTAACCGCGTCACTTCTTTAGTAACGGGGTCACTTCTTTAGTAACGGGGTCTGCTTCAGGCCGAGGTGGAGTGAGCCAGTGGGTTTACCGTGAGCTACTGATGTTTTTTTTTTTCTGATTTCTCAGGCGCTTTGTTTGAAACGATCGGCTATTTTTGCAAAACTATAACCATAAAACATAACGCATCTCATGCAAAAGTAAGTTCTTGAAAAAAATTGTTAAAGGGTAAGTCCGGCAAAAATTAACCTCATGGTCTTTTTCGGCAGGAAAATACATCAAATAAGCCACGGAGACAGTTTTCTTTCATCGATCAACCATGTAAAGAGAACGCCCGGGGAGACGCTAACAGCCTCAAAGGGCTAACTCGGGGCGGTGCGCTCGACGCATCCAAAATGTCATTTTTAACCATTACTACTGCTCAAAATAACACCAAACCTCTGCAGTAGCATGAGAAGAGTCCCTACACATAATATGAAGCACCAACAATATAGTTAGAAAACCAGGAGTTTATTTAAAAAGACTGCGACACAGGTGTCCTCCAGCTTGCCGGTCTTCTTGAAAGCGATGGCGCTGGTCAGGGACTCCAGGACCTTCTGAAGGGGCTCCAAGTCCACAGACAGCTTCTACACAAGTGCAGGCGGCCAAAGCAGAGACAGAGAGCAGAGATACGTGGTGTGGTGATTAGCACTGTCGTCTCACAGCGAGAGGGTTTGAATCCCGGCTGGGGCCCATGTTCTCCCCTTGTCTGCGTGGGTTTCCTCCGGGTTCTCCGGTTTCCTCCCACAGTCCAAAGACGTGCAGGTGTTGGGTTCATTGATGACTCTAAATCACCCGTAGGTGTGAATGGTTGTCTGTCTCTGTTCGTCTCTATGTGTCCTGTGATAGACTGGCGTCCTGTCCAGGGTGGACCCGCCTCACGCCTGATGTCAGCTGGGATCGGCTCCAGCCCCCCACGACCCCGACAGGGACAAGAGGCTGAAGATGAATGAATGAATGTTTTACAAGTCTGTGCCTTACCAGTAGGTCCCAGTTGACAGGTCGTCCGTACAAGTCGATTACCGAATACACTGGAGTTCAGTTGAACTGACCCTGATTTAGCCCCCCTATGTGCCGGCCTGGACCCTACACATATCGGCGGCTCGAGTTCCATGTAAGTGGAGTTTTGCGGCTCGCCGGCACATTGGGCGGTGGTGTCGATGACGTGAACTGTTGTGCGACCCAGTTTCAAAAGCAAGAAACAGCTGATCACAGAAACGAGAGACAGCAAGTAGTCGCCTGCTCATCACTTCAACCGCGATGGAAAAATATCGACCACAGCAACACAGTCTCACACCCAACACGTCAAAAACTGACGCCTGGTCAGGGGCCTTTGGCGTTAGTTACTGACTAAAAAGGTCTCCTTAAACGTACAAACCCGACGCAGAGGGCTTTCAACTCATTCCACAACACAGTGTCGTGTTGGGTGTGAGACTGTGTTGACCGCAGAGATGAGCACATAACCACTACATAACTATTTAAAACCTCTCGTTTTTGTCATTGTTTACCTGTTTACACTCTTTATTGAGCTCAAGCTCTGGTTTGTAAATTAACTCATGACCTCAAAGTGTGTCCACAGTTATCCGTGTGGACATGAGCTAAAAAGCCTGGCAGTGTAGAGACCAGTGTTTACGGTTTTTGAAGTGTTACATTGCAAACCAAGAGTGCATTTGTGGTTAATGCAAGTGTCGTTGGTTCCAGAGAAAGAGTGCTTCAAGCATCACTGCTAGTGTTAAACACCCAGACAAAGCTAACAGAGGAGCGAATGTGTGGGCCGGCGGTTGAGGGAAAACAGTTCTACAGAAGGAGAAGCCTGGTTAGAATCACGATGTATTAGTGCGAGGGCGGATCGATTTCATGTGAGAGATGGTTTCCTCCGGAGTGGAGAGAGTATTTGGCTCAAATCCAATCCAAATATTCCCTGATTTGAGGTGCAAGATACACTTTTACACACGTGTGTGCAGCTGCTGCTGTCCTCCTTTCAGCACGGAGCTCCTCTGAGGTTCATTCTGAGCTGACAAAGGCTGATAGTCATGATTCATGTAGCTGCTTATGGAAGAGCCAGTTTCTGCCACTGACAGAAATACATCGCTGATAGACAGTATGTGTGTATATAGAGATTCATCTTCATCTCCATCCTCGTCCCTGTCGGGGTCGCAGGGGGCCGGAGCCGATCCCAGCTGACTACGGGCGTGAGGCGGGGTCCACCCTGGACAGGACGTCAGTCTATCGTAAATAGTCATAATCGAGACAACAAGTCGAAATTGAGATAAAAAGTAGTAAAAAGTGAGATACAACTTCAAAATTATGAGATAAAAAGTTGAAATTATGAGATAAAACTATGGAAGCCCCGAAAGGGCGTACGTGAAACTAAGGTTGCCCGAAAAAGTTATATATGAGGAGCTCTTTTCCAAAACGCTATGAATCCATTTCAATAGTTTTCAGGAAAATGACATTTTTTACCTTTTTACCCAAACATTTGGTTCATATCGGTTTATCTTTATTTACGGCTCAGTCTGAACGTGTTGAACGGACGGACGACACAAAAAACTCTCCCGCTTCAGAGCGCCGCCATGTTGGATCGCATTGACCGCTCACTGGATTCTGATTGGTCGAGAGTTTTAATCAGTTTATAGTCATTTTTTCACTTTTTGTGGTGTTTTTAATCGTTTTTAGTAATTTTGTCACATTTTTGTGGTGTTTTTCACCTGTTTTTAGTAATTTTGTCACATTTTTGTGGTGTTTTGCATCTGTTTTTAGTAGTTTTGTCACATTTTTGTGGTGTTTTTCATCTGTTTTTAGTAATTTTGTAACATTTTTGTGGTGTTTTTCATCTGTTTTTAGTAATTTTGTCACATTTTTGTGGTGTTTTTCATCTGTTTTTAGTAATTTTGTCACATTTTTGTGGTGTTTTTCATCTGTTTTTAGTAATTTTGTCACATTTTTGTGGTGTTTTTCATCTGTTTTTAGTAATTTTGTCACATTTTTGTGGTGTTTTTCATCTGTTTTTAGTAATTTTGTCACATTTTTGTGGTGTTTTTCATCTGTTTTTAGTAATTTTGTCACATTTTTGTGGTGTTTTGCATCTGTTTTTAGTAATTTTGTCACATTTTTGTGGTGTTTTTAATCTGTTTTTAGTAATTTTGTCACATTTTTGTGGTGTTTTTCATCTGTTTTTAGTAATTTTGTCACATTTTTGTGGTGTTTTTCATCTGTTTTTAGTAATTTTGTCACATTTTTGTGGTGTTTTTCATCTGTTTTTAGTCGTTTTTTCACTTTCACTCAGTCTGAACATGTTGAACGGACGGACGACACAAAAAACTCTCCCGCTTCAGAGTGCCGCCATGTTGGATCGCATAGAAAGCTCACTGAGTTCTGATTGGTCGAGAGGACGTATCGCATTTTAGGCTAAAAATAGGTTTGGCGCTGGTCGCGGTTTGGAAAGGAACTGCATCTTTAGACCATTTTAAACAGGGAAATATAGAGATTTGGCAGAAACACTGATGAAGCAGTGAAAAGGTTCTGTTTACAGCAAAGTGACAAACTCATTTTCGTTTTGGAAAAGAGCTCTTCATATATATATTTTTAAACGCTACACAGTTTAATTGTGCAGCTTATGACGGCTCGCATTCACATTTGCTGGGCGGCAGCCTCTAGTGGCCGTCGTGATTAAAGCAGGAGCGTTTTTTTTAAATTGTATTTCATTTTTTCTACATATTTTCGTGTTGAATTGTTCGGCTATATTTGACTTTATAGATGTTTTAACCCCTTCTTCTAAAGCAAACTTATAGCCTATGATGATTTTTTATATATCTATAAAAGGGGATGTGAGAAATATCCAAGTGAAATGAATAAATTAAATTAAAGAAAAAACAAAGAGTGCTTTCACCCCTGGAGACTACTACGAATCCACCTCCAAGACAGTTTCAATCACAGCTGTCCTCAGTATAACGTCCAATAATGCTTTTCACTTCCATCAAATGAATTCCATATTGATTCAAGTGGTGGGTGCTTTTAGTAATGATAATCTGTAAAATGATCACACGTGCTCCACATACGTTATGTTCTCAAGCTCCCTCTGGTGAACCTGTAGGAGGCTGTAAGTGTCCTGTAACCACGAGCGGTCCGTCTGCGTGTCTAATACCTGTGCTGTGTCCGCAGCTGTAGGCTCATCGTGTGAGACGGGCCTGGACAGCTGGGTGACCCTCTCCAGGAGGCTTCTCTGTGGCAGCTGTTAATTAAGGTGAGTCTTCAGACAGTGATGGAAACAGCAGACGCCGGCTCACTTTACCACAGGAAGTCCAGTGTGTGACCTTTGTTCCGCCCTGAACGCTGTCATTTAAACATTGTTTCCTGTGTTGAGCAATATCCTAATATTAATAATCTCCCGGCTGCTTTTTTTTTAAATAAGAAGAATATCAATTAGAAGATATGTTGCGATGATGAAATGTGCGTCTCTGAGTATTAGAAAAACAAACATTTTAAAGGGTTGTTACGGTGTTTATACCTGCAAGGTGGTCAAAAGCGGTTGCTGTGGTCGTCTTGCCGTATGAGTCCTACGATGACCTACATTTGTGGTTTATATGGTGGTAAAAACTCAGTCTTTATAATTACAGAGGGAACTTTATGAAGAGTTTATTTATAGTGCACCTTTTTATAGATCAATAAAAATGAAAATATTAGTGATAAGTCTTCAGGTGAGTCTTTAAC
This sequence comes from Echiichthys vipera, assembly GCF_963691815.1. Classification (NCBI taxonomy): domain Eukaryota; kingdom Metazoa; phylum Chordata; class Actinopteri; order Perciformes; family Trachinidae; genus Echiichthys; species Echiichthys vipera. The sequence continues at coordinate 1,098,562 of NC_139839.1, forward strand.
TGCTATTTAAACATGTCCATAATGTCTAAAGAGAGACCTTCATAGACCACTTTATATAACTGTTTGGATGTTTAAAAGTGCATTAATATCATTAGTATGATCTTATTTTATATACTGATTATACTTTAAAGTAAAATCTTAATCTGGTAGTAACCACAGTGCGGCTGTTAAACAAATGTGTTTGAATAAAATGGAAGTAATCAATTAAAAAAGTACCTCATAATTGCACTTAAAGCTGGAGAGCGGGACTAGGACACCTATTTAAAGGCTATGTTTGGAATATTTTCACTACTTTATGTTGCCATCAGATAGCTTTCAGACTTATCAACGCTCTCTGCAAAGCCACCAGACTCCACTGACAAAAACATTGTATGACTTTGGTGTTTTAAAAAGTTTAGTTCAGAAGTCGAACAATAAGTCAAACAAACTAACAGATCGAGGCAGCGGTCGACCAGCAACTCCTGTGGTCTGTGGATAAAATGACTGTTTTTGTCAAAGGAGTCTGGTGGCTTTGAAGGGAGCTTGACTTCCCTGCATAAACTGAAACAGGGCTCTCCGACAGCCAGGTGAAAATATTCTAAATATTGAGTATTCTTAAACTGATATGGATTATTTTAGGTGGATAAAATAAGCTACATGCTGCCCCCATTCACAGCAGTACAATGTCTTATCTAATGTACTCTGCTTCTCCAAACTGGGGGCGTGCCGACCGCCATCTACTGTAGGAAACACACCAACTATGGATGACAACCTCAACACAAAAACAAAAAACTAATAATCCAAACCATCCCTTTTAAACCATCTCCTTTTATCTGCTTTAAGTACATTTTCCTGACTTCTTTAATTAGGAACGTACATGTTCCCAAAAAGGCTCCCATGTTCCCCGGTCACAGAATATACCGGGGAACATGGGACCCTTCAGGGGAAACGGGGAACACAGGACCCGGGGAACACAGTGACGACCCCCTTTAACTTAAGCAACATCTCAACTTTTACCAAATAACAACAATGCGATGGTTTTACACACAGACAGGAAACAGCAGTTGCGTCACCTTCTTTAGATTGTAGATGTGTTTTCCTCAAGTTTGAAGGCTCAGGTGTTGAATATAGATGTATTTCTTCATAATCTGCAGATTAATGTCTTGATTTATTGTGGAGAATGTGTGAATCCAAGGTCACGTCCTCAAATGCCTTGTTTTGTCAGATCCAAACCTGTTTGGTTGAGATCTGACGTTGTTCAGGGTCCTACGGTGTCGGCTTTTCCCAAAAAGGGTCCTATGTTACCGGCTTTGTGTGTGACCCCTAACACTCTTTCAGAGAAAAAGGGTCCTTGTGACCCTTTGGGAAAACCGCCGACACAGGACCGAGGGAACATGGTGATGACCCCCTTTAACTTAAGCAACATCTCAACTTTTACCCAACTTCCTCCACCTCTGCTAAACTGCGCTAACCGCCTGCTGGCTGCACACACAGAATGATAATGGTCAACACCACCTACAAACCATTATAAGTGTATTTTCCCCACCCAAAATGTAATGCACGTATCCGTAAAAATGCATTTATCACCTTCAACCGCTATGAAAATGCAAATAAAGTGTAAGCTGGCGTGTGATTTTAGGCTCAAAGGTGTGAGGGGGTGATAAGAGAGGCTGTGACCTTGAGGACTTTCTGCCCACAAGAGAAAATAAGAATACGTCTGTGTGAATTAGGAGTTTGGAGCTGAAGACACACACACACACACACACACACACACACACACACACACACACACACACACACACACACACACACACACACACACACACACACACACACACACACACACACACACACACACACTGATAAGCTGCTTCTACTGCATGCACACACAGAGAGCCTCCACAATAGGAGGACCCCGCCAGACTGAGACTTTAATTGAGCTCCCTCCTCCTCCTCCTCCTCCTCCTCCTCCTCCCTCCTCCTCCTCCTCCTCCTCCCTCCTCCTCCTCCTCCTCCACAGTCTCCTCCGGGCTGCTGCAACTTCTCGTCGACACACACCACCACTACCACCACCACCAGCAGCACCACCACCACCACTTCACATTTGTTTCCGACTGGATACGACGGAACACCATGGCTCTGCTGCACGGAACATTTCAGCCGCCGGTTCTTCTCCTGTGCCTCCTCAGCTGGAGCGGTGAGTTTAAACTCAAACTCATTTAAAAAACGCCATTTTAATTCATTTTGTTCAGCAGACAAGTTTGTTTTTTTAAGTGAAGGAGGAGGACAGTTGAGTTTGAAGGAGAATGCAACGCGTGGTTTTCCTCTGGATGCGCTTAAATGGATGTTTCTGACTCTTTATTTGTCAGAATAAAAGTGTTTTTATTGGCTTCAGTGTGTTTGGTGCATACAGGGGCATAACAGCGTGTTGGATTTGTGCAGGTTCACCGCTTATTTGGCACTTTATCCTCCAGCATATCACCTGTTATTGTTGGTTGTTTCTCATGTGCAAGCGAAATATCTAAAGGTGCAATTAATTACTGCGCAATTAACCCAGCGGCGCGGGGTCGCGCGGTGGGTCCGAGCCCACGGTGGCGTGTGACGGCTGCGCGTATTTTAAAGGGTGGTGTCAGTGTGTGGGTGAGTTATTAAAGGTTTAACAAGACTGTAAACAAGCACGGACCGCGGGTCCGAACTCAGCTGTGGTGTTATTCATCAGCTGAAGCCACAGAGAGACAAGAACAACAACAATGTGATGGGTTTACACACAGACAGGACGCAGCAGTTGGAGTGTTTTGCTCAAGTTTGAAGGGTCAGGAGTTGAATATAGATGCATTTTTTCCTAATCTGCAGATTGATGTCTTGATTTATTGTGCAGAATAAGTTCAAGTCCAAGGTCACGTCCTTAAATGTCTGGTTTTGTCAGATCTAAACCCCCTTTTTCATTTTTCATGCAGTCTGTCCCTGAAAGGTTCAGGTGTTCCTGCACAGCCGTGTGTGTGTGAATGGGAGCAGGGATTCAGTACAGGGAAATGTGCAAGTTTGTGCATGTGTGTGTATTTCTGGTCTGCGTGTGTGTGTGTGTGTGTAACGTGAATAATATAATAACAGATTAGATACATTTAATTTCCCCTTATGGGATGAATAAAGGAATTCTTCCTAAACCTCCAGCCCTGCTCACATTTCAGGGAGAATGCTGGTACGGCTGTGTGTGAATGAGAGCAGGAAAATTGCAGGGACAAAGCAAGATGCTTTCACTCTTGGGCGTATTTGAACCTGCGACTTGTTTAGCATTTGCAATTACTCATCACATAGACTTGTTGAAGATTATATAGGTTACAAGATTAATGACACTAGAGCTCCAATGATTAGAGGATTATTCTATGAACCGAAAAATAATCTGCAACTTTTGTGATTCAAGCGATTAATCTCGGTCATTTTTCGTGTAAAAAATGGCAGAAAATGCCGGGGATTTCCTGCTTTTCTGGGTTTTTATATCATTCATTCATTCATCTTCAACCGCTTGTCCCTGTCGGGTTCGCGGGGGGGCTGGAGCCGATCCCAGCTGACATCGGGCGTGAGGCGGGGTCCACCCTGGACAGGACGCCAGTCTATCACAGGACACATAGAGACGAACAGAGACAACTAAATGTCTTTGGACAAAACAAGACATTTAAAGGCATCAGTTTGGACATTGTTCACTATTTTCTGACATTTTAAACATCAGATGATTAATTGATATTGAAAAGAATTGAGTTGCAGCTCCACGTAGATGTCTGTCACTGCGTTTACGCCCCGTCTTCTTCTTCTGCTCAGTTTTATGGCAGTGAGTGTTGCATCACTGCCCTCTGTTGGAGCGTCCCTTGCCCCGTTTATTCCAGCATTGCCATGGCATGTGTTAAAACGTTCCTGAATGTAGTGCGTGTTTGAGTAGTGACAATCGGGAGCGGTGCCCGAAAGATCCGCGCAGTAATTTTACTGAGAATTGTGTCTGAGAGACGCTCCAGAGTCCCAAAAATCCAACGATCTGGAGTTAACGATCATGTAAAACAGAGAACAGCAGTGAATCTCGCTGGTTGATCGTATTTATTAATCAAATTATTGTTTAACTCTAAATGGAGTTAAAGGGAACGTACGTTTAAAGGGTGATTGACTTATGCAATACTGACAGCTGATTGGAGTCAAATATCAAATGAGTCAGTTGGACAAAGGAAAAACATTTTGAAAACGAAACAAAAGATACACATTCTCCTGTGACTCCGTCGTTTACCCCACTGCTACTCTTATGCAGATTAATACGTTTCCTTTTTAAAACGTGTTTGTTTGAAAACTAAAGGCAGACATCACGGTCACCGGCGGATTACCTACAGACGGAGTTTAAACCCTCCGTCGTCTCCATGTAGCGTCTCGCAACAGGACAACACTCACTCCGTCCCAACCGTAAACCTCTTTTTCCCTTAAATCCCTGTTTTTTTACTCCATCAGCCTTGTCTTAAGGAGGTTACCGCTATTTAATCCTCATCTCCCCTCTACCTCCTCAGGAGACGGAGTAAAGCTGTCTGTTTTTGGATTAGGTCGTTGTTGGTTAGTGGTAGAGACCCCGGCCCTCCAAAGAGCTCCGTCAAAACTGACCTCCTCCCTAATGGGCCTTGAAGGGCACTTACTCGGATAACATTTGTGGCTAAAAGCATCTCTGGTGCATGGAAATAAAGCCCTCCTGAGTATGAGTGAGACAAGAAACCCTAACATGTTGCTAAGCCTGATGCACTGTGCACCAGCCTCCTTTATTGATCTCCCAGAGCCGTGCTCATCAGTGTGATGGGCATGTTGTGTTACAGGAATGAGCAACTGGTCCGGGCAGTAAATCAGAGCAGTGTCGGAGCTTTTACAATGACATTCACAGAAACAGGAAGTGGAGCCGTACGCGCTTGCTTAGTTCATGCATTCAGGACATGTTTTGAACCAAACAAGGTTTTACCCTTCAGTGCATTTCAAGGCTCCTTTTGTTGTTGTGTAAAATATCCTTTGGCATCCCCAAAGAGATGAGATGATGCATTTGTCCCAACCTTTTGCCAAAGTCCATCAGAAGAAAAAGAGAAAACATCTTTTCCATCTAGAAAAAGCCTTCAGTGTCATTCTCTTCTTTCAGTGAAGGAAAACTGATGCTATTGCAGCATCTAAGGGCGCACTCACACTGTCCATCCGTACCGTGCACAGGCACGTTTCACGGCTAAAGTCTAGTTCGTTTGACCAGTGTGAGTGCAACCGCCTGCCGGTCACGGCCCGTCTGGGAGAGGTGGGCTTTTGTAAAGCACGTTTGCACATGTACGAGCAAGCGACGCATCGCGATGACGTCGATCAATGCGTGTGACGGCGTGATGACGTGTAGGCAGCAAGAAGCATTTGCGCGAGGCCCAGGCAGTTTGAGTACAAACGGGCCTGGCCCGCAGGGGGAGACAAGGACCCTAAAGCCCGGGGCATGGTGTGGATGGACAGTGTGAGTGCGCGCTTACACACCTGACTCTAATGCTCTGCTCGTTACCTAGCAGCTGAAGCTCGTCACAGGGTTGAAAATCGTTAGACTCAGGTGTGTTGGAGCAGGGAGAAACCTTAGAACAGGAGCAGGGTTGAACACCTCTGCTCTAAGCTCAACCCCCCCTCCCCTCCTTAACTGCCAGACCACCTCACAGGACAAACACATCGCTCAGGTGATCTCATGTTTGTGACGACTGAATGAATAACTAGATGCATGATTCACAATCTGATACAAAAACGACGAGGCTGCGTCTAATAAGACCCCAAAACATTCCAATTCAAACCTGCAATTCTGCTGCATTTGTTGTGGTTTTTACCCGCATTTCCTAGTTTCTAATTAAAAGTACACCGCCAGAATTTCCTTCTTTAGCCAAACAACAGGTGACATGGGCAGTGATGGTAACTCTTCAACCACTCCTGAAGGAGGAGTGTTTTGCTGAAATCTGAAACATCCTCATGTGTCCAAAAACAGCGTGTAGCCTAATTGCCTTTTAAAAGGTCGGTGATGTTCCATATTGTCCTTTTCTGACAGTGAATCCTGTGAAAAGCATTAAATTGGTTCCACTCCCAAGTGTTGTCTGTGTATCCCAGTCTGGTGTCTCTTGTTCCCGTGTGCCACAGAGCTCCATTGTTGTTAAAAACACATCACTGAGCCACACTGTTGCACTGCGTTACCATTAAACAGATGCTGCTATAAATACTCAACAGAGCACCAAATGTGTATTATCGCAGCAGACAATGGTGCAAATGTGTCCACAACTAACACCAGTATTAAGAGGGGAAACGGAGGCTCCACACGTTATACATAATTAGAACTATTTACATTTTTCGAACCGCTCTCATGCTCTCCTTTCTGCCACGTCTAAACAACCTGTGGTTTTGATTCAGCTGAGTGAATCATGGCTTCCCAGTAGCACTAATTCCAACGGATTTAATGTTCTTTACGGGATCTGGTTCGTACAGACTGTTTATTTTTAACTGAGACGTGTAGAGCAAAGTGATTTTGATGAAATGTATCTCTATTTTGAACTTCATCACACCTGATGCGTTCAAGGACCGTCAGAAATGTGAAACTATCCCTTTTTACAGGCAGGTTGTGAGGTTCAGAGTGTTAAAGGGCGCACTCACACTGTCCTTCCGCACCGCGCCCCGTGCTTTAGGGTCCTTGTCCCCCCCTCCAGGCCCGTTTGTACTCACACTACCTGGGCCTCGGAGAATGCTTCTTGCTGCCTATACGTCATCACGCCGTAACACGTCACACGCATTGATGACGTCATGGCGATGCGTGGCTTTGTTTCCAGATCTTTCCGTAGACCTCTGAGTTTTTGTGCGTCTTGTCAACTGTTTTTGAATCTTTTCACCGACCAAATCTGCAGTAAACACTCCACCTCCGCATCACACCAACGTGAACCTTTCACCGCCATTGTTTGAAATGTCTGCGCATGGTCCCTCCTTCTTTTTTCTATGTCCGAACCGGCGCACATAAAGGATCTCAGAACCGTCGTAGGCCTCATGCTCGTGCTCGTACATGTGCAAACGCGCTCTACAAAAGCCCACCTCTCCCAAACGGGCCGTGGACGGCCAGCTGGCCGCAGTTATGCGCGGAGCGGTTGCACTCACACTGGTCAAACGCACTAGGCTTTAGCTGAAAAACCGGTTTTGGCCCGGTGCGGAAGGACAGTGTGAGTGCGCCCTAAGACACTTTTTTGACATTTGAGTTTTTTAATTAAGTGAAATAATGGTCAGAATCATAAACATTGAAAATAAACATTACATTAAATGTCATATTTTAGTTTTACACAACAATACGCTATGACTGATGACGTCTTAGGAAGCAGTTCAGTTCATTATTCACTGAGATTTATATCGACTTATTGAGATCCTAGAATGAAATTAAGTCATACGTTTAATTAAATTAAATATGCCAATCTCTCCCGTCTGCACTTGGAAGAAACACTTCAGTATAAACATATTATCCAAAACTGTTTATTAATCATTCATCAATAGCCACATAAACGAATATCTGTAGCAAGTGGTATCCAAGCAGCAGGTCTGTCTCCTGGTGTAAATATTGTCTTGTCTCTCTGACCTCCTCCTCATCTGTCTGTGTCTGGACGCCTGAGAATGCCTTCACTCAGCTGCAGCGTGCAGGGCTGGTCCGCATGTAGCAGGAAGTGTGCAGCTGTTGGCTGCAGTTGTTCATGTGGGATTTAGTGCATTTGCCTGAGTGATCGCCGGGCACGACAGCCATATAATCTAATGTATTGGCTCATTGTTTTCATTAAAGAGAGTGTGCCGTTTGATCCCCGTAGCATTATACCGCTGCCTTGCTGTGGCATTAAGCATATGTAAGTTAATTCAACTAACATGTTTGTCAGCACAGTGAATAATCAAACACCACACGTCATATTGAATTAACTCCCTTCATTACTTTCACTGATTATTTAAGCTTGTTAGTTATACACGGACAGGACCAGGCTTTTCCCTATGTCTTCTCATCTTGACCCTATTATAATACTTAGTTGATTTAATAATCTGGAAAATGTTCATTAAAATAAATGTAAGTTCAATTTTCAAGATTGCAACTTTAAGGGAAGATGGTGTTGGAGTTAAAGTTGTAATCCGTAAGACTTGAGATACGTTGTTTCTAGCGGCCTCTTTGGCGGTAAGATGTAACTGCAGCAGCTCTGGGACTCCATTTCCCAGAGTTCCTTTGGAAACAAAACAGCGTCCACTGTATGCCGTCAATAGTTCGGCATCTCTCACCTGCAGCGATGCCTTCACATGCACTGACAGGAGGTCCAGAGAGAGAAGGGGAACAATGTAACAAGCGTCACTAACTGGGAACCGCATTTGATTTTAGTCTCCACGGATACTCAGATGTGTTTATCAGCTAAGCAGCAAATACCAGTGCTTTCATTAGTGGGTCATGTGATCAATCAACATTCATTTAACTCCCTCTGTGATGGATGGGAACTTAACAGACAATTAAATAGATGAAAATCGTGCAGACTACAGCTTTAAATGGTGAAAAGGTCGATGCTGCAAGTCAGTGTTAACTCGTTCAACACTTGACCATCTGCATCTAACAAGTGCTATGAACACAACTATAAAAACCTTCCTCGCGATTCAGTGACCAGGAGCAAACATTGTACAATGAACAGTTCGTAATGCGAGTTACAAAACGTATGTCCTACAGCGAAGGAGTTGCGTAGGATTTTTGACAGCTCTGTTACAAAACAGCAACAGGATTCAAAGCAGACATCAAAGAAAAAAGTTGCAGCTTAAATATGCTCAACCTGTCTGAAACTACTCGCATTTACCTTGCTCTTAAAAGCACAGTTGTTTGGCGTGCCAGTCTTTTTGGTTTAAAAACCCGTGCATGCTCTGAAGATCCAAGACCTGCTGTAGCAAATCAAAGCCGTGGCTGTTTGGCTGGCAGGAGCAGAGCTGACACCCCCCTTAAGCCTAAACTGAAGGGGTTTTTTCGAGGGCCCTGTCTTGTATGTGCAGCGAGTGCAGTTGATGTTCGAGGGGGATGTTGTATCCAACAGCTGCCTCTGTAGTTTGATCCCTGGCCTTCTGGGAGGGGATTTCTCCCGTATTGACTACCTCTCTGGTGCTGGAAGAGCTGCCCGAAACATCCTCGACTGGTGAATGATGTGCTTTGAATAGCACACCAAAGTGAACAATTCGCCCCGGAGAAGACGGCACCTGTGTGAGAGAGATGCAGACGGTTGTTTTTAAGCAAACTCGCTGCAGAAGAGGGATGAAGGAAATGACTCATGAGAGGGAGGAACATCCAGGAGGTGAAGAGGTCATCGTGGAGTTGTACAGGAGCGCTGGACTTTTGTCAAACATGGGTGCAGCGCTGCACTGTTTGTGTATTTATATTTTTAAAGAAGCATTGAAAGAGCTGCAGGGCTTCACAACCGTTATTTCTCCTTTCGTCGCGCTGGGAAAGTGCTCAGAGGAGTCTTTTTGTTTCTTTTCTTTGAGCCTCTTTGAATCCCAAATATTGGATTTGGCTGCTTCTTGCATTGGATTGATTGTTTGTATACAGTTTGTAAAGGCTGATATAATGAATGCAGAGGAATGTTTTTTTGTATCTGTCGAAATCTGTCGCACCTAGTTTGTCTGGTGGCCTAAATTAAACTTAAACTTCAGACTGCATGTCATGTCGCGTATGTGACACCTCGTCACGCCAGAGTAGCAAGCGCGGGTGGTGACGTACATCATTTGCGTCGATGGCAGCGAAGAGTTGTAGTTCACAAAGCGGCCTCACACAAAAACCTGCCATTATCAAACTTCTTTGCCATAAATCTTAGTTTTATTTGCATGAAAAATGATCTTTAAAAACCACAAACGTGTGAAATTCATGGCTCAATTCAAACGGGACCAGAAAATCATTTTTATTAGCTATAGGAATACATTCATTCATTCATTCATTCATCTTCAACCGCTTGTCCCTGTCGGGGTCGCGGGGGGCTGGAGCCGAGCCCAGCTGACATCAGGCGTGAGGCGGGGTCCACCCTGGACAGGACGCCAGTCTATCACAGGACACATAGAGACGAACAGAGACAGACAACCATTCACACCTACGGGTGATTTAGAGTCATCAATGAACCCAACACCTGCACGTCTTTGGACTCCACACAGAAGGGCCCCAGCAGGGATTCGAACCCATTTACCGAAAATACAAAGGCGAGACTTCGACACTCTATATCGCTTTATTAGTCTGATGTTGCTGGACTATATATATAGCATCAAAATTATGTCAAAATGTTAATTGTGTATCTCCTACATGGTGTCAGGGTGGAAAAACCAGGAGCCAAACTGCGTCACAGCGATATTTGCGTAATCAGGACGACGCTGATCCTTACACCTTATGTCCATTGTGCACTAATTCTCTTAATAACATGAGAAATGACTCAGTACTTTTCATTTGTCAACTATTTAATTAACATAGGAATCTGCAAAAAGAGTCTTTTTTTAATTGAATCACCAGAAAACATGCGTTATCGTGATGCGTAGTGTAATCCAGATATTGTCGTACAGTTAGATGCTTGAATTTAATGTTATGAAAACGCGTTTCATTATGTTTTAACATCTTATTCTGTGATTTATCAAGGAACTTGTAAATAAAGGGGAGTCAAAAGAGTAAGGTAACGCCTCAAGTACCTTTTTAGAATTGTACTTTGATCATAAATGTAGCAGGCGTTACAGGACGTCTGGGGTTTTTCACCGTGTGGAATCTGAATGGATCATAAACAGCCTGACACCTCGTCCTCCCAGGGAGCGTTTGTCGGGTGCATTAAGAAACCCCCGCAGCAGTTTGCATTAATGATAGCTGCACTAAAAGCATGCGTCTGATTAACTGCCACAAGGCCAACGATGATGTCATCAATCATCTGATCGTCGGCTGAGTCAGACGATCGTGAGATGACGGCGTCATCATGTTGTGCTCTTTCTTCTTTTGAGGTTTTTAGACGACGATAAATCCCGTTCAGTGTCAGCGCGGACGCAAAGCCCCAGAAGAAGATTCAAAGAACATAACGTGTGCATAACAGGAAGAAGTGAACAAATGTGAACAAATGTGAACAAATGTGAACAAATGTGAACAAAGGGGCTAAAGGATCACATCTTTGTGTGAAGTTTTTTTAAGGCTGAGAGAGAAATTGCATCTAATATATATTTATATAGAGAGCTGGGATGAAAATGGACTATACACTGAAATGAACACTGAGAAAATGATGAAAAAATAAATAAATACCTAAATAAACATTCAGTATTAATCATTTCTGACCATTTAAATAACAAATAAATAAATATAAATAAAATAGACGCCTAAATTAACATCATGTTCAGTTTCATTCATTGCTGATGATTTAAATGAATTAATAAATAAAATAAAATAAATAGCTTAATAAACATTATGTTCAGTTTCATCAGTTGCTGAACATTTAAATAAATAAATAAAAATAAAATAAATTCCTAAATAAACAAAATGTTCACCTTCATTCATTGCTGGCCTTTTAAATAAAGAATAAAAATTCTATAAAAATAGCTGTACGCCACTGTTTCTAAATAACCCTAAGCTCCGTTTCCCACATTATGTCCTAAGAAAAGTCTTTAATATTGGGAAACATAAGACCATAAGGATATGTACGGGTATATCCGTACATCCGTCTGCTTTTATTAGCACGAGGTGAACATGTACGTGTCGCTCATTATTCAGGCTGAACACTACAGTGATACGGACACATATGTGAAAGCATGCATATATTTAATAGCTGTGTGCATGCACATGGACTCACACACTCCTGCTTTCTTTGTTTTCAGAATAAAACGTTCATTAGGAATATTTCAGTCTTGAGCAGATTTTGGTCCATTTGTCTCTAAACTCCGCGCAGCCGAAATTGGCCATCTGTACATGACGTCCCCTTCATATTTAGAAGGCCCATCTGTGGGACACATGGCACTCTCTTGGGCCGTGATCCAAGTCTTGGCAGCAGTCCCATCGGTGTCAGAGGGAGAGACAAAAAAACCTCCAGTATCGCCTTTTAGTGAGAAGTCTTTCCCTTCCTCCTTTTCCCACTTCTGTCCCTCTTTGGTCTGCAAACAGAGCTGAACCAGCAGCTGCACACACCTGACGCTCAATCCATCCGACATTCTGCAGCGGGGGCAACAAGCAGGGGCTCACGTTACAGAGTAATAGTACACCACAATGGTCTTTGCCTGCTTCCCGCCTTTTCAGAGCCGTGTGTGTGTGTGTGTGTGTGTCCCCTCTGTCCTGTGTCTCCTCACACACCTCTCTCATGCCCCCGCTCTTTCTTTTTGAGTGCAGTGGACAGAGCCTGGGAATATTTACTTTGCTCTTGTTGTTGTCAACAGTTCAGGCTGAAAGAGCAGGAGCACACACACACACACACACACACACAGGGAAGAGTTGCATGCAAATAAAGAGGAGGAGGGGGATTAACTTTAATACACGTGTGATGCGGTGCTGGAGCGAAAGAGCTCGCCAGCCTTAATCTGTTTAATTTTCGACCACGGTGATTTTGTGAGCGTTGATAGGAATCTCTCTGGAAAATTGGGAGTTCATGTGAGCGTCTGAGCGTTTGGCACATGAAGCTGGCACTCCGTAACATACCACCCACATGGAGCGCCTCTCTTTCTCAAAGAGACTGGAAGATGGGACGTCCAAAAATGTCCAAAAGACAAAAGATCCAGATGCCAAACACAACCGTTTTCAGAACGGCTTATTTTTGGCTTTTCTCCCACCTGGCATTTATATATTAAAAAAACAGATCATTTCCATTGTGATGAGCTACAGATTTCTGTGAAATTAATGAAATCGAAAGTTTCACGACTAAATTATTTAGATGCTGGATTTTCAAAGCTGATACTGATATCAATGATTGGCTGTTGAAAAATCTGATGGAAAATCTTATTTTGGTTATTAAACACATTACGTATGTACGCTATAGGCGCCACGAAGCAATAACAAAATATGTCGTGAAGTAGCGTGGCATCATGCAGTGTTCATTTTAGATTTAGTCCTGAGTTTTAGTCATTTTTAGTCTCAGTCTAGCTTCAGTCAAATTACAGACTCTTGAAACATCATAGTCCGGTTTTAAATCCAGTTCAGACCAAAATTTGGATCAAGACAAAACCGGTTTGCAGGTAAATGTTGCAGTGGTGTGAACTGACCCGTCTCGTCTGGACCCAAACCATCTGATGTTGTCTCCTGCAATTCAGCAGAAGTCTCTAGCGGCTTGTTTTAAACAACGAGAAAAGAGACGGAGGAAGAGAGAGAGAGTTTCGAACGAGCTAGAGACTAAATGAAGAGAGTGAGCGCATGAGAACAAAGCAGTGAATCAGGGAAATAAAACGTTTTTTTTTGTTTCATCACAACTAGAAATGCAGCTGTAGGAAGCATCTCACTATCCCCGTCCTCGTTTATATTTTATAACGCTACAAATCATACCCAGCTACGAAAAAACACCCTGAAAAGTCGGAGGTTAGAACGGAAGTAAAGAAAGGCTTTGCTCAGATGTCTCATCTTGTGTCACTGATGTGAACTGGCAGGGTACAACAGGTTACTGATTTAGTGAAACTACAAAACAAATATGTTGACAAAAGGGAACACGACGCCATTGATGGGTGACCGACTGTAACGGAGCTTTACCTTGGATAAAGTGATGACGGGCAGGAAGCTCAGCAAATCATTTTAGTCAGACCAAATAAAATGACTGGTCAGACTTTTATCAGAAATATAAGAGAATTGAATATTGATGAGTTTCAGCACCTGGTGGATCACATGTTAGTGTGCCATACACTTATAAGGAGCTTGTTAAGACTATAGTCGAAAAGCTACGTATTATACCTTTGTGCTTGGGCATTTTACAAACTTAGGTAATATGAAATTGCAGTAGTCTATCAGCTGAAATGCATTAGTTACTTTACTTTATTGTCCCAAAAGAACAACTCAGTTCACAGCAGATGTACATAACCAACGGAAACAAGAGGTTCAAAGGAGGTACAAAAGTTACAAAACACTACGACGCAATCTCTAAAAGTGTTTGATGTACATGTGCAAATTGAGCTGCCTTGTATACAGATTCTCGTATCTGCGATAAGCTAATATCTGTCTGATTTATCTCATGGCTTCTCTCTTGACAAGCGTGGTCCACACAGAGATGAATTCATCGTTATCAGAATAACTCAGCCTGGAGCACAGTGTCATCAGTGTCATGAAGTCACCCGTTAATGTGAGAGGCCGTTGATTTATAATGTCGATGTAAATGGATCCAAAATGAACTCTTTATTTTGCTTCCCGTGGAGGAGATTCCCCGTTAAATCCCGAGGGGTTTAGGCGTGTGTGAAATGTGACCACAGCACGATGTCACTGGTTAGAGGCGTCACTTGTATCTTCAAGTCTGTTCTCTGGTAATGGATATGGGATGTGTTTCTTTCCTGGAACAATGCACATGCCACCGACTTGTCTTCAGTATTTGCTCAGGGCTTCTGCCTAAAACCAACGTCATTGTCCCGAGGAATGCCAAGTCCTCTGATTTCTTTTTAGCTCTTAAGGCGTCAAAGTGCCGAACCGATGTCAGTGTCACCTGCGAGAATATATTCAGTGCGGCGTCCGGCTCATCTCCAGGGTTGAGTTGCAAAGTGAAATCATTAGCACGTATGACGGAAGTAACAAAATCGTAAATACATCGGGTTATTTTCCTGACATTCGAGAAGCAAACAGGCCCGATGGGGAAAGGGATTTATTGTGACAGCCCCCAAAAATCTGGGACTAATGTGTCGTTTGAGATTCTAGTGTTTCAGTTCAGAGTCAAAGAAACGTTTGTGTGTGTGAGGAGCTTTGAATTGAATTAGTTTGCTGTTGAATTTGGCACACACAGGATCAACCAACGTACGTACATGTAGATATAAGGGAAACAACCGTGATTATTATTATAAACCTCTAGCCACCATTAAAGGATTAAATTGGCAATATTCTGTGCACAAACACATCAAATCACATACAATAATATCTGTCAGAACTAAACAAATTTAGTGCGTTTAAGTGACGTATAACGGTGCGTGGTTTAAAGAAAACCTTTTCTAACTGAAGGTCATCTCCCGAGCTGCCACCAGGGGTGAGGCGTGGGCAGCATCCGCTAATTCACGTCTCCTTTGTGGAGACGTCTCAGTATTGCTATTTCCCGAGCAACTGTAGCCGTCTTTATTTCACGGAGACGGACCTTCAGTTAGCAGCTGCAGGGCGGCGTGGTCCGTGATGAGCTCGCTGTGCAACAGTGTGCTGCGTAAAGTTACATGGATTAGCAAAGCTTCGACACATTAGCCTGGATTTACCCATGCTGCCTTGCGCGCAATTTCATTTTGCCTTGCTCGGCCTGAAATTCATGGCAAAATGGGAACTAAGGCCCTGTTCACACGTGCACGGTTATTTTTAAAAACTGAGACGTTTCTGAGTTTGTGCCCTTCGTTTACAGGCAAACAGAAAATGCGGCGACGATTTTCTCTAAAAGGATAAAATGGAGATTTTGAAAAACTCCAGTTGCACGTTTGCATGTATACAGAGAAACATCTCCATCCACAGATTGCATCTCTGTTTTTTTCCCCCGATAAAAGCATGTCTGTAGGGGCGGCCGGTGGCTGAGTGGTTAGAGCGGTCGCCCCGTGTAAAGAGGCTGAAGGTCCTCGAGACAGCGGCCGCGGGTTCGACCTCGACCATGTCCCCTCTCTGTATCTCACCCCATTTTCTGTCCGTCCTGTATAATAAAGGCTTGGAAAACTGCCAAAAAAGTAAACAAAACATGTCAGTAGAGTGTCCATATATAGCGCTACCTTCTTACCTAATATTTGTCTTGCACAAACGGCAATAGTAGCTCAATGCCATCATGTACACGTGAATCTCTGACCCATCGTTTTCTTCCTCGTCAAATTTCTGTTGCTCTACATACTTGATAATTGATATGACTGCCTATGAGCTACGTACAGACGCATTTGACAGACATTCGTATGGTGTTAGCCAGGCTTCTACCTAATAACATAACTGCTCTGGTGGCAGGGCATCACCAGTCGTTCAGACACATCCTCTGAGAACCTTGAATATCTGCACCAATCTGTCCAAAAGATGTTGAGATATTTCATAAAGTGATGACATTGCCATCCTTTAAGGCCACACTGTTAGCGTGGCTACTACATAAAAACAATTTTTCTGATTTAGTGGAATGCATTTGCCATCTTCATTATCATTATCAGCCCGTTTCCTGCTGCATCAGCTTGCATTCACATCTGTCATCAAATTCAAATGAGGTCCGTTTTTAAATCCAGTCTGACTTTGATGGTGAGAAGACGCCTCCGTGTTCAGCGTGTACATGTGCATATGAATATTCATGACGACCTCGGGGGCTAACCAGAGCGGCTTTCATGGTGTTTGCTTCTCGTGCTAATGGGCTGTGCCATGGCATGGATAGACATACATCTGGCAGTGTGTGTTTTTTCTCTTTCTGATCAGTCTGTTCATTACTATAAACTATGCAGCCAGTGATAGGAAGAATAAGCTGTCCTCACTCTCAAAATAGGCATTTTTTTGTGTGTCTTTCGCGTGAGATCTGCACGCCAGAAATCCTCAACAGCCAGTTCCTCTTTGTTTAAAACCCTCAACTTTATGTGCTTTTTAAAATACCCTTTGTATGAAGGGAGTCTGTGTCTGATATCATGCACAGAGCAGGATTACAGAGTCTTGTGTCTGTAAATGTTATCCCAAGCCCCGAGGCTCAACCATCAGTGCAATGGTAACGGGCCAGATTTTACTCACATTTCATGCTTTGTGTGGGACTGTCTCTCCTCCTCAGCTGATTCATAGCGCAGGCCTAATTATTTTTGTCTTTTGCTGTGGTTCAGTAAGTGGTTGCAGGGCATTTGCTTGGCAGATTCCCCAGAGGGCTCATCTCTTTGTTTAAGTGTCCCTCTGGAGAACCAAGAGAGGCAGAAAATGAGCTGGTGGAGGGGAAAAAGCAGCAGCAACTGTTGATCGGACAGTGGAATGTGTCTCCTGTCTGCCTGTTTCTCTGTGTCGTTGTAACACATGTAGGACTACAAATCTTTTCATCGTTGATTTACCTGCAGGTCAGAGTCTGTCAGTTGGTCCGTAGTTCGATCTATAAAATGTTAGAAAATAGTTAAAAATACCCAAAAGTGCCGGTTCAAAACCCAACAACACTCAGTTTATTGACTCACAGGTTTCACTTCACAACAATGGGATGCTCAGTAGAGCGCTGAACCCAAACCCAGTGAGCATGAGCAACTATTTACGTCATTGATACATTTTTAAGCAAGAACGCCAAAAGAATAACTGATCTGACCAGATACAGCTGCCAGCTTTTTCACTACTTGACAGTTTTTGATATTTAGTGCTGTTCGTGTGCTTGGTATCGAACTTGCGACTTGGGCAAAACATACATTCATTGATGTGTGTGTGTGTGTGTGTGTGTCTGTGTGTGTGTGTGTGTGTATGTATATATACAGTATAATTTGAATAAGAACGAGAACCTTGTATCTTCATGCATCTGTATGCATTTTGTCACTCTAGCAGAAGTCAGAGGCGACGTGTGGGAGGATTTTCTTTTTAAACAAATGCCTCGCAGTCTGCAGTGAGATGAGCTGAATCTGAATTGAGTAAAGATCAAACAAACGAGTCCTTTTCCAACTGTGAAAGTCTATAATATGGATCCCACAGTGTGCAGTTGGAATAACAAGACACTTAATGTGTGGTGGTAACAGAGTTTTGGTGGCGCTCTGTTGTGGGTTTTGTCACTGATCCTGACGTGGGACGTGATGACAGGCTTTGTTCCCAGATAAGAATCAGACACTGAAGGGTGATGTCCGAGTCACCAACAGGATTTATTAAAGAGCTGCGGTGCGGAGTTGACTTTTGGGCCAAATTAGTGGCTGCCAGACGCTGCCTGTGTCTCTTTGAAGACGTGTCTGATGAAAGCTGTAATGTGAGCTACCTCTGCAGCTCACATTCAGGGTCTGGAATCTGCCCTGTGGGGCTCCTGCCGCAGCTGAAATGTTAGAATAAAGACGTGTCGAGGCTCCAAATGATTTTAGGATGCGCTCATTGATGAAGTGCATTTCCTTTACTATATATCCTGTCAGTAATTAGATGTTTTTTTTTATAATTCAGAAATCAGGAAACAGTTTTATTGCCAGATAGGTTTGCACAAACAAGGACTTTTGTTGTAAAACTCATCTGGAGGTTCACTGGTGACAGGTTTAAAAGGAGAATGGGATAAACCTAAAGTATTTCATAGCTGGAAAACACTCAATCTAATAAAACAGTTGACTCAAAACCAAATGGAGGATTACCTCGCTCTGTGGCGACCAGCGTTATGCTCCAAAACAAATTTAAATTGGTGTGTGTGTGTTTTAGCAGAGGCAGAATGGTTTGTGCGACCAAGATAACCCCCCGACTCAATTGGGTGTAAATGTGCAGGTTGGCTGGAAGACTTTGTTGAATTGACGTAGTCTGTCTGTTTGTCTGTCCATGATTTACCTGGTGCAAAGATATGTCATGGTTTCTAATGATTTTGAGGTTTCTTTCACACGGTGTCTGGAAAAACTGATGTGCACATAGCCCATAACTTTGCTGTGGATATTCTGGGTTGAACACTTTCCTTTGCTCTCAAATTTGACTATTGACAAATCACTTTTACCCCTTTTTCCACCTCAGTCAGTGTGTATCTGCAGGTTTTTGAAACACACAAAAAGCTATTAAGAATAGACTCCTGTCTCATTGCCAGTAGACGTTCTTTTTTTCTGTTGTGTCTCGTTCAATGTCACAAACGTGATGGAAACGTGGTTAGTAAACAGTAGAAAGCAGCATGGAGGTCAGTGGCAATGTCATGATAGTTATGTCTTTTTTCTACCTGTTAGTTATTCAGGCTCTCACCTTTCCTACTAAAAGACAAAAGGGATGTTATTGCGGAGTGTCCTGCCCCGTTGGTAGTAGTAAGCAGCTCCGTCAGTGAGAGAAATCGCCAGAATACAAACGGAAGTTAAGTCAAGAGTGTGTGAGATGGAAAACAAAACTTGCTATATTAGGTAACATTTTTCTTTGAGCCAATGAACCCTTTAGCAGAGAACAGTTGTAATTGTTTGTGTTATTGTTTGCTCGTGCACAGTAAATATCATTTGTTCTTTCAACATTAGGTTGCGTTGTTCTTGCGCTAACTGCCTAACTAGCGTCTTAAATCCGTCTGACGAGTACAGACTACCTCGCTCGCTGGTCTTAACGTACATGTCAGTTGGCCTTTGTCTGTTCTCTTTATGGTGTGTTCAAGTGCAACTTTTTGGGTGCACACAGGCAATGTGAGGTGAGTCGGCCTTCAACGCCATTACCGTAATTTCCGGACTATAAAGCGCACCTGACTATAAGCCTCACCAGCTAAATTTAGGGTAAAATACAGATTGCTCCATATAAAAGCCGCACCCGACTAAAAGCCGCAGGCGTTTTGATGTGTAATTACCGTAGTATATAGGGGTTCCTGCTACCACGGAGGGGATTGTCGGGACAGAGATGACTGTTTGGGAACGCAAAGCGTCCCATTTATTAACAATAAATCTTTCAATCATTCAATCAAACTTTCACATCTTTGACATGGCGAACAGCATTCGTGCAGAGTACAAATAATACAACGGTGCAAAGTAATACAAAGTGCTCGCCTGTAACACGGCAGTAAAAGTGCAGTCCCGCGGCCGTTTACGTTATCAAAATAACCAACCAGGTACGTGCAGCAGCTCTATTTCCTTCTTTGACAGCCAGATCGATTGCCTTTAACTTAAAAGCAGCATCATGTGCACTTCTCCGTTTGTTTTCCATGTTGAGGGTGTTTGCATGAACACTTCCTTCGCGCAAACTGTCGCTGAAGCTCTCCTACTCTTTGTTTTGCTCTCGTTACCTGGCGCCAGATGTCTGCCTCGGTCTCGCGCATCCTCGGTAGTGCGCGCCCCTGGTTACCGTAAGCCGTAGAAAAGCCGCACCGTTGTATAAGCCTCAGGGACCAGAACGAGGGAAAAAAGTAGCGGCTTATAGTCCGGAAATTACGGTAGTTCTTTGTCAGGTCTGTGTGTCCGGGCCTTTTAGAGGATGTTGATGTTTCTTGGTCCAGTGGGAAAGAAGCCAAAGTGAGGCATCTCTTGACTTTAAACTCAAAAGACTGTGAAGTAAACCAGTAAACTTTTTTGTGTCCTGGAAAAAGGGATTATTTCTGGCTGCCCTAAATGCATCTCTCAGCCGTGACAGTAGAAAAAAACCTCCCAGCATCCCTCTAGGCAGAGACGAAAACACGAATCTCCTCTTAGCCTCCACGTCTCCCTGTAGTTCTTCTGACATCATCAGTGGGTGACAGAAGCAGACTCTGGTGTCAGACAGGATTCATTCGAGGTGGTTTTGGGCATCTGGCGTGGAAACCACCCATGGAGAGCTGGGGGAGGTTGCCTGGGAAGCAGACATCTAGGCTGCTCTGCGTGTCCTGTCGTGGAAGTGACCCTGACCTGGATGAGTGACTCAAAAGGGAGTGTATTTACTCTACAGTGCAACGCTGTCGATATATTGAATGAGAAATTGTAAGTTCACTCGTCTGAAAATGTGAGTTTGGTTCAGCTAAATATCTTTATTTCAATAATAAGCTTTTATTTTAGGGTCTTTACACCATGCTGTCGCAGAAAATAACAATCTGAATCACCTGTTTCATGCTGTGGATTGGCTTAATTATGAATTAGCAGTCATTGCAGCGTTCTCTTCCTGGAGGTACTTACTAAAAAAGGTTGTCACCATACCAAAACATTAAACTTCGATACAGAAAACGATACTCTAACTCTTTTGTTACCACAGAAAAAAGAAAAAATAAGTCCCAGACACACACAATCTGTATTTTAATCTTTCTTTTAAATTAACTGTCTGGTTTCACCAGATGTCGTATCGTTTTCCACGTGGTATTGGATGGATGCATGCAACTGCTATATACAGTGTGTTTTTACAGCTTTAAGACCCCGACAGAGGAGGTTAAGTTGCAGCATATGTCATCCTTATCTAATATGCAGTCATATTGATATACCAGGCCCCATCCAGAGGCTCATTTAATAAGTGATGGCTCCTGAAGTGCACCTGCTCGACTGTGTTCCTGAAGATCCCTTACACTAAATGTCAGTTAGCTACATACATTAAATTTAAAAAGCTAAGTATATTAAGCTTTTTTCATGGGGAAACCATGTCCAAAAATACTAAAGTATGGTTGAAGAGCAGCAAACCGGGTACAGACGTCTCTGACTCTGCAAAGCCCCCCCCGCAGAGCCGGAGGAGTGACGTCGCTGTGGGCCTCCTCCACCTCCAGCCAGGTTGGCATCTGCTGCCCAGCGGAGACCAGGAACACAGATATCGACAGGCCTGAATAATAACACGCTTGTGCTTGTTTAAAGGGTACATAGACACATGGAAAGTAAATAGCGTGGGAGTAAGAGATCCAGTCATGTTATTGAGTGGAGTTTAAAAGCCAAATCCGATCACCAGTCTTTTATATCTCCCCACCCGCTGGGAACGTCATTTAGATCAGTGATTCTTAACGATGCTTGTTACCCAGCGGCAAAGACAACAACAACATCATACATCTCCTTCCTCACCTCCCCCACCCTCTTCTGCTATAGCAGTCTGCACATGACAGATGACAGGGTTTTTGAGTGCTACATGAATGAATGGGTTCCCATCACTAATCTAACCCGCAGCTGGAGAAGAGTAGGTGACACAGGGTGAGAGAGAGATCAGCTGTCGGGTTTCAAATGACAAAGTGTCGCTTCCTACAATGAATCCTGCAGATTAGTTGCAAAGAAACGTGCTCACATTTCTCAGAACCTCTGCGTTCTAAGGTTAAAGTGTAAGTCCGGGGAAGATGGCCCCCCTGGTCTTCTTCGGCATGAAAATCCATCAAATAAGCCCTGGAGACAGTTTTTTTTTCATTGATCATCCACGTATAGAGAAGACCCGGTAAGACGCTCACAGCCCCAAAGGGCTAACAATGATTAGCTCAGGGTGGTGCGCTGAATGCATCCAAAACAGCTTTTTTAACCACTAAGGGCTTTACAAAAGCGGGCAAGCTGGGCGCGGTGCGTTTGCGGTAGACTTTACCCATAAAACCTGTTTGGGTACGGAAGGACAGTGTGATTGCGCCCGTATTCCTCAAAATAGCCCCAAACTCTCTGCAGTAGCATGATTAGGGTCCCTACACACAAAGCAAAGCACAAACAACATAGTTAGAAATAGTTTATTTAAAAAAGACTGTTTTACCAGTAGGTCCATGGTAACAGGTCGTTCAGACAAGTCGATCACCGAATGCAATCCAAAAGGATGATTTAATCCAGCAAAACACTTAAACTTTGTGGTTTGTTGCAGTTTAGTGAAATATAATGTGGAATAGTTTGTAAAAACTCTGAAAAAGTCCCAGACAGCAACTTTCTCTGCTGCACCGAAATGTCTCATGAGATCTCTGGGGGTGGGGACGTCTGTTGAAGGGGCTCCGGGTAGCTCACTATAGGTCAGTGCTCGCGTTAGTGTCCAAGCATTCTTGCACGACACGATTGAACACTCACTCATAGGAACCCGAAATGGCTGAGTCAACAGATTTGCTGCTGGTAAGACACAGACTTGTAAATATTGATCAAAATAATCATTTTGGCCATAAACGTGCAGCCCTCGACTGTCCTCCATACGGGGAGTTTAACGGTCTTATGGTCCATCAGCAAACTTCCTTCTTTGCTCCAGATGTAATTTCGACTTAAATAAACCTGTGGACTTCACTCAAATTACAGTGCATCACTTTCTGTAGGCATATGTATGAAGGGTGAATGAGTGCAGCCTGAGTAAGGGGACTTAGAAAAAAAAATAAAAAATCAAAGCGACAGAGGACGAACCATCCTGCCTTCAAACCCTGGCTCCTACACTCCCCACTCCCCACTCCCCATGACCCAGGGACATTGTCCAGGTTTCCTCAGCTCCTCCACAGTGAGAAAACTCATCTTCATGTGTAAAATCATCTTTAATAAGCCAGAAAAATGGACCAAAACATGAGCTGCTACTCATACAAACTCAACTTTGACTCTGTAACTTTTTAAACTTTACTGAATAAACTTGATTCCTCCACTTTATTCAGCTCTGACACGTTCTCTTGTTCGTCCCCTCTTGTCTTTTCCATCGCTGAGTGGCCTCAACGTGCTGTAAGCATTTGATCATCCTCTCATCTAAATGCAGGCTGACGGATCCCCTACGTGTCCGACTGAGCTGATTTCATTACCGAGTGCTTAACGGGCTGAAATCTTGTGGTGAAACAGAGTTAACGAGATGTTTGTCTGGCTGTTGAGGGCAAAACAGTCCGTGCTTATGAAAACAAACGAGATAAAAATCCGTCGAGCTCAGAAAGTTGTTTTGCATCAACTATTCAAAGTCATAAAGAGTGTTCTGCTCATGACGGACCAAACACAAAATAGATGACACAGCATTTCATAAATGGTATTTAACACCATGATGCAGTTGAGTGCATTAATCCTCAACAGTCGTCTGTTCATAAACCAACCTCCATTTATGTGTAATAGTTTTTGACAAATACATTAATAAGCATTGTGTATATCTACATTTGGGCAGTTGGACAAATATATCTGCGGTTGGCAGAGTACATTGCTGTACTTAATTTGTAATTTTATTTAATTGCTTGTGTATTTAATTGAATGGTCGGCCTCCAAAGAAGAGATGAGAGCTGCTGCTCAGCATTTATTTTTGTTTCTGTGGCTTGGTTTTACGTGACGTCACATCGCTGCATCGCAAACGCGTAAAGTTCAGATGGCTGGCAGGAAGTGAGGTAGCTTGATGATCTGCCATCGAAATGCCCGTGTTTTGTGTAGTTTACAGCTGCTCCGATCGAGTACCAAAGATTGTTGTTCACAAGTGTGAGAAATGTAAAAAGCTCACAGAACAACCGTCGTAAAAGTGGATTTTAAACCTAGGTCTGCAGCGTCCTGACATCCTCCTTCGCAATAATCCAAGTCTTCAGCGGTGTTTCGTTTGTGCTCTCAGAGCGCTTTACCTTGAAACGACTGTCAGGCTAACGGCATCATTAATGTTGCATGTTTGTTGGCCTTACATGTATAGTCGCTACTGCTAGCGGCCAGCATCTTAACACATAAAATAATATAATAACAATATAACTCACCCTACCGAGGACTCACCCTACCGAGGACTCACCCGCTGAAACCCAGCGAAGAAGTGTGTTTAAGATGATAATTAAGCTTAAATGTCTTAATTGATGGTAGCACAGGATAATAGTTCATGTTTAAAGGGTAGAAGGAATAAGTGAATGCTTCATCCGACACCTTTTCGCTCTAGACATCAACATACCATAGTCACAAAAGACAGGAATAAACTAAACTTTACTAAGTTCCGTGAAAAAGAAAGATAAATTCAGACGGTGTACGTTTGTATTTTTCTGTCTGATGAGGAAAATAGGTGTAAGAATATTTCCTTTCTTGACAACTTGTGAGTTTATTTTGTTCGTTTTTGAGACTAAAAAAGCCAAGAGAGCTCGTTGAGATCATCATCACCTCTGCGAATATATCACATATCATCCAATCCGTATGTTTACAACTACATTATATGTTGAAACCTATTTCTGATTGGTCTGTGTGTCCGTCTGCAGGAATACAGGAAACACTGATGATCATGAAAAGCTTTTAGATAGTGGATCTGATCCAAGTCAAGGGACGGATACACTTATCTTTTAGATAGGGCCTGGCCCTGGTGGAGGTCTGTGCCCTCTGAGCGCCCTTCTAGTTAAGTTAAATACACTGCTCATAAAAGTAAACTTTAAAGCACAATAACTGCTCGGCTCTGTCTTTTGGCATGTGAGTGTTTTTGCATTGACTGGTTTGGCTCCAGTTCTGCAGGACATCAGGCTCTTCCTGGCAGTGCTTCTTTCACTGACACTGGCTGCAGCACATCCATCACTTCTCCTCATTAAAGACATCCAAACCCTTTCTTCATATTTGTCTTTTTTTAAAAATCACACAAACCACAAACGGGAAGGACTAGACACACCGTGGGGGTACGAGAGACTGCCTGGGAAAGTGTCCTAATTGAATAAGTCACTCAAACGCACAATGAGCATTTCATTACAGAGAAAACACTGCTTTGATTCGATTAAGCGGGTCTGCCCGGAGCACGAGGAACAAACATCAAAAAGCCTGTGTACAGACTTTAATATAATCACAGTTAATAACACTCCATGTGTACCGTCTAGTTGCGACTCGCCCCCAAAAAACCCCGCGTTCGTCTCTGCTGTGTGACGGCGGTTGGTGGGAGTTGCCGGGTAATTCTCCGGGTCGTCTTAGCTCACAGATCAAGGCCGCTGGTCTGGGTCTTTTGAACTTGACATTTCAAAAGGGAGAGGATAAAGAGATGCTTAAATATCAAATCCTCCCCCAACTCCCTCAGCCCTGATATTGGACGCTGTTAAAAGATCAACCGTCTCATCAAAGAGGAGTGTTCTGAGCAGAGGATTTTCCCCGTGTGCCTGTCTGCGGAGGTCAATCTATACGTGTTGCAGCATCTAACTTTTGCGTCATGAGTGATTGTGTTTATAGATTATTGCTGCATGCCAAGCTGTTGTCTTTGCCTCATCTGACCATCCGCTCTTTAATTCCCTTTTCAAAATATTATTCTACTTCCGGGTCCAAGCTGTTCCTCGTGCTTCTGCAACGCCGCAGTGCTGAGTTGCCCGTTGTTAGAGAAGATCTGAGTCCCCGCAAAAAAAGCACCTAAGAGTTTGCACCTGTAAATACAGCGTTCGTATAGGATAGGCTTGAAATCCTTGAAAAGTGCTTGAACTTGTGTCCACATTGCTTTCACAACAAATAGCTACAGAATGTGTGCTAGAGTTTGACCTTGGTCTGTTTTTGAAAGTGTGTTACATCAGACTTAAATACCGTGTACTGTTCTTTTTGTTGTTTGTCTGATGTATTGTTGTTAAACTTGTTAAACTTCACCAGGACATCATGCACACTGCAGTAGTTTCCAACTACCAGGAGGGTCACATGTAGGGATGCACAGACTAAGACCTTTTCCTGACTGATAGCTGACCCTCGTTAACCGATCATGTGTCATTGTGTGTATACAGGTATGTGTTTATGTATAGAGTAGGTAGAATATTTAATTTGACTGTGCAGAGATCTCTGGTTGAAGCACAGATTGTGAGCCAGATTCAGTAAACTGAAGAACTACAGGAAAGTTTTTAAGAGCCCTTGAACGTGGCATGAGTTGGGAGAGGGTTAGAGGAAGTGCAAGACTTTTATTTTTTTATAGATGCACAGGTGTGTGTGAGTGGGACATCAACAGGCATTTCAGTGTGTGTGTGGTCCCCTGATAATACTCCTTTTCAAGTTACCCCTCTACCCCCTCTACCCCCTCCACACACACACACACACACACACACACACACACACACACACACACACACACACACACACCTATTTCCCCTCCCTCCTCTCTGCTTCTACACTTCTTCCCACAAATCACTTGACAAATGTGCTGCTCACAGGTGTTGTAGGAGCGCTCCCCTCCCCCAGCCGCCCCTGTCCTCCACAGCATGGGAATGGGGTGCGACGGTGCTCCTATTCACAGCTGCTTGGTACAAACGTGAACCCCACCTCCTCCGTCCTCCCCCAGTCCAGCAGGACACACAGTGCCCCCCCCCCCCCCCATCCCCGACGACTGGGAACCCAGTCATAACCACAGGCCTGGCTCAAGGTCTTGGCACACTGCGTCCGCGTGAATAAAACAAGCGGCGGATATTGTCTGCTGAGCCCTGAGAACCGGAGTCTCCCAGTCTAGAGATCAAGATAAAGTAGGCGTTGAGCTGCTCACTGCTCTCGTATCAAACAATGCAGCTGGTTATGAGTTCTGGACACAGATATATCATTGTGTTTGACATTGTGTCTGACCCACCGCAGGCATGTGACTCCCGTTCAGAGTGTGTTTCCCGGAGGCCCGGCGCTGTGTTTTGACGTGAAATACAGGACGAGTTTGTTGTGAAAATACACGTGTTTTTAGATCTGTGAGACGTGTCAATAAGGCCGCCGTAAAGGTGAACGTGCTCTGAACCTTTGACTCTCACAGACCGTGTTGACATGCACACAACAGCCCAGGTTATCTGGAGAAACACTTCACAGACAGAAACATGAGTCTGTATCGAGGGTGGGTCATATATGGAGTCCAAATGTAACGTAAATTTGTAATTTGTTGGGGACTTTTATGGCGCTAGTGGATTGAAAACAACTCCCACAATGCACCTTGTCAGCGACAGGCACGTCTTTAGCTGCAGTAGACATCCCCCCCTCTCCCCCACCAGCTTCAGCTGCTCGTTTATATTGCGGGTCGTAAAGGACGCCACGAACGTCTCATTCGGCCATTGTCGTTACTTCACCAGCTTTCTCAACTGCGCCTGTTAGCTTAGCTTCCAAATAAGACGGCGGATGTTAGCTTCAGCAGGTGAAGTGCCACCCACTGATCTGTAATAGGTCTGTAGCGTTAGTGGGTTCCCATCCCCTATAAGCAGGTTTGAAAAAAGATGAACTGGCCCTTGTAGTTTCACCAGAGCCCATCTCTCTAACACTTTTGATGTCATTTAAAGCAGGAAGTGTCAGAGGTAGATACGGATCTCTCAGGGAAAATGAGGAAGTGATGCACGACTGGGTTTCTAAGGACAAAGTATTCCTTTTTAATAACAACAGTTGTGTAATAATAAGTAGAGAGTCCAGTTTTGTGTCTGCAGAAACATGAGCTTTGCTGCAACACAGCACAAAGGCATCCGTCACCGCACGCTGTTGGCCTGTCAATTACGACCGCTGTTTACCCGCCAATCATGTTGATGGAGGATAAAGCGATTGCCGCCACGATAACTTCCCAGAGTTGTAAAACCCTGTCAAGCCTGAAGCCCACATGGGCTTTTGTTTGCTCCCCATCCGCACCCTCCTCCACAAGTTTCCCTCCCCCACCCTGTGATGCCTGCCACTGTCTGCGCGGCACTCTCCTTAACCTGCATGTAATTGCCCTTCACCCGGCCTTTTGAACATCTACAATGAAAATAAATGGTTTACTGCTTAAGCAGACAAAACATTGACATCCCAGAGTCTAATCGGATCCTAAAATCTTGTCCCTTGGTTTTGTTTCCTGTGAAGCTCGTGGTGTTGTGATTTTGTTTGATAAAATTCCAGTAGAGGAACAAATGCACTGACCCACACGTGCATATCAGGGCTTTGCATCTTTGTCTTCTGTCAGAACAGCTGCATGCATGCCCGCTCACACACTGCTTTAAATATAGGGTTGGGTTTCCTTTTTATTGTTTTTTTCTAAAAGGATACTTTTAAAACGGTGCTGGTGTCGACGTTATTAAAGAACGGCTTTTTATTGAGGCTAATTTAAAGTTAATATTGATCAATTTTTATTTATATGATGGTGTTAGTTTCTTCTTCTAATACTTTTTTATTAGCCTATTATTATTATTATTATTATTATTATTGATACATTGTCATACGACTAAGGATTGGGTGTGACTTGAATGAGTAAACAGATTCATTTCCTATAAATTCTGCAGCATAAAAGTCGCCCTCGTTATTTTCTTATTGTAAAGCCGCAAAATCCGGAAATGTCGGGTCAGCAGTAACTTAACAGGAGACGCATTCAGCTGAAAGAATAAGAGACTAAAAAAGAATAAATCTGATTATAGATATAAATATTTAAGTGCTAACAGAGAAAGTAAACTTCAGACCAGAGCTTCAGTTAGCTACAGAAGTAGCGCCATGTACGCACCGTGTTTCGATACCCAACCCTTTTTAAATATGAAAACACCTGCAAACACCGACAGGCCCAACAAGAAACTTGGTTTTCTTAATACGGTTAAGGGTTTAGGAGAAACTTAGTTTATCTTTCACCACCCATATTAATCCAGATCTAGAAAGGATTCATCAAATTCAATAATTGATATCGCAAGGTAACAGAGCTGAAGCCATTTCATGTGCACTACCTTGCAGAACGCAGGAGTTGCTGGTCAACCGCTGCCTCGATCAGTGAGTTTGTTTGTGTTATTGTGACTTCAGTGTTTTAAAATGTTAAGATCGAACAAAACCACTGTTTTTATTAAAGGAGTCTGGTCTCTTTGAAGAGAGCACGGATAATGACTTCATTCAACCCAAGTGTAAACTAAAGCAGGGCTGTTTGGGGGCAAGGTAAAGCAGTGAATATATATATATATATATATATATATATATGATTATTTAAGGTGTCTAAAATACGTTTAGCTGCTGCCCCGGTCCCAGTGCTTCTCTAAACTGGGGGCGTGACGGCCGTCATTTAATCCACTGATTATGGATAAGTACCTCATATAACCCCACTTCTAAGATCCAAACTATCCCTTTAACGCAGGGCTGCCCAACCCTGCTCCTGGGGCGCCACTGTCCTGCATGTTTTAGGTTTCTCTCTGCTCCAACACACCTGAATCTGATGATGTGCTTGTTATCAAGCAGCTGAAGCTCGTCACAGGTTTGAAAATCGTTAGACTCAGGTGTGTTACAGCGGAGAGAAACCTAAAACATGCAGGACAGTGGCCCTGCAGGAGCAGGAGTGGGCAGCCCTGCTTTAACCATACATGGTTAAGTGTATACGTTACTTGGCCATCCTCTGGACAGTAGATGAACATGTGTGAAACATTTACACTGTACGAGACAGGCTCATTTTAAATGTTTCCTGTAGTTGAGGAGCATCAGGAGAGTCAGATCTTTAAAGTTAAAAAAAAACCCAACATAAAATATCTAAGCAAGCTGTTGCTCCATCATACACCAATCACTTCAGAGCTCTTTGGCACGGAGGCTCCAACAAGTCTCTGCACTCGACAGGATCTGCTACCTGAATATTTGTCTCGTCCGGCTGGATCCTATCCAGGTTTCTGTCACGCCGCCTCTCATCACTGCCAACACAGTCGGGGGTCATATGGTCGCTTGTAGAAACAGGGATGTGGAGACAGACAACAGTTTGAGAGGTGGTTGGAGCTCTGCCCAGTTTTCACACCCGGCCAGTCGCTGTGGACAGGAGGCGTGGTAACCGGACTGCAGGTTTTGATGAGGGGGTCTGCCACTGGAATTGAGGTTATTATTAAATAATAACCAACACTTCTTTTGAATCGTGTAGAGTGTGTGTGTTTGCGTGTGTGTGTGTTGGTTGGTTGGGATTGGCCTGGGCACACGGAGAAGCCTCTCCTCCTCATTAGCACAGCAGTGCACCTGTGATCACTCTGATATTCTCTTTGAGAGCATTAAGGCTCTCAGCGGGGGATTTGGGCGGGGGCTGGGGTTCACCATTTTGATCCCGGTGAATTAGGTGTGGCATGCTCGCCCGACAGCTCGCCTCATGTCTGGTAGATGGGGGATAAAAGGAGAGGGAGTGCACAACTGGGCCTTTGTTGTCGGACGGGCGCAGCTCGAAATGCTAATAAAGGCAGATAGGAACAGACGCACAAAACGTTAAAAGAGTTCAAACAAAATATGAACGCACACGGCGATGGATGTGTTTGGGATTTCTCTGAAGGTGTGTGTGTGTGTGTGTGTGTGACAGAGGCATACCTCACAATCACCATTAAATGTGCAGAATTGTGTAAAAACCCGTTCGACTCATCAAGCACAATGTGAGGCTTCACAGCATAAATGATTATTATGTGTTTGTGTATAAAGACTGAAGGAATTAAGCGTCCATCTTATTGTTTTTGTCGACTCTCGCTTGCTTTCTGCTGCCGTGTAAGTGTGTGGCGGCTCCTTGAGTGCATTAATTACGTGTGGGCGTAGAGAGAGGAAAAGAAAACTCCCAGAACGAGCAAAGCCTCCAGCTAGATGATGGAAACTCTCAGTTAAATGTCCCGGAACATCCTGGATGTAATGACGGTGGTGATGGGGAGATGATGAAACAGGTAATGAAAGACGTAATGACTGAATCACAACAATCTGAAGACTGATTGGGTGAAGGCACCGGGGCAGACAGAGATGAGTGGTCAGATCGGGGACGTCAGAGCCAGGGCCGGAGTGGGACTCATTTTCAGCCCTGGAGTTTCATACCTCAGACCGGCCCACTTTAGATCACGACCTATTATATTAAAATAATGTAATTATAACTTTATATGTTAAGCACACAATAGTGCACTGTTCTCTAAAGCCTTGTAATTCCTACTGTAATTCTTACTATTACTAATGATCAAAAGTATAACTGGCCACTACTATCATTGGGGCATAGAAAGTGGTTTTATGGGAACTGATGCTTGCTTGTTCACACACTAGCTCACCTGTTTCTTCCTCACCACTGGCTCCTGGCTCTGCCTCTGACTCTAAATCATAAAAATGTTCATAAATCTCGTCACAAATCTCCCCTTTTTCAAGTCAAAAATTCAAGTCAGTTTCATTATTGTAGTGCTGAATCCTCTATCATCATCAATTGCAATCTGGGTCCAATCA
The DNA here is from genome assembly GCF_963691815.1 of Echiichthys vipera. NCBI lineage: Eukaryota > Metazoa > Chordata > Actinopteri > Perciformes > Trachinidae > Echiichthys > Echiichthys vipera. The sequence goes on from NC_139839.1 coordinate 1,130,197, forward strand.
GCTCTCGTTTACATCTTCATGCAGTGTTTGTTTACAGCCTGCGCGCAACGTGATTCCCGGCCAAACGTTAGCGATTGGTTATGGCAGATCCAGAGTGGCACTGGGCAGATCCAATAGTTTTAAATTTCAACAGACACCTGCCTGCCAAGTTAGTTAAAGTCTATCAATTGAGTAGGTCCAGACTCTCTGTGCAAATTAAATGAAGTACGAGTCTGGTAGGACCAGGCTAGGTCTACACCATACTCTTCATTATATTAATTCTAATAATATTCACTTAATGAGCAATCCTACCTGCACACTCTGGACCTGTGGGCTGATGGCTGGTGCTTGGTGATGCATCTTGTATCTGAGGGGCTACAAATCAAAGTTTGTGGCCAGTTATGTGGCGTTGCATCATAATATTATTTAAATTATGTAACGTTAGGTTAGACAGGCTATAAGAAATTATTATGGCAATTATTAGTAACAATCAGGGTTGCCGCGGTATGCGGTATTACCAGTGGTTGAGGCCAACACCGAGTTATTTTGTATTATTTTTTTCCAGTAATAAAAAAAAATCCGGTCTTGTGTGGAACGCGGAAGACCGGCTCCACACAGCAACGCCGGTAATCAAACCCTGGGAAGCCCAATCCCTACGAGAGCTCCTTGTGCTACGGCCATCCGGAGGCGCATAGAGCTTTTGGCCGTGATATTATATATACAATTATATTATACTATTATATGATCGTTATAGGACGCTGTCACCGAGTGTGAGAGGAGAGTTGGTTGCGTCTGTCTCCAGGGCTTTTCTCTTTTTAATCCTCGCTTTTTCTGCGCCACCCTTGCTCTTTTGATTTGCCATTTTGGGTTATTATTTTCCTTGTACATCTGTGGTTGGAGCTGGGCAAACATCACTGAAGTGTGCGGACTAGTGCACGACACTTACGTTACATCAGGCTGTGTCTGCGTCTGTTTCTTGTCGGTGGGCGCGCCCTTAACCTGCGTCCGCGTCCCAGTTTCATTGGCATGATCTAACAGACCGCCAGCTCCCCGATATGACCAGAGACAGCGGTAACATCATACACGTGATCCCCACTCCACTCAGTGCCATGACTGAACACCGGCACAAAATAAATAAAAATAATAATTGAACACCGGCCCTCGCGGCCCAAAAGTCAGACCGGCCCACCGGGAATTGTCCCGGTCCTCCCGATTAGCCACTCCGGGCCTGGTCAGAGCTGTGAAGGTAAGAAGTTTGACACTTCCGGATGATGGAAGTGACGGAGAAGAGAAAAGCTTCAGCACATTTAGTTCTTTGTTTGATTAGACGGATGCTACTTAAATGAAATTGCCCACTTAAAGACCAGAAAAGGCAGGGGGAAAAACGCTTTGATGGCCTAAAATGCGACCGTCAGAACAGTGAGGTCAAATAAGAGCACATCGCCCAGAGGCTGTCAGCGTGAGCGTGTGCGGTGAGACAGTGGTTTGTTCTCGACGCATCCGTTCTTTGCACCAGGCACGAAGCTCAGCAAGTTTGATTGGTCAGACTTTGATCAGAGATATATGAGAATTGAATATTGATGAGTTACTAAAATGACTTCTTTTACATTTTAGTGCGCCTTACGCTTATTAGGAGCATATTTTGTAACGTACTTCCGGTTCCGGCGCCGTGTCGAGCGGCAGCCAGCAACAGCTGCTCTCTCTCTTTTCCGCACTTTTAGCTGTTTTATCTTATTGTTACTCTGATCCTTTCCCATCTTTCTGTTGAGACTGTTGCACAATCATTTCCCTCGGGATAAATAAAGCTTCTTGAATCTTAAGATTACCAAAAAAGAACTGCCAGAAAGGTAAGAATAGCTTTGACACCTGATCATAAAACCTGTTTGATTCTGGCCAGCGACCTTTTTAACCCATGTCCTACCCTTCACTCTCTGCATACTTCCTGTCCGTATCTACAAAAAGTGCCAAATAAAAGCTCTGCATATCTCTGCTGAGCTTGCGGTGTGTGGAGATGTGGATGGGAGTGATTATCTCAGGCCGGCCTTTTCTGCTGGACGGTTGAGGGAAAGCTGATTTCGTTGGCACCTAGTTTACAGCTCTCAAGGATTTTCAGCACGGTGATGATGACCACAGGGGCTCGGATAAGAAGGTCTTTGTTAGGAGTACGGCAGCAAGTCTGCGTGCTGTCGTCAGATTTTTGATTGGGGGGGAAAAAAGGGTCTATTTATAGTGTTAGAATAACAGCCTTAATGTCTCGTCTTTCACACACTTTAATATGAGAAGAAGGAGGAATGGCTGCTGTTTTTCCAGATCCCTCTTCCTCCAAATGTCATTTTTGTCCGCCTTCAGCAAAGTGGCATCGCTCCGCGTGTTGTTGAATGTTAACTTAATCAATGGAAATCCTTCCAAAGCTGCATTTACTTAGTCGTCATGATGCGTGCATTTCTTGATAGGTCAGGACGTCCTCCATACTTGCGGTTCGCATTTAGTCCAAACACACCAATCCAATTTAGGGAAAAGGAAGGAAATCCAATCATGTATATCCTTGGATTTATGTTTATGTTTGAAATGGAAACCAAAACCAAATTACACTCAGCGTTTCCCCCCAAAGAACTGCAGCATTGTGGTCAGGGGTATTCCTGGATTGTGGAGCTGCAGTCGTCCCCAGTTTGAGCATTAGTCCCACTGACTGTTAGTGTATTTAGGCCCTAGACAGTAATTAATCCACTGTCGTTGTACATGGATCGGGTCTGTTTGTGTTAAGAGATGATAATTTGATGCTATATCTATGTTTTTACTCAGGGTTCGAGTCTCTAGCAGTGACGTAAAATGTGTCACCGAACGCTCGATCACCAAATGTGTTTTTGTTCTGCTGATAGCTAAAGGAACCCCCCCTTGATGTAGACACAGTGTTTAGCCTGTTGACCTTTAATTAGCCATCCTGTGGCTGCGGAGCAACCTGCATGCCAGAGCCCAGCAGCTCTGGAGGGGGTCTATTGATGGGTAGTGGATGCAGAGGAACAAGCCACACTCACAGCTGAACATCAGATACCGGCATAAATAAAACATGCATGTTGCTCCTTTAATGAAGTCTCACCCATCGGGTGTGATGATGAAAAATTAATGGAGCTGCTGAAGAAGTTGCTCACCAGCGGGGATGATTAGCAATTCTTTTAAAAAGCCAGTGTTTGCGACAGTTTGTTGGAGGCTTGAAGATGTAGTGAAAACCATAAAACCAGGGGAGAAACGTTCCCAGCCTGACAGCTTGTTTTTGTACGTCATGTGCAGGAAAGAGTTTTGAGAGTCAAGATGCCGGGACACTCTCAACAGATTTCTTAAGTTGAGCATGAACACGTCAAGAAAATTAATCCATTTTGTTGACACAATTAATGCAAAGTTGTCGACTTTAAGGGCCTAGTCCACATGTAAGCAGGTGTTTCTGTAAACAGGGTTTTTAAAAAACATCTCTGTCCAAATGAAACTGCAAAAACAGTTTGACAAGTGCTGTCAAGAGCACTCCAAACTAACATAATACCAATATAAACCTAAAGCATGTTGGCCCATCAGAAGCCTGAAAATAAGCTGTTTCTGGAGGCATGGATGGATTACTGAACGGGCCTACCAGCACAGACACAGGGGTCCATAAAGTCAGGGGCCCTGACCCAGAAAATGTTGCTGAAAAACCCCCACGAGGGTCACAAAGCGATGCTCAATGACTAAAAAATAGACACATAAAGACAAGAAAAATGACAAAGACACGCAATATGATTGAAAATAGACGTAAAACGACCAAAAAAAGATGGAAAGTAACTAAAAATAGATGCAAAACCACCACAAAAAGACGCAAAATGACTAAAAATGGCACACTGACACTTGGTCAGCCAGGTTGCCAGTTATGTAGAAAGATTCTTCATCCTGCCAACGAACCTATCACTGGTCTGTTGTTTCTTTAGCAGAAACAGAAACAGCCATCATTGAACACAACTCCAAACCTATTTGAATGAGTGTGTGAGTGCTCTCTGCAAGAAAAAAACCACAGGAATTTTTGCACTTGTATTTGCAAAAAGAGGTGGTCTGTGCAGGTAAAACACTCAATAAAATCAAACCAAATTAGTACCAGAACTGCACTGTGCCACCTAAACTGCATTAGCACTTCTGTCTGCCTTGGTGCATGTGGGGTTTGTTTGAAAATGAAAAAAAAAAGCAGGTTCACGTGCAAAACAATTGCCTACTGCCCCGTGAAAATGTGTGCCAAGCAAAGTTCAGTATCAATAGTCTTAACCCGAGTGAGTCCACCTTTCAACGGGGATCCTGCAGGGCTACGTGCGAGGTCCTGACCCGGAGCTGTGATATGCTCTGCTGCATGAAAGGGGGGCTCACCGACGCGTAAAGAGGTGCCTTTGAGGAGATTTGCAGCACTTCCTTATCTCTATATGTGAAAGAATAAATCCTGGGCCCTTCACTGCCACTGACTGTCACCCAGGGAACGGGCTGCTGGGAGATTTGTGCCAGATGCTGCCTCTGAAAGCACAGACAAGGACAAGGAGCTCTCGTCTCCACTGTAGGGCTGTGTGCTTTCACTGTGTGTGTGTATATGTGTGTGTGTGTGTGTGTGTGTGTGTGTGTGTGTGTGTGTGTGTGTGTGTGTGTGTGTGTGTGTGTGTGTGTGTGTGTGTGTGTGTGTGTGTGTGTGTGTGTGTGTGTGTGTGTGTGTGTGTGTGTGTGTGTGTGTGTGTGTGTGTGTGTGTGTGTGTGTGTGTGTGTGTGTGTGTGTGTGTGTGTGGTCTTTGAAGTCAGGCAGTACACAGTGTCCCCCAGGTGTTCGCCACCACACCGAGGTTTGCGTATTGAGAAATCCTCCTCCCTGTCATCCACACTTACATGCTTGCTTTTTTCACCCTCTGCTCTCTGAGGGACCCTCACCGTTCACATTCAACTTTTATTCAGAGCGGTGCTGGAAAAGTCTGCAACGCTGAGCTGCTCATCCATTTCCTCATAAGTAGCTTCAAAAAAAGCTGATTTTACCTTCCCAGAATTTTGATGTGGAATAAAATGCATGACGTTGCATACCTAGGATGTGGTGCATCTGCTTTTCAAGAGTGTTCTTTGAACCTTTGTTGGACTGCAGCTGTTGTTGTGATTCCATGGATTAAGAAATACTTTTGCTTCATTAAAGAGTAGGGGTGTGAATCACAGTTATTTACAATGCTGTCACGATGTGTCGCCCGCATTAACGATGGGCTCATGATACAGGGACTCTGAGATACTCGATACAATGCAAAGACATTCAAGAAGAAAGAAAAAAGCAGGAATTGTGTATTTATTCTGCACTGTGGTGTCAGTCTAGTGCCTCTCTCACACACACACTGAATGCAAACTTTTCAATGTGTTTATCTTTCTAATGCAAAATAGTCTTAACCCTCTAAACATTGGACGTCGGATAGACGTGCAGATCATGTCTATATTGGATCCATGACCAATCCTGGAAGTTCAGCATCTCACCTCTGAACTGGGTGCATGTTTTGGACGCCTATGACAGGTGCAGGAAACGTACGTGATGTGTTTATTTTGACATTTTCCTGTTTCTCTATAACTGGCTTATTTTACTTTTTAATCAAGTTATAATTCATGCATATATGTATTTTTGCATCCATCTGTTTTATTAATTGGTAAAGCAATTTGTGGATAATGATTTCATGGTAGCCTGTCCACATTATTATGACAGAACTCTCTGACAGTCAAATACTGTAAAGCCAGAAAATGCAGGTCAGGAGCAACAAGCTAATGTTAGCGCCTCTGCTAGCAGCTTCTGTCGTGTCCTTGGGCAAAACCCTCACCGTGATTCATCTGAATGCTTTATGTTTGAGGCGCTAAAAGTACTATAGAATATTAAACAGTTCAAACATGGTTGAAAACCTATTGTTATCATATTTCAATAATGATAACTGAGACATGTTTCATGCCACACGATGCAAATCACTGCACATTACGTCTGCATCTTGTCAACCGCACCTGTATACATTTGCAGACGTCTGGGCTCAACCGTGCAGGAGCTGGGGAGTTTTTAGTTTCTAATATGTTGAGTGGACATGAGGTTTAATATATAACTTATTACATTTTTTAGAAGCATTCAGTCTCATTTCATGGCTCGCCGGGCATGTGAGGGATTAGGGGGAGTAAATGAGGCAGGGTTTGTCGTGTCAGGGGTGATTTGGACTCTTATCGGTGCGCGGAGCTGCCGCAGATCCACTGGAGACTTAAGCTGACAGCCTTTAATGGAACGGGAAAGCCAATAATGGTGACCACTGTTAGTTAGCGTCTGAGGGTATTGTCTCTGTGTCAGGCAGATAATGAGCGACTGTATGCAGAGAAGCTGTCCTCGCAGTACCCCCCCCTCATTGTGTCTGTTATTGTCTGATTTGTATTGTGAGTCCGTCTTCATTTGCCTTCAATAGAAGGACAAAGGCAACATATTAGTCTCTCTTTTGTCTCTTCACTCTGCCTGTATCCTCTCTGACGTGCTCCACCGTCTTTATAAACATGTTAGAGCAGTTACAAGTGCTCCATTCAGTAATTACTCCAAACAAGGGAGAGAATTCCCAATAATGGATCTGTAGTAGCAGGTGACATTGATCAGGATTACTTTATTACATGAAGGCGGTTTTATTGCATAGAAAACGTTAGAGGCAACATCCTCTATGCTTCTCTGTGCAAGTGTTGGTATTTTACAGGAAACGTGGTCTTCATTTGGAGGAAGGTCTTGTTGAACAGTATCAGTCTTTAAGCTGAACCTTGAGGATGGAAGAGAGGAAATAGAAATGAGGATCAATAGACCATTTTGTTTTGTTTTTTGTGTCAGTCCATTACACGAAAAGTGACCTGATCACTACGTAAAGTAGAGACGTCACCACACCAAAAATTCAGTAGTTGGTGCCAGTACCAGTGAAATTACATGATTCTTGATGCCAATTCAAAACCACAGTTAAAAAAAAAAAAAGGATTTTCTACCAGTCACATAGACGGTTCCTTACTTTGGTCATAAACAACCGAGTCTCTCGCCTTGAATTCCTTGATTTTGTCTGATTTGATTTCAGAACCGTCTAAATGTCGTCGTCTCTCGAGTTTGACATTTTCATTGTCATCTTCGTGTCAATGACCCTTCTTCTTCTTCACCCTCAGATTTGTTGAGCATTAAAAATATAGATTAAAATATTCTTCAACCACTTTGAATACACTGTAGAGATGACGGGTGACTGTTGAGAGATGGAAACTCCTCCAGCGAGCTTTTGTTCCTCCTCTACAACACTTTGTACCGCCCTTTGCTTTGAAACGTCATCGACGCACCGACTCCCTCGCTGTGTCACTCATGGGCTCAATCGGATAAAACGTCACCATCATGCCGCAATAAATAGATGTTTTAATGTTGCCTTGCAGGGTGCAAGCTATTATTTTCTTCAATTGGATGTTAAACAGACTTTGTGGGGAGCTGTCATTTTAATGACCAGTCTAACTGATCTGGACGTTTCCCACATTCAGCTCCTCCAGCGTCTATAGATAATTTCAGGGTTACAGTGCATGTGTGAAAGGGGCTGTTGATAGTTTGGCCAGTTTCAGTTATTTAGGAAAGTCATTGTACATTCATTCATTCATTCATTCATCTTGAACCTCTTGTCCCAGTCGGGGTCTCGGGGGGCTGGAGCCGATCCCAGCTGACATCGGGCGTGAGGCGGGGTCCATCCTGGACAGGACGCCAGTCTATCACAGGACACATAGAGACGAACAGAGACAGACAACCATTCACACCTACGGGTGATTTAGAGTCATCAATGAACCGAACACAGCTGTTCAGAAATCAGCATTTAACGTAAGAAGCTGCACATGAACAAAGGGGCGTTTCACAGAGAAAGTATCAATAATAGTCAAAGCGAGGTATCAAGAACATTTTGGTGTTGGCACCAAATCGTATTATATTGGCACTGGTTTCAAACGCCTGGCTGTGATGAAATCTGGAATCTGGCAAGACGGAAATCTGGATCACAAAAGAGAGAAGGATTAATTAACTATATCATGGACTGAGCATGTTTTATTTAATGTCAAATTCAGTTTTATTTGGAGTTCTGCAAAGAAACAATCACAGAAAACAGCAACAGAATTACTTTGCACATGGATTACTTCTTATAATAACGGCAACAGGATAAAAACACGGAGGCAAATGAAGTAATGCAGTCAGCAAGAGAGTGTGAAGAGCAAAAGAGAGAGAAGGAAGATAAGAATGAATCCAGGGTGTTTGCATCAGATTAGTTTGCCTGATATTCTAGAAAGAAATCTGTTGAGTATAATTTAATCACAGTTATACTTTAACACTGACATGCTGATGATTGAATGCCGCAGCAGCGTTTTGTGCACGGCTCTTCTTCCAGCGGAGAGAAGTTAATCCACTGAAACGTAATCGTGCTTGTTGTTGAACTGGGAAAGTCTCTGCCCCTGCCCCCCTTCTGTCGCCTCAGACGCACCAGTCATGTAGGCTCTTGTTGTCCAGTCACAGGCCTGATCCTGTCAACACATCCAAATATTCTGGAGTGGCGTGTTTTTTTTCCCCTGTATGAATTAGCTCTGTATCGTCCAGACACAGCCGCAAATTTATGCACACACCAACTTTTACACACACACATACACCCACACACACACACACAGGCAGCAGTTTGGGTTGTCAGGGTCTGTAGATCATGGGGTCATGTGTGCTTGTGCTTTAGTCCATGCAGCATAAAGTCACAACAGGAACAGATCAGACCGGTCCCAAGTTGGCTTTGGAAGCCAAATCTCCACCAACTCCCCCCTCTCCCCAGTGCTAATCGGATTAGCTGAAAAGTTAGCAGCGCGGACCCCAAAGAGACATTTTTTACACTGACTTCTGTGACACATTTCTGCTCTGCGGCCTCCACAATCTGCTTCTCGTCTCACAGTCGTTATTTGTCACAGTACACAGCAACTTCAGTGCGTGATGAACTGTTTTTAACCTTTTCCTGTAGGGATGGAAACGCATCTTTTTAGCTGACTGGTGGGTGGGGTGTGTGTGTGTGTGTGTGTGTGTGTGTGAGGGGGGGATCTGGTCCACCCAGGTGGGGGAACAATGGCGTGCCCGTTGTCTTAAAAGGAATGGTTGGCTGAGCATAGACCCAGGCAAAAGGGCGGAGGGAGGGAGGGACAGAGAGACAGAAAAAAAAAATGAGTTGTGAAAATGATTGGTGAAGGAGGAGGGGGGGGGGGGGCAGCCGGCTGAATGGGGGCAGCAGGGTGGCAACTGGACTCTTAAAGCTCTTTTCATGCTTGGTCTGTCCCAACCAACGCTGAAAAACACACACGAGGACACGGAAGACTAGCCCCTTGCTAATTGTTTTTATTTTGTTTTTGAAAACCGTTCACTAGTCCAAAACCAGAACTGAGATGTGCCTCTTTATTTTGGCCCTCGGTATGTGGTTACAATAAATGAACAGTGTGCTTTCTGCAATGCACAGGGCAGCTAAAATGTGCCTTCATTAATATCAGTAAAGACTTCATATGAAGAGCTCTGTCTTAACAAAATCAAGTTTGCTCCACAGTTTTTGTCTGCAGCAGAGTTAGAGGCCTCACTTATTTTTATCCCATGAACCTGTAACCTCAAAGTCTGGCAGCTGCTGCCTCAAGTGTCCTAGTACCCCGCAAGACCTGTTAACACCCTTTTATGTACGCGTAGTTCCCCTTTAAATGCACTTTTTAAGGTTCTCGACTTCCATTTACTGCTGGTTTACAGATCTACTCCTCCTCATTTGAGAGGGAAATATTGTTCTTTTTGCTCCACTACATTTATCCGAGAACTAGTACTTTGGTGTCTGGTATCGAAAAATGCATCAGTGCCGGTGAGCCAACAAGCACGCATCATACCTGTACCAAGATCTACCAATGCTGGCGATCGGCTAACATTACCTGGCCTAAAGGAGAAATACTACGACACACTCAGAGACAGGTGTCATGGTGCATGTGTTGTTTTGTGAGAGGCTGTAAGACGCAGAAGAATAAATATATGCAATGTGATTTCTTCTTCTTAAAGGCTCTCCACTTGCTATTCAGATAATTAATATACCAGCAATCAATATGTGCAATGTAAAGATAAAGTGGTGTAACGGCGCCCTGAGCGTGCATGCGTCTGTGCGTGCGTCTGTCTGTGCGTCTGTCTGTGCGTGTGTGTGTGTGTGTGTGTGTGTGCATTTCAAAAACCTGATTATAGTCTGGTTAAAGCAATACCCTGGTTTCTCAAACGCCATGTAAACACCGTACCGGGTACGGGTAAAACGAGTTCAACCCCCGGTTCACAGACCTAGATTATCAGTATTCAGAGTTGTCATGCATGTGGGTTATAATAATCCCCCCCTTGACATGGAAATAGAATAAACCAGGAAGCAATGACACAGAGTGAAAAACGTCAACAACTTGAAAAACAACAACAACCCGTTTCTGTCGCAATTCTGTCCAAAAGTTGGACGCTTGTGATGATGGAGCGCCACCTGCTGTACTGGAGGAATAGTTTCTCCCATCATTAAACGAAGGGAACTTCAATAATCCAATTATTCCCTTAACCAGGGTGAGACCATATTCGGGTTACTGCTGTGGCACATGACGGAGTAAACCCACTGAACATTACACGGTGACACCTGACAGTGTCGGGGGAAGGATCCTTTACCATCTCGCATGAGGACTCCAAACTCGATTAAACTGAGAAAAGAGACTTGTTGTGCCATCTTGTTCTTCTTTGTCACTGTTGCGAGCCCCCCCCCCCCCCCCCCTCTATAACAGCAGCCAAGTCCCAAATGGCTGAAAAAGCACTTGGCTCTCTGAGTCAACAGCCCAGTGTCAAGCTGGCTGGCCTTCTCATGCCTGCATTCCCCCAATGATGCCTAGGGAACTGGTTCTTCTCTCCAAGATGTGGTTTTGTGGTTACAGTCAGCCAGGCGAGAGGGAGATGAAAATTGTGCCATGTGGACAAGAAGCCTTTTCTTCTTTGTTCTGCTAACATGGCAGACTGAGAAGACAGTCAGTCATCCGCCAAACACAGTGGAGTTTAGAGTTACACCAGGGTTGAGGGTCAGGATTAGAAGGGAGTGAAATGCCATTTTTTTTATGTTGAGTTCAATTCTGTTTTATGGCTTAAAAATGCTTCATGAATAATACGAGACCCGTGGTGCACTAGCCGAGAGCATGACGCTGATTTATGTGCGTGTCTGTGTTTTTTCAGCGTGGGCCAAGGTGGAGCTGACTAGGCACGAGAGTGTTGAGGTGTACCTGAGCGACTCGGCCCAGATCCCCTGCGAGTACAGCTTCACCGACGGCGACGTCCAGCCCCGATTTGTCATGATCCAGTGGTTTGTGGTGAGTACTGCAGAAAACTGACACCGCCTGTCTGGAACTAGCCAACCGTGCGTGTGTGCGGAGTAGAGACGCCCCCCTTAAAGTTGATCATTTGAATGTTGTCCAGGGAACCCCCGAGCTCAGATCAGACTTTTTTTTTATTCCCTCAAAATGGATAAAATACGAGGATAAAGGCTGGTTACAATGACTTAAATTACTTAAATACCTACAGGACAAACATGCTTTACACATGGTAGGTGATGTTGCCTCTCCTCTGTTCATTTCCAAACATTTTAATTTGTTTCTTCCTGATAAAATGACTCAAATCAAAGTTTCTTTACATATTTGATTGGACTGACCAATTCATTGCAGGTCGTATTAGCTTAGCAAGGATCCGACAGACTTTCTGCAACACTAATAATGGACGGTTTATTTCTGCTAATTCAGATTAGATTCTCTCAAATACTGAAATGCAATTTTACTTTTACTGACTGTAACAACACAGTCAATAAAATCCACATTTGTGTCGAAGCATAACAAACCAGCCCCCCTCTATAACATCAACCGACTCTTCCTATTTTACGTTTTCAAGAGAATAATGTACATATGTTAAAGTAGGTGTCGGGTGTTTTTTCAGGGCTTTAAACAATATAAACAGAAGTCAAAAACACTGATATTCTGTTTATAATGTCAAACTGCTGCATATTCATTTAATTAAACACTGAAAATTAGTGTTGCAGAAAGTCTGTGGGATCCTTGCTAAGCTAATACGACCTGCAATGAATTGATCAGTCCAATAAAATATGTAAAGAAACTTTGATTCGTGTCATTTTATTAAGAAACAAATGAAAATCATGTTTGGAAATGAACAGAGGAGAGGCAACATCACCTACGATGTGTAAAGCATGTTTGTCCTGTATAACAGAGTAGGTTTTAAGTCATTGTAACCAGCCTTTATCCTCTTATTTTATCTATTTAGAGGGAATAAAAAAAAAAAGGGGTTCCCTGAACAACATTCAGATGATCAACTTTAAGGGGGCGTCCCTACTTGGGTTGAGTGTTTTTTCAGGGCTTTAAACGATAAGAAACATGACTCAAAAACACTGATATTCTGTTTATAATGTCAAACTGATGCATACTCACTTAATTAAACACTGAAAATAAACCACCACTGTCATATTCAGTGTCTTCAATTTATATTCCATCTTTCATGCAAATGAATAGAGTCAAGGTTTGCAATGTAGGAGCGCTGCCTCACCTGAACTAAAGACGTCCGAACAAACATTATGAAATCCAATATTAGGCTTCAGGAGAAACAAGACGTTGGCGTCACATCTGACAGTAAATGTATGCTTCAGGAGCTTCCACCCTGTTTTTAATCAGGAATGTCTTCCTACAGGCAAAAAACCCCAAATATTATCAATATAAGTTGTTTAGTTTACTTAAAAAGACTATTCCCTGAAATCAGAACACCCTCTACGTGCAACAAACGTAGCGTGTATTCTGCGTGCGGTTGAGTAGAAGCGTGTCCCGACTGTGTGTCCCTCTGCAGAGAGACAAAGGCGACAGCTCACGCATGCGGATCTTCTACGGGGATGACAGTCACCAGATGGTGGACAACAACACGGACTACAGCGGGCGCATCGAGGTGACTTCAGACCAGCAGGGAAGTCGACTCACCGTCCAAGATGTCAAGCTCGAGGACGAGAGGGAATTCTTCTGCCAGGTCAACGGGCTGGCTGCGGGCAACGCGGAGGGAAAGACTCACCTCCGAGTGTTTGGTAAGGAGGCTCACACGACACTCTCTCAGTGGAACAAAGACAAAACATCACTGAAAGGAGGATTTACAGCTGGAACACTGTTTCATTAAGTGATTGTTTTCCTGATTCAGCTCCTCCAGAGGCTCCTGTGATCGAAGGCGTCCTGACGGGGATATCTGTGACCAACGAGGCGCTGTCTAAGGTGGGTCCACCTAACCGTGGACACTAAAATCAACCACCACAAGAATCTCACCATGTTAATTCATCTCTGTTTGCCAGTAGTATTTGTAGAATGACCGATTTTAAATTCCACTCTCCGTCCAGGTTGCATCGTGTGAGGCTCGCAACGGCTATCCAAAACCCAACATCACCTGGTACAGGAACAACGTGCCGCTGATGTCTTCACCCGGACGTAAGAGCAAACAGTAGATTAGGGCTGCGCTAGGCTGGAGCGGAGATATGACGAGTTATCGTTCAACGCGATATTATCGGCCACGGTAATGCTCCTCAGGTGTGCTCGATAACAGAACCATATTCTCAGTCTCTCTCAACGCACCATCGCGACTCCATGAACGAGACAAGTAACGGCGGTTAGTTCATGTCTGTAACAACTGCAGGACAGTCGAGTGTCTGTTATCTTAATGGGTTCACCAGTGAGTGACCGCACATGAAAAGACATTCGTGTTGGAGATTCACCAACGGAAAGACATGTCGGAACCATGGACTGTATGCTAACAATGGGTAACGCAGCTCCACTTCCTCCCGGTGTCAGAGTCTGCGCCGTAGTGATCGAGCAGTGGGCGCGACATTGAAGTGACGCCCAAACACCCGCCCGACCAATCGCGACTTGATCACGACTGTCAATGGTGACGTTTCACCCTGTTTTTATAGCAACAAATCACTAATTAAAAACAAATGTTCGAGAAAAACGAACACTTGAACATCAGCGTGATTAAAAACTACCTCCAAAAACAGAAACTTATATACTTGCTCATATTTAGGAAAAAATGATTTGACGTGTATTTTGCGCTTTTAGTTTGGCCCATGAGCTACGACAGCTACCATCAGCTACGACCGTTACTGCAGCCAGCCACTAGAGGGTGACCAAGATATTTTGGCTTCACTTTTTCGGAGCCGTCCATCTTTAAATATTTAGTTTGACAGTTTGACCGTAGTTTCACGAGCGGTTTGCTCCGACCGGTGTTTGGTTTTGACTCGCCCGTATTAAACATGTCACCCGGGTCTCAAACCATCTCATTTTCCCAGGTGATCAGTAAACGGAAATGTGTTTCTGAACATTTACAGCGAGAAAAATGAAAAACAGTAACAGAACCTTGATTAATATTGGAAAATTCTGTCCTGAGATCGGAGTTTCACGAGCCTGGTTTGTGGTGGCGGATTGACTCATTTGCATAAAATCAGTCACTTCACCGGACTGTATAAAAATAAATAGCTTTAACCTGCCTGTCAGTATCTGCTGCGGCCCGTTGTCACACGTCTCTTCTGTTTTGTCCGTTCTCCAGATGTAAACGTGTTGAACCTGGTGGCTCGGGAGTCCCCAGACCTGTACTCCCTGCAGAGCGTCGGGAGCACACTGATGTACAAGGTGACTAAGGACGACAAGGACGCCCACTTCTCCTGCGAGGTCAGCTTCTTTGTCCCGGGAGCCATCAGGACCGTGGAGTCCAACAGCGTCAACATCACCGTTCACTGTGAGCGAACGCCTTTTTTTAATCTTCCATCATGACGATAGTGTTGAACGTAGTTGTCCCAGAATGTGAAGGTGAAATGATTACTGCTGTCTTTAGGACACCCTGCTCGTTCAGTTCATTATGAAATTTGCTTTCTTTAGGAACATTTCATCCAAAAACAATATAATTATATATGCATTACTCACCTTCCCAGACTGTCTTTGGTCCCAGAAAGAATATGAAAGCGTATCGGTGCGAACAGACTTTGTTCAGCAGTAGTGAAAAGTGAAAATAGTTGTTTGGATTTCCACGAGCCAACGGACGGACACAAGACACTTGATTCTGCACAGGAATATTCAGGTTTTTTGGACGTTTTTAACCTTTTCTGCCAGCTTCTGTTCGGACTCTGACAAAGTCTGTTTGCACTGATATGCTTTTATTTTGAGGGCGGGTCATAGAGAGCCTAAGGAGGTGGTGCTACATACAGTTCATATAGTTTTTTGGATAAACTCTTACTCAAAAGTTTAAAGAGGCTTTCTTTTTTCCTCTTTAGTCAACAGTGCACATTTTTTAAAAGTCTAATTCTGCTAATTTGCTCAAACTGGAGGGTCTTCGGCTTTACTCCGTAACCTGCCTTGCTAACAGCTAGTCTTTTAAAGGGCCATTCCTCCAATTTTATGAATGGAGTTCTCCTTTGTTAAACAAGGACCATGAACAAAACAATAACCTCAGAATGTGAAGAGAGGATTTATGCCAGATTTAGATAATAAACTCATTTCTACGACGGCGTATTAGGGCCAAGTATGAAAAAACAAAACAATTACGGACCCGGGGGAGGGGGGAAAAAAATCTGCAACTTTTTCGAGGATTTAAATAATTTCCCCCTGGGATTATTAAAGTATTTCTATTTCTGATTTATGAGGTAAAAGTAGCAAATCTAGGAGCAAAAAGTTGCAGATCAACGTAGCAACTCTGTGAGAAACTTCCAAACACAGTAGGTTTCAGAGTCTGCTGCAGACATCGTAGCCTGCACGGCGCGCTGCAGCGTCCGTGTTCATCCTGAAGCCTTTTAGTTCAACGGGAGTGTGAAATAAAACACTGGAGGTGTGAAACAAAACACTATTTTTCAGACTTTGAATCTCATAAATCTGCACGCCGTCGTACATTTTCATCTGTAGTCACGAGACACTTTAACAAGCAGCACCATTAAGTCGTCTCTATCACGCCAGCAATTATACGGACATATGTCGCACACATCGATGTAGAAATACCGGCCCATTCATCCAGTACAACTATAATTTTACGGTTCATTGCAATTAATTACCTGAGTCACAGTTCAAATGATGTCCTGTGCTCATTTGTTTCACCAGGTCTGTAGAAGTTTAAAGTTTAAAGCATCCATTATTGTTGCAGCTATCAGGGACAGGATAGGACGGGAGATTTTCCACGTTTCTTCTTTATTTTTCTCCTTTTTTAATCTGTCTTGATATTAAATTGCTAGAATACCACTTTCAATGTTGTAATTGTCAGCGTGCATATTAACAGGCACATTATTTGTCTGTCGGTCCAGAAACGGTTCATTAGTGTGGCAGGCGGAGCCAAACGCAGTCTCTGCTGTCAGCGTTATGGAAATTGACTTTGTAAAGTCACTGTAGCAGCTCGCTGAATAAGCCTGCCTAATTTGTGTATGTGTGTGTGTGTGTGTGTGTGTGTGTGTGTGTCCAGACCCCACCACCATGGTAGAGCTGTGGAAGGAGTCGCCCCAGGGCTTGGTCAAAGAGGGGGATAACGTGGCGCTGCGTTGCCAGGGTGATGGCAACCCCCCGCCATCCTTCATTTTCAACAGAGAACAAGTAAGAATAGGAGGCATTTTCTCACCCTAAAAGTCCCCGCGAGAGAAAGGGTGACACGCAGGAGACATGCAGGGAATGTTTTTGATATGCAGAGCTCACAGGGCCCCCGTGTAGGCATGAGTGTGCAAGGTCTGTGGAGGCTCTGTCAGCTCTGACCCTGCAGATCCAGGCTGAGGTCTGAGACCCGGAGGCCACGCTGACATGGGTGCGACTCTTTCCCATGTCAGACACACATCCATTGTATGTGTGGACAACAGAAATACACAGCTGACTGCCAGTTTAACTTTCCCTAACTGGGCAATCAGGGGCAGGGTAAAAGCTGTCAAAGACGATAAAGAAAGTTTTTTTTTACATTCTAGTACTTTAATACTTTTGGCCATCATCCAACGTTTTACTGGCTGACAGGATGACTCCACGAGACAAAGTATCAAAACATCAACAACATTACAAATAAGTATTTGTTGCAGGAGCCAGTTGTGAACTTGGAGAGCAACCACGGCGATGTGATGACGCTGTCACCAGTGTCACGGAAAGACAGCGGCATCTACCAGTGTCGCCCTCTGGTCTCCGACGGCTACGGCGAGGTCAAAGGAGAGATGCAGCTCACTGTGCACTGTGAGGAACCACCACACATACATATACATACACCTCCATATTCAAAATGTTTATTTAGGGTCTTTTTGCTAAGTCATGCTAACCTTGTCCAGAGCTCTGTACTCGATGCACAGTCATGCACTTGCACTGAAGATCTATTCCTTGAATAGTGTAGTTTTTAAGTTTGTCCCTGTTTGTGATGTTCAGACCTGGACCCAGCTGTGGTGGTACCTAAAGACTCCGAGTTCATGTTCAAAGGAGAAGATCTGACTGCAACCTGCAACGCTCTGTCCTCCCTGAAAACATCCACTGTCTGGTACAAGGTGCGTACACAGTGGACTTCAGTGCAGACTGGACTAGAGTAGATTTGGGATCTTGCAAGCAGCAGGAAAAGAAAACGTTGAGACAAGCTGAAAGCTAATGAATTGTTGCTTCAGTCAGTTATAAGACAATCTCTATAAACAGATTCTGCATAGGAATGTTAGCATGTGATGTTAAGATTGATTTTGATTGTGTTGAGCTGGCAGAGTAATATTAACGCCGCCTCAGGGCTTCGGTCATGAAGGACGGAGTCACCAGTGAGAGTCGACTGATTTTACTTATTCGATGGGACTCTATTCCATTGAACACAAGTTGTAGTGTACAACGGTGGAAGTTTCTGTAATTAAATAAAGAAAAGGAAAAGTGGTTCATGACTCTCCACATGCAAATAAGCAAGCAAACATAGCTGCTAGTATTACCACATGAACACAGTTAGCTAGTTACACACAGTAAATACTAGCCTCATAAAAATCATGCTGATTCAATTAGCTTATCACGGTTAACACACAACAACATAACAAACCAAGAAGTCAGTTTTAACATACAGCTATTGAAGCTCGTGCATATTAAGAGATAAACATCGGATTAATAACTCACATCGTCATTACTTCCAACTTCACTGGCGAATGAACGGAACTGGTGGTGCACACATGTATGTCTTGTGTTACATCTGTTATTTACTACGCTAGTTACGTAAGCTACGCTAGTTACTTAAGCTACGCTAGTTACGTAACTACGTACTACGCTAAGCCAATAACTGACGTAACAGAGACACTAACACTAAATAAACAGGCGGTACTTAGAGATTTCACAACATGTGAGTTAGCATTGCTAATAAGCAGTAAACACAAAGTAGAGGCGAGGCTGACAGGAATGGCATTAGTTTCACAGGAATTTGCGGATAAATCAAATAACTGTCATTTAAATTCATACCTGATGCAAAATCTGGCGTCCTCAGAGCCACACCACTAACTTATAGACTGGCCATTCTCAGTATCCAACGTTCACTGTGTTCATTCACTGATATTATGTGTGTGCTTATCTATTTGTTTGTGTGTAGGATGGGAAGCAGGTGGGTAAGGGGAACACGTTGCACCTTAAGGACGCCACCTATGAAACAACAGGAGAGTACATTTGTGAGGTGACCGTTCCCTCCCTGCCCGCCCTGCACACCAGCGGCTCCGTCGACATCACCGTTCAAGGTCAGTCCGCCCCTGCATGTGCACCACTGCTTCACAGTTTCACATGCACAATTTGAGTGCAAGCAATCAAATGTCTTTCTAATCTGTATTTGTTCCCCTGTCAAGCCGCCAGAGGGCTTTTAATGTGAAGCATCTGTGCGTTTAGTTTGACAGTAGCTTAACATTAAATGCAATGTATTGGTGAATAAAAACAACATTTCTGCTGTGTGCGTTTGCATGTGCATGTGTGTGTGTGCGTGTGTTTAGGTGGTCCCCAGCTGATGGGAGTGGAGCAGGAGGTGCAGCTGGAGGAGGCGACAGGAAGGATGGTGAACCTGAGCTGTGAGGCTCAGGGACATCCGCTGCCCAGCATCTCCTGGAACATCATTGGCAGTCAGGTATAAAAACTGTGTTGCGTTTAACCCCACGCTGCATGAGATTATCATGGAGTCTGTAAAGGAAAGACCATAGGACCCACAGGCTGAGGGACCCCAGTTTCCTCTCGCCAAAATGTAGCCTAATTACGGAGCGTTATTTAGCCCCTTTCCCGGCAATCGACTGATGCATGTTATGGTCCCACTGGATTCTTTAGATTGTCTAGTTTGATTTGATTCCTCCACTGTAGCCGCTAAACTGAGCTTCTTACACCCTCAGAAAATATATATGCTTCATTTGTTCGAATAGTTGATGCTCAGTGAGAGAAATATGCATCGACTGGCTGTGTTTGTCTCCACAGAACTGGCACGAGGTGGTGAGCAAGGCAAGCGAGCACGTGGCCCACAGCGTGGTGTCAGTCAAAGTCACCTCGGACATCAGCGTCCTGTGCAACGCTTCCAATGAGATAGGCTCCGAGGTCAAAGCCTTCAGCATCAAAGCCAGTAAGGGCCTCGTCTCTCTCACTAACGTCTGTACGACTGCTGTGGATTAATGGGGTTTAGAGGGGAGCACACTCACTAACCATTACTCTTTTATCTTCTGAAGCATGAACATTTAGTTTGCACAATATTTGCCTTCTGGTTCATTGAGGGAGCCGCGGCGAGATGAGGAGTAATGACTTGAAAGGAGCAGTGTTCTCCGCTCTCACTGGTTGCATCAGTGATGGAGTTTAAAACTTACTTTGCTTTTGAAGCTTTAATTATCAGCATGAGCGCGAGGCTCGCTTGCCCCGAATACATTTGATGATGTCCGATTGTGAGCGAGCGCAGAATGGAAAATTGGGACCCTCCTTTATTCCTATTTTCTCGAGGGCTGCATCTTTCCGTATTCATGCAGCTGCACGCGTGCAAGAGGCAAGACTTGGACGCGGAATACACCGTAGGCACGTAGCCGGTTTGTAATATGGTCAAAAGCAACCGAGTCTCTTGTAGTCTGACTCTTGAGGCGTCGTCCCTTACCGACCAAAGTCCCTGAATGTGGTCGTGTCTCCAGTTAGACATTTTCGTTGGCGTCTTTGTGTTCACACACTTGTGATGTGGGTCATTCAAACTGTTTGGATTATTCCACGTAAGGCCTTTCTGTGACGTGAATAAAGTCAGTTATTAAGGAACGCTGTGCAAAATAAATGACATTTCTCTACATTCCTGCCACTTTATTCATTCATTCATCTTCAACCGCTTGTCCCCGTCGGGGTCGCGGGGGGCTGGAGCCGATCCCAGCTGACATCGGGCGTGAGGCGGGGTCCACCCTGGACAGGACGCCAGTCTATCACAGGACACATAGAGACGAACAGAGACAGACAACCATTCACAGCTACGGGTGATTTAGAGTCATCAATGAACCGAACACCTGCACGTCTTTGGACTGTGGGAGGAAACCGGAGAACCCGGAGAAAACCCACGCAGACACGTGGACAACATGCACACTCCACACAGAAAGGGCACCGGCCGGGATTCAAATCAGGAACCCTATCGCTGTGAGGCGACAGTGCTAACGACCGCACCACCGTGTCGCCTACTGCCACTTCAATAAAACAGAAATATGATACATAATTTCACGCACAGCTAACTTTTGCGTTACCGTATGCATGCAGATCCCACCCCCCACCCAAAAAACATTACCTGGTTCACTCAAGATAATGTGTAGATTACTTCAGGGTCGCAGTGCATATGTGAAAGGGGCTCATACAGTCAGGTGTGTGTGTGTGTGTGTGTGTGTGTGTGTGTGTGTGTGTGTGTGTGTGTGTGTGTGTGTGTGTGTGTGTGTGTGTGTGTGTGTGTGTGTGTGTGTGTGTGTGTGTGTGTGTGTGTGTGTGTGTGTGTGTGTGTGTGTGTGTGTGTGTGTGTGTGTGTGTGTGTGTGTGTGTGTGTGTGTGTGTGTGTGTGTGTGTGTGTGTGTGTGTGTTTGTGTGTTAGAGGGGCCCACTCTAAGTGTTGTTCTACTCGTTCACAGTTCCCAGAGTCACCTCAGCCGCTCCCTTCTCTCCTGGTAAGTTTGTCTCTCTGCACTCTCTTCTTGCTCACTCTCCTCCGTGTCTTCTTCGTCTTAACACTTCAGTTCTGTCCGTGACAATGAACGGGCTGAAGGAGCGCGTACATTATTTATGATTTTCATACAGGGACTCTATAGCAGCAGATCTTTGGGACGGCCTGGAGGCATATTAAATATTCTGTTTGATCCAGAGAGAAAAACCACAGCAGCAGCACATTCGAGCGCGCCAACACTTGTAACGATGCTCGGACTGAACGCTCCGCAGTAAAACATTATTTGAATATCCCAGAATTTGTTAAACTAACACAAATAAGTCGTCTCACTTTTTACTGACTTGTTCCAGACAGTCTTGTGTTTTATGGGGGGGGGGTCGTAACATACCAGGTGAGACCGCAGCGGAGTGTGGATTATTTCGGGGTGATTTTCTGACTTTATCTGAGCCGTCGCCTCATGCCATTAAAACCTTCAAGAGCCCGCGGGGAACACAACAGGCAAATAAACATTTCACCCACAACCATTAAAAAAACAACCGTGTCAAATGTCTGCTGCGTTTGCTCCCAGCAGATAAACGTTGGGTCGCTCCTCTCGTTGTTAACTGAGGTCATTAGCGGCCGTATTTTAAACACTCGCACACTTTCCTCAAGTAGAAGTTTCCACGCAGTGGAAGATCTGCTTTAAGGATGAATTGCATCACCGTTTTATGACGCTGAGAATCATAAACCGAATGACGCCTCCTTACTCCGTTTTTGTGGATTCAGCATATTTCAAAAGGCCGAGCTGAATAATTCAACGCAGGGAGAGCAAATAAAAACCAGAAAACGGGCTTAAAGCTAACAGTGAAGCTACGTTTGCACGCACACTTACATTCCACTGTTATTCATAATACGACTGTTTGATGTGGGTCGTACAAACTGTTTGGATTATTCCACGTGAGGCCTTTCTCCGAAGGGAATAAAGTCAGTTATTAAGGAACGCTGTGCAAAATAAATGACATTTCTCTGCATTCCTGCCCCTTTAATAAAACAGAAATATGATCCATAAACAGCTAAATGTATGTTATGCATGAGGAAATGTGCCTTTTTTTTCAATAAAGCCATTTAAGAATCCAAATAATCTGAATAATGCAAACGTGTACGGAACAGATGTTTCCTTATCCTCAGGTCATTTGGCAATGCACTCCCGTACACTCAAGGGACTGGCAAGAGATGGGTAAAAAAGCAGACACATTCTGATTTTTAGTCTCTAGTAAGCATCAAAAACACTGGAGCCTACACTTCCCATAATGCACCTTTTTGTTAGAACCTTCCTGTCCGTTAATCGGCTCTAAACATCCCAGGTATCTTTAAACTTCTTCCACTTCCACGACTTGACAAAGCTTCTCCAGGGTTCGACGACATGTTGGTCTGTTTTCACAGGCTGAATCCTTCTCCACAACACTGGTGAACGGACCTTTTGATTTGTAAAATTGCTGCTTTAAGTGCAGTTTTTCCCCCTCAAACCCCATTGGTTTGTTTTTGTATGGAGGCTGATGAACAGAAACTTTATTCATCTATAATGAACTTCTTTTGTGGCTGCCGTTGTGATACGCCGACATGTTAAAATGTTCCAACCGTGGCGAGTTCACAAATAAATAAGCAAAAATAAACTCTCAAACTGTCAAGGAAAGACATATTCTTACCCTTGTTTCCCTTCTTAAACAGAAAAATCCAACCGTAAACCTTCTGAATACGGCAAACTAAAACGTTGACTCATCAAACACTCTTCTTTCAAACTGGACAGAAACAAACTAAAACTCACCAAGCATGTCCTAACTCTGTCTTTGGTTGATGTGAATATGTGCCGGCTCCAAACGCTGTCTGAGGTGCAGCGTTCTCCGAAGACAGACCATTAAATTAACAAAACAAAGTTTGAACAATGGCCCAAAAAACTACAACCCATATTTTCGTCCCATTGCCAAAACTACCACTGCTGTCAGAGTGTCAGATGGGTATTGTTGATGCTAACGGGCGGGGGGTCTCTGCGTCTCGGTGTGTTTGTGTAGCTGAGGGCAGTGGCGTGATCATCGTGGTGATCATCCTGTGTCTGCTGCTGCTCGCCATCCTGGGCAGCGTTCTCTACTTCCTGCACAAGAAAGGGAAGATCCCCTGTGGACGATCGGGGAAACAGGAGATGTGAGTACCGTCTCTTTTAGATCTACCCGTGATGTCTTTACCATGAACACAAACACTGTGGTTTATTTTTTATTCAATCCCACAAACACCGTCCTGCTGCCGTAGATCTTCAGCCTGCACGACTCTGCGTTCATGTTTTATTTTTGCTCCCGTGGATCCGCCCGGTCCCGCTCCCGTTCAGACAGATTTAGCAAGATCGGAGCGAGGTTCAGGCGACGACTGACAACTTGTGGAGCCTTCGCGCTTTCTGTAAAATACGTGAGGATGGCGTTGTTTTTCTGATTGGTTGTAGTTCTATCCAATCGTCATCGCATCACGTTCCAGACTAATACGCATATGTGGTTTGGTTCCTCGATTTCAGGCTAGCAGATAATCACCAGAGCAGCAAATGTGTATTAATACACAGCTGAAAATGCACTTACCCAGAGAAATGTTTGATAATATGCTGTGAATATAGAGCTTTCCTCAGGCTTATCGTTTTAAAGTGTAATTTTGCCGTAAAAACACCCCATGCTCTTTTCCGGCATGAATATACATCAAATAAGCCATTGAGACAGTTTATTCCGTTGATCACCCATTAACAGAGAAACCCTGGATAGTCGCTAGCAGCCAGATGTGGCTAACACTGATTAGCTTGTGGTGGTGCGCTGAACGAATCCAAAACTGCATTTTTTAACCATTAATGCTGCTGAAAATAACACCAAACCTCTGCAATAGCATGATAAGAGTCCCTACACAGAAAACAAAGCGCCAACAACATAGTTAGCGAAACCCAGAGTTTATTAAAATAGACTGTTTTACAATGCTACAAGCATTAGCAGCTGGCTACATCCATATGGAGAGGTAGTCTGTACAAGTCGATCAATGAATGCACTGGAGGTTCAAGGTTTCCTCCTTGAACCGAACTCCAGTGCATCCGGTAATCGACTTGTCTGGACGACCTGTGAACATGGACCTGCTGGTAAAGCACAGACTTGTAAAACAGTCTTTTTTTAATAAACTCCAGGTTTACTAACTACGTTGTTGGTGCTTTGTTGTCTGTGTAGTGACTCTTCTCATGCTGCTGCAGAGGTTTGGTGTTATTTTCAGCAGCATTAGTGGTTAAAAAAGACGTTTTGGATGCGTTCAGAGCACCGCCACAAGCTAATCAGTGTTAGCCATGTCTGACTGCTAGCAACTGTCTGGATTTCTCTGTTAAGTGATCAACGGAAAAACACAGTCTCGCTGGCTTATTTGTTTATATATTCATGCCGAAAAAGACCGAAATGGAATGAAATACGCCAGAATTACACTCTAATAAAATTGGTAATGTGACTCCTGCCTTAAAACAATGAGAGAGCAACATCTCACTGTATCTCTGGAACTCACAGGACGTACATGCAGAAATGTTGAGAACAAACTAAGACAAAAGAAAAAAGCTTAAATCTGGGTTTGTTAGAAGAGTTTGCATCGATACCCAGTCCCTTTTGCAGTCACACGAGTTTCTGTCCGATCCCGCATGAGCCGACCTTCCTTCCTTCCTGTCAGCAGCACCAAAGAGAAGACCACCAAAGATGACATTGTCGTGGAGATGAAGACCAACACAAAGACCGAGGAGGCGGTCCTCCTAAAGGCCGTCAACGGAGACAAAAAGGGCCCTAATGAGCAGGTAACTGTTGTGCATTGTGCTCAAACTTTAGCTCATAAAATGTAAAGAGCAGGAAAGAAAGTTCCTCATGGATGCGAGGGAGGAAATGCAGAGTTGGACGTCCTGTTTTTAAACTTATGGATATGTAAGATGTGCATGTGTGTTAACAGCTTTTGCTTGATCTATTTAATGGTTATACATGAACCCACGCCAGCTACGAGCATGCTGATTAAACCTAATTCTGATGATATGAGGATGAATCACTTTATTCACCACGTGTCCGCGGGAGTGAGACCTGCTGGAAGTTAAATATGATAATTAAGGTGGAGGTTAAGGAAATGGTACTTACAGCTACAGCACATGCACTGTCTGACGTGGTGTGCAAGAATCATGAAGTCCCGGTACGAACCAAGTAAGGAGCGTGGACTGGTGGCTGCAGAGGGGTCAGTTCACCTCCTGGACACTGCTTGAGGGACCCTTGAGCAAGGCACTGAACCTCCAACTGCTGTGGGCGCTTCGCCACAGGGCAGCTTCCCCTCGCACCGAGCGCTCTCCATTTAATGGATGTGTAAAGATCTATCTTTCTTTATATCACTCTTTCTTTCTTCATTCAATTCAAATGAGCTTTATTAGCACGGCCATGTTGCAACGGTGATGCCAAAGCAACAATTATCATAAGTTAGAAATATGAAATACTTGAGTATGAACAACGTCCAAGAATACAAATGCATACTTTACAAACTGTACAAATGTTGATACAGTAAAATACAAATATGTAATGGAAATAAAGTAAAATAAATTAATAAGATAATAAAAGAAAATAATAGTACGAAAGTAGAAAGTTTAAACTAAATTACAGGACATAAAGCAGTTGTAAAAATAATAATAATTAAAAAAGTGATAGGTTGAGGCCTAGTGCAGATACTTAACTACTCTTATTTTTTCTTTCTCTCTCTCTCTCTCTCTCTCTCTCTCATGAGTAGTAATTACAGGCGTAGGTGTGTGTGTGACACTAATGTCCTCTGTGTGTGTCTGTGTGTATGTGACACTGATGTCCTTTGTGTCCCTCCAGTAAAGTCCCTGGCGGTCCAGCAGTGATGTTGTGCAGCAGGAGGCGGCGCACACGAAGCCAGCAGTCAGTGAGTGTGTGTCTGATCTGAGACCTGCAGGACAACACCACCTCACAGTCCAGACATTCCCCCATCATGCTTCGTTCTCAGCAGTGTTCAGTAGATTCTCACACACACACACACACACACACACACACACACACACACACACACACACACACACACACACACACCCCCTCCGTTCGTTTTGTACTTTTTCCTCAGACAGCTCTCAGCTGTAGTTCAGTGTGTGTTACGATGGTGTCTCTCGTGCATCGTCCACTTTTCTTTTTGTTTTGTTTTTTAATGAAAGTGTATATATTATATATATTTTGTTATTTAAGATATTTTGGCACTCAGATTTTCATTTCACGGTAGCGTCCGGGTCGTGTGCATGTTGATCCGTGTTCATGAGGCGAGTTTTAGGACGGGACGCGATGTCAGAGACTTTACTGTGGGTTCACAGCCACACTGAGAGAAGGCTCGTCAGTGCGTTTGCTTCACTTTGAATTTTGATTGACACAAATGGAAATTTGATGTTGAAACGTTGGCGTTTTCCACTCAGAATGACCCTGAGATCAGACACACTGGCAGCCTTCTTCTGCAAACTGCTGTCAAGCCCTTGTACTGTTTGTAAATACGTGGTCGTGTACAGAGCTGCTCGCCGTGGCCTTGGACTGTTACTGAAGGGGAAAAGGTCAAAGGTTAGTGATCTGCTGTGCCTGTTTGTTGAGGATGCATCATACACTGAATTAGTTTTTTTCCTTTGTCTGTTTCTTTGGTGTGTTTTCTTCCTGTTTCCACTGAGAGCTCGTCGGGCCTGAAGAAGCGCTCCAGTGTTGGTGCATGTTTGACACGTTTACTAGAGAACGCACTAGAAACAGGCTGCAGACCTTTCTTTCTTTTACCTTGCAGCGGCCGTACGTTTCACTTAGTTTCTGTGCAGCTCGAGAATCAACCTGCAGAGAACTGGCGTGCCTGTCATCTATTATCACAGCATTTGAGTCATGGAGCTAAAGATCGAGGGGGTTCTGACGAGCTCAAAAACCCCAGAGAGTTTTTTTATGAGCTGTTTTGAAGGTGTTTCCTGAAGCCTTAAAGAATCTTGTTACTATTTTAACCCATGTTCTGAGAAACATTTGTATTTTCTACCCGTCACACTGCATCTCTTTGCCCCATTTAAAGGATGTGCTCAGCACTACTCACACTAAAAAGACAAAATGAAAACAAAGCAAAAATGTCCTTCCAATGCAGCAATAACTAAAAGTCACAGCTGTTTTATGGTTTTCTATATTTTCCATAAACAACAGGTTTATAATTTCCTTGCTTTGTACAAAATAAGCACGGTAATGTGTCATTTCTGGACACAGTTTTAAGGGGAAACAAGCGAAGGTTTGCAACATCTGCGACCACGTACGAGCGTGCGTCCACGCGTTCACGCACAACCTCACACACACTCGACCTTCATGACAGAAGTCGGCCTCCTGGGGCAAAAACTGTGGGCGCCAAAGGGTCGGGACACTTTATTTTTGACGCCGTGAGAAAAAAAAGTTGCATTTTGGAAAAATTGGTTACGAATCTTTTATATTGTGTACAGATTATTTTTTTATTGATCCAGATGGGTAAAGGACTTTTTAAAGATGCTGGAAATACCTTCAGAAGTGTTTTTAAAAGGTCAGGGATTTCTTGAATGCGGTGATAATAGACGCGAGGCACTAAAGCCGGTTTATAGTAAATCATCCGAAACATGCACGAACACTGTTCCTGCTCCTTGTTTAGGGCCCGTGTTGTGAATATGATGTACCGATCGCTCACTGTGTAGGTTTTTTTGTGAAAAGAGACATTTCTGTGGTTGCTACGTTTTGCCCGGACGACTCGCAAAATTAACAAAGTCGCGACGCTTTCCGTTTGTTC
The DNA here is from genome assembly GCF_963691815.1 of Echiichthys vipera. Taxonomy (NCBI): domain Eukaryota; kingdom Metazoa; phylum Chordata; class Actinopteri; order Perciformes; family Trachinidae; genus Echiichthys; species Echiichthys vipera. The sequence goes on from NC_139839.1 coordinate 1,158,206, forward strand.
CACTGCGTTTCGAGGTGTTGAAGGAAATACCCAGGTACAGGACGTCCTCAGGGCAAGGAAGCGTCCTCACGCGCGGTGCAGCGGTGTCATTGGGATTAAAGAGAAGCTGCACGAAGCCATAACACCGACTGTCAAACAGCTTTTGATCTGTAAAAAAACATTTGAGTTTAATACGATTTTAAATACATTTTGTGTTTATTGTTCTGGATTTTTCACCAGTTATAAGAGTTTGTTGCAGTCGTTCTGTTGTTCTTTTTCTTCCTAAATGTGTGTAAATTAAGTCCTGTACATGTGATTCTTTGATGCTTGCGTTTTGTTTTGTTTTTATATTTTTTGCAAGAAAATAATGCCAAATAAAAATGTTTCATTTAAAGAGACAGAGAGAGTTCTTTTCTTCTTTCTTTTCTGTTGCCCGAGGGTGCGACATGAACCAGAGCGGCGGTGAGGTCGGCGTGCTCTCTGCGAGCGCTGCACCGTCCCACAGTGAGCAGACAGGAAGCGGCGCTGCCTCCAAACCGCTGTCAGCACGAGCTGGAAATGACTCCAACAGTAGCTCAGATTTCCAGCTGGAGTTTGGAGGGAGGACAGAAAACACAGCTCACATCTGCAACGAATTCAGGCACCTCAGAGCCTCTCGCTGCAAAGTAAATCAGTTGGTCTCTCTTCGTTTAGTGTGAAGTACAACTCCGGGCGAAGACAACCGGCTCTGACAAAGTCTAAAACTATCTCCTGAAGTCAAAGTGAGAACTGCTCCTTTTATTTTGCATTCACCTTTTTTTTTAAACGTTAACATTCTTGGCCTCACACACCCCTCCACGGGAATCAAACCGCGATAAGTGGCCAACCTGCTTTACTTGTAGTGTGTTTTGGAACAGCCTCTGTATCACTTATACTGTACTAAGGCACAGGGGGGCTTTAAACTAAACTAGCATGCTGATGTCCAGCAGGAAGTAGGGATAGGATGATACACGATCAGGACAAAAACACTTCATTATGTGGACAATGGTGAACGTGAAAGAGCTGCCTTGCTCACTGACACACAGTCCTTATTGATCCCCTGAATTAGTCCTTTAACCACCCCACAAATAGATCAGATTTTCACCGGGTTAATTGTCTGTTAAGTTCATATCTATCGAAGAGTGAGTTAAAACTATGGTGATTGTGGCTCAGCTGGTAGAGCGAGTTGGCCAATGTCCGAAGGGTTGGCGGTTTGATCCCTGCCCTTCCCTACTTGTGTCATGGTCGTTGTGTCCTTGGACAAGACACTTCACCCACCTTGCCTCGTGTGAATGTGTATGACTGCTGTATGTGTGAGGAGGTGGTCGGAGGGGCCGTAGGCGCTGATCAGCAGCCACATTTCTGTCAGTCTGCCCCAGGGCAGCTGTGACTACTACTACACCACCATGCACGTCTGTGTGAATGAATGGAACCTGGACTCTGTAAAGCGCCTTGAGCACTGAGAAAGACGCTATATAAATCCATAATATAATAATCATGTGACCCACAGTGTCTGCGGAGACTTTCCTGCGCTAAAAGCAAATGCGGTTCACAGTTAGTGACACTTTTTACATCGTTCCCCCTTCTCTCTCTGGACCTCCTGTCAGTGTGCAGCATGTGAAGGCATCACACCACATCGCTGCAGGTGAGAGATGCCGATCTACTGACGTCATACAGTCGACACTGTTCGGTTTCCAAAGGAACTCTTGGAGATGAAGTCCCAGAGGCTCGCCTGCAGTTACATCTTACCACCAAAGAGGCCGCTAGACACAACGTATCTCAAGTCTTACGGATTACAACTTTAAAGCATGTAAACGTGTTTTAGTCGAGACAGGAAGTACAAGTTTGAACCATAAAACGCAGCATATGTCCCCTTTGAGAGTTTTAGGTTTATTTAGATGATTGTCAGGATGATATATTCATTCATTCATCTTCAACCGCTTGTCCCTGTCGGGGTCGCTGGAGCCGATCCCAGCTGGCATCGGGCGTGAGGCGGGGTACTATCACAGGGCATATAGAGACAAACAGAAAACAGACAACCTAGGGGCAATTTAGAGCCATCAATTAACCTAACACGTGCACGTCTTTGGACTGATCGAGTCACAACTCTAGTGTGGGAGGAAGCCGGGGAAAACATGCAAACTCCACACAGAAGGGCCCCAGACAGAACCCTCTCACTGTGAGGCGACAGTGCTAACCACCACACCACCGTGTCGCCCTGTTTTCTCTGTTCACTATTTTAATTTGCAGTGTCAGCATGCTAACTTTTGCTTATTAGCATTAAACACAAGTAGAACTAAAGCAAACTATTGGGCAGATCGAATCGCTGACGCTACATGAATCACCAAAGTTATTACAATTCATCTAATTTAATATAAATCTTTATAGTTAAAAAACAGACAGGAAACGACTTAGTGTGTAAGACATGTATGTAATGATCTTTACTATATTGATGACTTCTGCAGGCGAACAGACGTCGACCAGTGTCCCAGAAGTCGTGACGGACAAACCACAACAGATCAGGCGTTAAAGAAAATACTGTTTAATTAAAAATCTTAATGGCTTAGGCATGAAAACATGGCAACAAAATTGAATGCTGAGGATATTAAAAAGACAATAAATAAAATCATATTTACACAGGCAATAACAAAAAAATGAAGACAACTTTTTTTTAGTAGGCAAGTTCTTGTTGAAAAGGCTGTTACCATGATTACACACCACGTATCATCAACCAGTGGATCTGACCCAACTCACCAGCTGAGTTTACCAGTGACTCTGAGGGGAAGTGTGTGTGTGTGTGTGTGAGACTGTGTGTGTGTGTGTGTGAGAACGAGACAGCAGGGGCCTCTGGCAGTGATTCAACATGACTGTCAGCCTCAAGTGTATCCTCGCACAGCGGCACTTTTACGGTCGAGAGAGTCGGCCCCTGTGAGAGCGCTCGAACACAAAGCCGAGGGGACCGACGACGACAGTCTCTGTAGATCGAAGGAGCTGAGGGGCGGCGTGCTGCTCTGACGTGCTTTTGGTTCGGAAGTAAAGCTGCGAGAGGTTTCTGTGGAATCACAGCGAGAGATAAACCTCAGACTCATCAGCAGGGACACGATCAACGCACAGGTTTTGCTGCTTTGCCTTATTGTTTGACATCAATGTACAGTAGAGTTCCTTCCTGCTTTAATCACATATATCGAAATATTTCAAACCTATTTTTAGAACAAAAATAGATCAACTAAGGGTGGTTGATACCGCAGAATTTGGTTTCGGTAGGTTCGCTGATGTCAGCTCATGTACCGTCATGTAAGAGAGAGAAAAATGTAATAGTTTGAGGTTAATGCGTTAGTAATATATGTGAATAAGCCAAACATTAGGCTTTTGTTACTGACTTAATCCCATGCACGTTTAAATGCATGACGCTGATTAAAATGGTGAATGAATAACAAACATTCTCTGAACTTAAAGACGCGGCCGCACAGAACACGAACAGCAGCAGAGATGCACATATCGCAGCACTTCACTTCAGTGTTCCTGTGATCGGACACGCGATGGATGCAGTTTTTTATTTCCGCAAGGATCCTTTAGAGGCCGTGACGAGACTCAAAACAAGCCTTTAGAGTACGGACCCTTTGGGGATCGATGCGCCCACCCATAGTATCAGTCAATTAAGTGTTCAGGAGAGAAATGGCGGAGTACAGGCGCACATTGCATTCATAAACATAAAAAAAATGACTTTATGTAATAGATTAGTACCTTATAATCCCAAGAAAGCATACATCATACATGTTTTTCTTCCTTTGATGACTGCATTCACATAAAATCAGGCGCTGCGGCGAAAACACCAGTTCTCCCTTTCATGCTTCCAACTATCCATACTACTCAGTACAGCCCCCGTTATTGATCCCTCCCCTTGACACACTGCCTTTATATCAAACCACTCCGGACTCTTAACGTAACTGTTATTGAACGGGAATATCTGAGACTCCAGTCAATTCAAAACAGATACTGTGTAGATGTAATTGAAGCAGTGAATGTGGAGGAACTGTTTGGGTTTGGTTTGTCTGCTGGCGTGTGCAGGTTATGATTGACAGAAGGCACATTTCCACTTTAAACTCATGGAATCGAGGAGACCAGAGCAGACCGTATCACGGTGCGGCTCGAACTCTGACATTCAGTCACTCGGTTCGTGAAATCCAGTTCAGCGCGTCGACACGCTCACACTGACGACACAAGTATAAAGTTCACCACGTTCACCGTCGTCCATGACCAACAATTAGGCCGACAACGTTGGAACGACAACGCTCGCGGGTCAAAATATCTTATCAGATGCTTTTTGTTTAGACGGCGACTTTTTGGGGCTTAAAACCCCAAAAAGTGAAACCAGCCTTCAGAGTGGAAATCTTAAAACACAACCACCGTTGCATTTCTGTCTAGAAGCGCAAGTGTGCAGTGATCTGCTCACCGTGGCTCTCGTCGCGTACACGTTTACGTAACATACATGTGCAGAGTACAGGCAAACAACAACAAACATGTGGGACTATTTCCATCTCTGGGACATTCAAGTTGCCTGGGTGGGAGGCTGCACATCCCTGTCACACTGTACAGCTTCCTGCTTCTCTGCTACTAGGGAGAGAAGAAGGAGGACGTTTCTACGCACGCGCGAGTTCTTGGTGGTGTTGCGTAGCAGTGCTTCACAGAACCACCTAGACCTAGCAGATCCCCCCCCCCAAAGACGCTCATCTAAACGCGGGGGAAAAAGGGAGAATGCAATGCCAATTTTGCCTTCCCTGTCCAGATCGTCTCCGTCTGAACAGAGCCGCATTAAAATGTCCGAAAATTGGGGGAAAAAAAGGCCGTTAACATTTCCTAAAGGCCACGCTTTTTTTTTAAATTCTTCTTTTTTTGGCAGTTTTCAAGGCTTTTATTAGAACAGACAGGAAATGGGGTGAGAGAAAGGGGGGAGACACGCAGCAAAGGGCCGCATGTAGGAATCGAACCCGCGGGTGGCTGCCTCGAGGACCTTCAGCCTCTTTACATGGGGCGACTGCTCTAACCACTCCACCCCATTTTGTTTTTAAAAACAACAGTGGAATTATGTAAACAAAGTGTCAGGTTAAAGGGGTAAAATTGAAAAAAAAAAGATCGGGACTGAAGTTGGATCAAAGATTGAACTCTGCAAAAGTGGAACTTAATACTTCTTAGGACAATCAGTAACTTTTTAAAGGGTTAAACAAAAAATAAAATGTACTGTTGATCAACTAATCCATTCATAACTTCCACTCTAATATCTTTTAAAAGTTCCTTGCAAGGTCGCGGTGAATTGGTATTTTAAAATAAGAACCGCTGAGTGACTGAAATGTCCGAGTTGCAACCAAATGAGAGACTCCCGGAGTTTGAAACTGGATGGGAGTGAATGCCGGTGAAAAAGGGACAATAATTGAGAAAATCCAATCACTGGAGTGTTAAGAACGTAGTGCTCGTCCACAACACTGCCAACATTACATCAGTGTGTCCTTCAGCATCTGTTGGTTCGGGATACCTTGTGAAGTGTGGTTGTGTGAGGTATTTATCCGTAGTTGGTGTGTTAGCTACAGTAGATCGGAGAAGCAGACAGGCGTACCGACACAGAAGGTAAGAAATGTACCGCTGTGGACGGGGGCAGCAGCTAAACGTTTTAAGTGTACGCTCCATCGTTGTCAGACGGCCCTTTGAGACGGGGAAGTGAAGCTGGTCTTTGCTCTCTTCAAAGCCACCAGATAAAAACAATCAGTTTTACTTCACAGGACACAGGAGTTGCTGGTCTACCGCTGCCTCGGTCGGTTAGTTTGTGTTACCGTGTGACTTTGGTGTTTTAAAGGGTTAATACGAATTCACAGAACTGTAAAGTGTACGTTCAGCTGCTGCCCTCGTCCACAGCAGTGCTTTTCTTTTAGCTTCTGTGTCTGCCTGCTTCATCTACTGTAGGTAACACACTGACCACGGAGAAGTACCTCCTACAACAACACATCCAAACTTCCAAACTAAGCCCTAAACGTGAGAGAGGAAATCTAACAGCACGCTGAGAACAATAAGAGAATAATAGAGTAGATAAAAGTGTCAGACCTTCTGGGATGTTGGCAGGCAATCATGGAATCAAATGACAAAATAAACTTCTGAAAATCCAGCCATTGTTAGTACTACACACAGCACGACAAGTTATGAGAGTACTTAAACATTAAAACTCATTTCATTACGGAACCATCATTGAACCGGGAGCTGAGAGGAAATACGGAGTCATGTTCAACTCTTCGAAATACCATCAAAAGAAAACAGCGAGCGAGTACGACACGAAGCCCTGCGATACTGCACTGCGACTGAACATTCACATTCATCAGCATGAGCGCACACACACACGCCACAGAGTTAACCACTAATGTTTTCCCCACCAAACTCCAGCGCTGCTACATATTCGTACGCACGCCACAAATTTGCAGAGAAAGCCCGTTAAAAAAGCACCAAACTGAACGGCTGCCGGCAGCGGGACGCCGTGTCGGGGAACGACGACCCCTCTGCTGATCACTGTAGCTTCAACACTTAGCTTAATGAGAGAAAGTACTCGAAACTGAGGGGGGAACACTGCCACTGCATGAGTGGACCTCAGCCACAAGTACGACCGGGCCAAAGCTTGGCTACAGAGAGCTCACATTAGAAAGGCTTCTGTTCTCCGCGTATGCTGCGTTCAGGTCATATCGACTGAGCTACTTCTGTGCTGCGGAGCCAAGAAAACCTCAACCTTCAAGTGGCGATTACGAGTAAAGACAAGATTTTGAGGCTTCAATGTCAAACACTTGGCACAGGCTTAACAATAGTCTGCGATAGTCAAAATCATATATTTTTATATTTACTCACTAAGGAAAGCAAGTACTACGTGTTGCAGTTAGTTTGGATGTTTCAAAGAACTTGCAGATGCCGTCTCTGCATCTTCTGATATGACGTGAACGCAGCATTTCTCCTCAGAGTAAAGCCTTTCGGAAAGAACTTGTGGCCCTGCAGGAAAGTGCTTGGTAAATGCTATCCATGATAATGGCACAGAGTGGAGACAGAGACGAGACAGAGAAGAGGGTGGGCAAGCCCCCGGAGCGACTATGTGGCGATGTGTGCCGTGGAGGGGATAGGGGAGACAAACTCTCGCAGGATGTTCTTCGCGGTCTCCAGGTTGTTCTGGGCGATCATCAGGGCTTTCTGGATGTCCTGGATGGAGTAGCCCTGGGACACCAGGCATTCGATCTCCCCGTTAAGGGTCTGGCTTCCAACGACTGCAGGAAGAGGAGGATGAGGAGGGGGAGGAGGGGAGGAAGATGCAGCAGAGGAGGGACCGGGGAGGTCGGGCAAGGGAGTGGACAATTCACGGTTTGCAGGTCGAGGCCGTCGGTCGGAGTTGGCTCGCCGCGGGAGAGGTTTGGGGGGACGTTCGGGCTCCACACCTGCTGCAAACATACCTGGAAACACACACAGATAATTCGAAATCAGTCAGTAAAAGAGAGAGAAACATTGTGTTGGTTTTAAGCACCTGAGGGAATACAGAGGTATGAAATTGTTGGTTTATTTAGCTGTTAGAGCGAACACAGATCGTTACTGCCCCAGAACAGGATGTAGATTTATGGTAAAGGTTTAAACTTAAGTGGGGATCAAACTATGATGCGTGACTACGTGATAACTTTTGGCCTGTGAATTTGGTGGCATTCTACCTTAAAACAGAGAAATACATAATTTGTAGAAATGCATACCGGCTTCAACTGCACTGTCAATGCTAAGAGTGCTGAAGGCCGCTGAGGGACCGCCCATGTCTGACAGGGTTCTTCTGGTGGGGGCGGGAGGGATGACCGGTCTGGGGCAGTCATACTCGTAAATATCCTCCTCACCGGTCTCCTCCTTCTTGTCCTGGGGAACCACAGCAGCTGGATGTTGGGTGTCTGAAACACAAACACCTCTGGTTAATATACAATACACGGTTCACATGTGGTGTGAACAGAAGGAAAGAAAGAGAAACACCTGCACTATGTGCTATAATCAGGGAGGGATTACTGGTAATCACAGTAACCCCTTGGGGCCTAAGGGGTCAGGGGCCCTGGCTCAAAAAAATGTGGGTGAAAAAAAAAGCACATAACGAAAGAAAAGTAGACGAAAAAGAGGCTAAATGACCACAAACGTACACATGCTGACTATAAGTGCCCCCAAATGACTACAGGCATGCAAAATGACAACAAGTATAATAAAAATAAACACAAAATGTCCAAAAACATAACGAGTCTACAAAACTCCCACAATGACCACAAAGACACTTAAAATGACTAACACTGAATGCAGAACTATCAGAGGTGCATAACATTCCTAAAATGACAACAAGGAAATGTAATACATCTAAATACAGATGCAAAACGACTACAAGGAGAAGCAAAACGGCCGTAAAGATAATTAAAAATAAACACAAAAAGTCCAAAAAACACACATTTCAACCAATTCCCAAATATTAAGAGTGAGAAACTTTAGCTGACTCTTATTCAGCAACACCAGGGTACGCTAGAATAAGATCAAGAGTAAAACAGAAACAAGTTCCCCTGGGTCTGTCTGACGTTCCTGTCTGTTATAGGGAAGGTTTTCAACGCCACCGTACTCTACGGGGGAATTGTTGGGTCTCTGTAAATCATAAATAAGTCATAGAGTGTGATCTTTACCTACTCTGTAAAGGGTCCTGAGATAACCTTTGTTATGATTTGGCACTTTAAATAAAATGGAATTGAATTGAATTTATTTTCCCTTCGGACGGGGCTCATTAGTGTGAGTGTTACCCGGGTCAGAGGCCTGTAGCGTCTCGGAGGAGCCCGCCTGGGCCTGGATGTTACACATGGACTCGTAGACTTGGGGGTCCTCGGAGTCACTGTCAGCCGCCTCACTGCTGAGACACGGAGAGAGAGGGAGAACAATAATCATCTGAAGTGATATTATGATATAAAGTCTTCTCTAAAAGTCAAAAATAGGTTAACTAGCTGCACCTGAAATTAAGATTAAGAGCAACTTAAACAGAAAAAAACAAAAAAAAACCATCATAGGTCTGAACACATATCATCAATATATGAAAATGGACATAATGTGATTAAGAATAAAGTAAAATATAAATATCCAGTGTTTCTAAAACAGTACATATTGAATAAAAGCAACAATACTTCCCATCTTGGGGCAAAACAAGTCTTTGTATTCTGCACCTTTCCGACTCTTCCTCAAAAATATCACTGAGATATTAATGATGCTAATGGAACTGAATTTGAAGCTGCATCAGTTTTGCATGCACCCAGAGCTGCTTACCGGTTTTGGGGTCACACCATCACTATGTAGCTGTCTGGTTTTAAACGTTTCATTTCTACTCGTTTTTCCTTTAGTCCAGTGTTTAATCGCTCTGTCGTCAAAGCAACAAGCTGAGGAACGTTGCTGCCTTCCTGTCAAAGACTGCATTTGCATCATCTCCTTTTAATTTATTTAATCAAGGAGGTAAAACGCAGCAAACACAACGTGAACGCAACCAAAACTGAGGCTCCAGAGCCCCCTGGTGGACAAAGAAAATCACTGCTCCAGAGACGTACTGTCATTACAATCCATTATTACTGTCCAGTTATTAAATATTAAATCTCCTGGGGCACATTTTGGGCTCTAATCTCAGAGTCCAGCTGACTCCTGATGGCCTCCAGGAGTCTAAATACTAACGAGGACCTGGGGCCGTGTTACAGACACTTCCTATTTTAAGTCCTAAGTTAAGACAGGAGAAGTATAAGACAGGATTTTTCTCAATTTTGTATTAGAAAAACAACACTGTGCTCAAAATTTGAAAGCAGATGAATTAGAAACATTGGTGGGTTCTGTAGAAAGTTCAGAGGAGATATTGTTTAGAAAGTTTTCCGCACTCCAGACTAAAGAAAGGAAAGAACAAGAATGGACGACAATAGCGTAAAAAGCGAACGCCATATCTGGAATAAACAGAAGCGTTGACAACATTAAGAAGAAAATGACAACGATGATAAGTGACGCTAAGAAGAAAGCGGCGTTTAGTAAAGACCGGAGAATTACCCGTGGTGGCAACTATTCCACACCCCCCTTTGACCCCGGCAGAGGACCGTGCTGCGGGACTCCTCAGCGAGGCATCTCACTGAGTTGTAACAGTAAACAATGACAGCGAGGAGAGCTGACGGGTCGTCCTAAAGTTAGGACAGTTCATTTAGGATTTTGGCAACTTAGGACATTTCTGTAATACACATTTCCTATCTGGAGTTAAGTTAAGCAATCAGAGCCTAACCCTTGTTACCATAGTTACCAAACAGCTAAGATAAGATATGTGAGTTAGGAAGTTTCTATAATACATCTCATCTCATCTTCAGCCGCTTATCTGGGGTCGGGTCTCGGGGGCAGCAACTTTAGCAGGGGACCCCAAACTTCCCTTTCCCGGGCCACATTAACCAGCTCTAACTGGGGGATCCTGAGGCGTTCCCAGGCCAGTGTGGAGATCTAATCTCTCCACCTGGTCCTGGGTCTTCCCCGAGGCCTCCTCCCAGCTGGACGTGCCTGGAACACCTCCCTAGGGAGGCGCCCAGGGTTCATCCAGACCAGATGATCCTGAACCATCTCACCTCTCTACTCCGAGTTCCTCACGGATGCTGAACTTCTCACCCGGAAATCATCTGCATTTGTCCAACAAACATTGTTCTTTTTAGGTATTAGTATAAGTATTGATTGTCCTGGTTGAAAAAAAATGGCGATTTCTTTTGCTGTGCTTGTTGAAATCCTCCAACACCACTGAGAAGTAACCTGGAGCTTGCATGCAGTATCGCCTCATGAGCAGTGCCGAAATGTTGTTCCCCAAAGGCTGAAACACTTGATGCATACTTTAGTGAAATTTCAGGACAAAGAACGGCCCCAAGGAGCCTTCGCAGTATCGCTTGTTCTCCCGTTTACCTGACGTCGTTGTGGTGGTTCACCTGGGCCGGAGGCGGGGGCACCAAGGAGCCTGTAATGACCCAGGAGGCACCGGAGACCGGGAGAGAGGTGGGACTCATGTACTCGTTCTCGTCACAGTCGGACGACGGCTTCTCCCCACTCGACGCCGCTGACGCTGGCAGAGATCTGATCACATACGGAGAACACAGAGCAGAGGGGGATGGACTCGGCTCTTATGAATCAGGTGAATCTGATCACTGAGGTTCCAGAAACATAAACGTACGTGTGGAGGTTCAGTCTTGAGTTTGGGAATAGGTCACTCACTCACCCCGAACGCTTTCAGCTGCACCCCCATAGCCTTCTTCAGACTGAAGCTATTTGGGGATAGCTAAGTATGTAAACCTTGAGTTTAGAGTTTTTATCGCAGTTTATGCAACAAATCCAGGTTAGGTTTGGTTCACCAAGAACTAAATTCTGTGATAAACCGTGCTTTGTATTTATTTTTATCATGTTGCAGTTGTCAGTTGAAACATACAGTTAACATGTTTTGTGTGCAGCTTTATAGTATAACAGAGTTAGTCAACATAAAATGAACTTTTAAAAATGTACCGTTAAAATAAATCCATAGAAAAATTGCTGTTGGTGGCAGCTCTACACCTGAGCAAGTAATAACATTAGTGCCACTGTTTATATTTGTCTGTTAAGAGTTATGTGTATGATATGAGTGTATATTTGATTCTATGGAAATGTAGACTGTATTCCAGCGCCGTGTAGAGGTCATTAAAACTTTGCTTGTAATATGCCGGCAGTGTGCACATCATCACACATTCTGTTTTATATTTTAGAAGCTCTGACTCCCTTTACCTTCTCACAAAATGGAAAGCATTATATTTAGAAGTTGATAATAACTATGAAAAATTCTTGCCAAGAACTATCTATCCATTGTACCACACAACAGCAGAGCTCGGTACCTTGCAGCCAGGCAGTAGATGGCGTTCATAGCTGCCTGAGGTTTGCTTCCCTCTCCACTGTTTCCGTTGCTCTGATGGGGGGAGGACAGGGCTGACAAGGCCTTGGTTGCCGGACGTGGGACCATGTAGTTGGAAGCCCAGGAGGGCTGGTCTGGGGTGGATGGCAGGGGTCTCCTCTGCAGTCTGGAGTCCTGGACGACCATAGAGGGGCGCTCAGGAGGGGGAGGAGGGGGCAGCTCTCTCAGGGCTGGAGGCAGAGGTAGAGGCTTGTCTCTGTGAGTGGCTGCTATCTGCAGTGGAGGATGGAGGTGTTAATAACCAGCAGATATTTAAAGACACACACACGTCAGACCTCATGTTGACTGTTGGTACACACACACGCACACACGCACACACACACACACGCACACACCTTTGCTGTGGCTCCCTGAGCCTGAGCGCTGTGGGAGCTGGAGGGTCTCTGCTGCAGGAGGTCCAGTCGGGGTGGCACCGGAGGCAGCTGAGACACCGGAGATGGAGGGCGCTCCACCTGCGCACACATTCACAGTTAGAGATGCTGCACAGCACAAATCAATGAGCGTTAAATTTAACTGCTAAACTAATATGACAAAGATGATCCCACATGGATTCCTGAGACTAAATCCGATCCGGTCTGTCGAGTTGATCCGTGTGTTTCCTGACATATGAACCTTTCTGTATGTTATTCTCGTACCTTGGTGCAGGCCAGCCTGCTCATGACAAGGTGCTCCTCCAGGCGATCGTCCTCTTCATCGTCATTAGCGGCAACTTCTGCTCTGCTGGACCCCTGGAAACCAGCAAAGGAAGCCCCGCTGGCCTTCGGGTGGAAGGGGTCCACCACGATGGGTTCTGTGCCTTTAATCTCACAGCGGCAAAATGGGCAGCCTTGACCCTCCGACTCCTGATACAAGCACGCAGGGAGCAGAGGTTAACATTTGAGGGGGCAGAGTGAGGCGGTTATCATTTATGAGACACACACGCACCTCTCTAAGCGTTTTTTCAGTACACGTGACATAAAAGAGGCGTGACACAGCTGGAATATACAAAACCATGGCAGCTGTGCCACACGCCATATTTAATTGATGTTGCTTTAAAATGAAGGCTCTAATGCACGGATGTCACTTTTTGTTAAACGCCTGTTGTCTCGACCCTTCATGTGTCTTCTTCTTGGGTGGGAGGGACTAAGACTTGAGGAGAGGGAGTGAGGATGTACAGACTGAGAAGTGACAAGAGGGGAGTGTCTGTTTTAGCTAACGCTGGTCAGCTGATCCGTTTCCCCCAGGATCACAGGTGTAAGGGGCGTGGTCTAGAGAACAAAGGGAAGAGAATTGTTTGGAGTGGGGAGAAAGAAAATGCTTTTTGGAGATGTGTAGCCTGCAGTCAAGAGGGAAAAGGGCATTTGAGCTTGTTCTCATGGTTGTAACTCCAGGAACTCCACTGTTACCAATTCCCAGTTCTACACCTGGTGAGTTTGATTCTGCTGGGTGTGTTTGCCATGCAGTGTTGTTCCTGATATTCTGCATTTTCAAGGGAGGACATATATGTTTCACTTTTGGGTTTTGGTTGGACTAGAGTGGGTTCTTTATGGAGGACATTTCTGAGTTACATGACATACATTAAAGTAATTTCTTAATAAATAGTGTTACGCCTACGTTTAAGATTTAATTTGGTAAGTTCCTTGGTTGCTGTCAGGTGTCAGGGAATCCCTTCATTTGAACCAATGTTAGTTATTTTAGATTTAGTCTTTAGATGAAAATGTTTATTAGTTTTAGTTGTATTTAAGGGCGCACACACACTTGGCCCGGATGATCCGTGCCGTGCTTTAGTGCGATTGTCCTCCCTCCATCTTCCCACGCAGCCCAGGCCCGCGCGCTCACATTACTTAAAAAGATCGGCTGCTTGTTGCTTAGGGACGTCATCACCCCTCAGAGATTAAGTTTTGTCCGACTGTTTTTGAATATTTTCATCAGGCCAAATCTGCAGTTAACACTCCACCTCTATATCAGACCACCGTGAACCCTTCAGCTGCATCTTTTTTATCTTTTTTGCATGTCCATCGTGGGGAACAGTCATATAAAAATAGTCTGTCAATGCTGGTGCCTGTTCTCACGCTCGTGCACGTGCATCCATGCTTTACTTAAGCCCACCTCTCTTAACCGGGCTGGGGCTGGCAAGCGTGCCGTGCCTGGACACAGAAGAGTTGTACTCACTGGTCAAATAAACTAGAATTTAGCCGTCATTTGTGCTTGGGCACGGTACGATTGGATCAGTCGCACCCACCCGGCCTGTTATGAGAGCCAATCCGCAGAAATATCCGTTAATCAACCAGCTGACCTGACCTGCGAACTTCATCACAATCAGGACTGAGGTGAGGATCGAGACGGACTGAGCGCCAACACATCACCAGAGACGGTCATGCCATATTATTAATGCACAGATTATTTCCAAACACTTCCTTTCTTTGCGGCCAATGAAACACACTTCTTTGAATAAGTTTTCAAATGAAATGAATATAATGTTATGCTGCTCATATCTTTATATACAGGATAGTCATGTGCTGTTTTTACTGCCGTTCCCATAATTATACGTGTTTATTTCTGCAGTGCTGCTGAGTCTGGGTTACTCTGACTAATGTTATTTCATTCTTGCTTTATGTTGCACTCTTTGCTGCAAACCCAATTCTTTAAAGGGACAAATAAAATTGAAGCGCAGATTTAGATTATGCCCTTTGAGCAGCTGTGAGGCTTTTATTGTGAAATGTGTGCAGGAAGTGTTAGGTTTTTAATGCAGGCAGCTTAACAATGATCTAAAAACAAGGCAATGAGGAACTGATTTGGAAATCATTTCTGAAGTTTCAACAAAAACAGAGGAAGTCTGTTTTTAAACAGGTGATCAAATCAGAAAACAGTGGAGCTTCATCTTAAAATATGAGGAAATTTATAACGGGAAATATTTATTTAAGGCATTTCTGTAAAGTCAGCATGTCTCAAACAGAGGCCTGCTTCTCTCTGCAGCTGAGGTAAATAAAGGCCACTGGCCGCAGGGGATGTTTGGTTATCAGAGAAGGCAGACAAGCGATATTTAGGGCCACCTTTGATTTACTGTAAGACTCAATCCACAGAGTTAGATTTTATACAACTGTTTATAGCAGCAGGGGAAAAAAAGAGACTGACTTCCTTCTCACTGTCAGGAGCTTTACAGAGCTGCCAGAAAACAATGTCATAAAACTTAACAGTGTGTAAGCAGCCTCACCTGCCAGGCGGTCAGACAGGAGGTGCACATCAGGTGTCTGCAGGGCTCGATCTTCACATCCTTGTCGTTCTCTGCACAGATCTTGCAGAGCTGGAACGTGGAGCCCATCTCACAGTACAGCTCATACTGCTCCTGCAGGGAGGAAGGTCAGGAGAGGACACTCAGGCTGTTTGTGTTGAACATTTTTATTCATTCATTGTTATTGATTTGCCTTATATGCATAGTTTGCAGAAGGGCTGCAGCACTTAAACTATAAAATGTCGGTCAGTGTTTCCCAAAGTCCAAGACGACGTCCTCAAATGTCTTGTTTTGTCCACAACTCAAATATATTCTGTTAACTGTCATAAAAACCAGAACATATTCACATTTGAGAAGCTGGAATAAGAGAATGTTCTTTAAAAAAACTCAAACTGATTAATCAGTCATTAAAAGTTTGCATTTAATTAAAAGAGGACAGCTGATGTTCGCAGCTCTAGTTTACAGATGAGAAATTGACACGACGGAGTAACAAACCTGGGTAACTTTGATGTGGTCCTGTGGAGAAGGTTCACACAGCCCTGTTAGGTCTGGGTTCTGTGCACGACCATCAGGGAACAGATAGCTAGAGAAGAGAAACACACATACACTCACACAGTTCAGTATCATATGAAATGTCCTAACTTTAAACCAAAATTACAAGATAAAAGCTGCTGAAATGCTCTGTATAGTTGACTAAAGCTGCAGTTCCTCTCCAGTCCACTAGATGTCAGCTTCCAAACACTCGTACAGTAGCTTATTTTTTGTCAGTAACTTACAGCTGAACTAATTTGCAAAATACTGAAGGTTTGGATAAAGGCATGAGGGCTGTGCTACAGGAGGTGTTTCAGAAGTTTCTATGTACCTTTTTTAAACATGTATTTTGGTCATTAGCATCAATCCAAGTTGACGACAGCTGCTGTTCTCCAAGGAGCAAGCTACAAACTTCCTTTTACAACAGTAAAGGACTGTTTGATACTTTAAATACATATTTTCAGTGTAGCAGCAAGATATATGCTGAAATACATGACTACAAGGGGAGATAAGTTATTTCACTTATTGTTAAAGCGCCAAAACACAGAGTTTAAAAGGAATAATTTGGATTTTTTTTTTAGGTGCGGTTGTATGAGGTATTTATCCATAGTCAGTGTGTTACTACAGTAGCTGAAGGTGAGCAGGCCCCCAGTTTGGAGAAGTAGGAGCAGACAGCAGCTAAAAAGAAATCATCAGTCCAAGTGTACATTATGTTTAAATGCCGGTGGACAGCCCTTTACGACAGGGGAACTCCATCTACCTTCTCCTCAAAGCTGCCAGACTCCCCGGACAGAAACATTAATTTTACCCCACAGGACGCATGAGTTGCCGGTCTACCGCTGCCTCGATCTGTCATGGTTGTGACTTTCGTGTTTTAAAGGGTTAGTTTGGATTTGTAGAAGTTAGTCACAAAATAACACTAACAGATCGAGGCAGCGGTAGACCAGCGTCTCCTGCGTTCTGTGAGGTAAAATGACTGTTTTTGTCAAAGGAGTCTGGTGGCATCGAACGGACCAAATATTATGGTGTAGAGGGCTGTCTGGCTGAAAGGTAAAGCTTTGAAATTGATGTTTTTAAGCGTCTAAAAAAGACATTTAGCTGCTGCCCCCATATCCAGCGGTACATTTCCTTCCATCTACTGTAGAAAGCACCTCATACAACACACACATGAACTATCCTTTTAATATCCTTTCATCTTGATAACCTGTGTTTTTGTTTGGGTTACATCTACCAATGCAAATAAATGTTATTTATACAAGATATTAACAGTAAAAGAACAACATGCCTTCAAGTTATTCTGGACTCATTAGGGCAATCTCTAATGCGTCTCTTGAGGCATGTACTACTAACAATGTACCCTAAAATGTATAAACTGGTGCATTGACACTGTTTTCGTGGGACTCACAATCCCTCTCTGTATCCATCAATGAGGGCTTGGAAGAGTGGTTTGTTATGGGGGATGGTCTGCAGGATGTTCCCATCAGCTGTCACGTAGCCGATTGCCCACTGGCCCAGCCGAGTGCAGCTCAGCCTGAAGATGTAGCTGAGAGAGGTAAACGACAACGAAAAATAGGTTTGATGCAGTTGGGATCCTGACTCTGGAGTTAAGCCTCTTGGATTCATTCATCTATAACTCTAAAATCACCAGGAAGCGCAGCTCACCTGCCAGGTTTGTGGATGAACCTGTGCAGCCGAGCCTTGACCTCGTCGTAGGTTAGGAAGGCCATGTAACCAGGGTGAGTGACTGCCAGACTGTTCCAGTTCCTTAAAAGAGACGACCAAGGCTACACAC
Organism: Echiichthys vipera; assembly: GCF_963691815.1. NCBI lineage: Eukaryota > Metazoa > Chordata > Actinopteri > Perciformes > Trachinidae > Echiichthys > Echiichthys vipera. The sequence goes on from NC_139839.1 coordinate 1,175,738, forward strand.
ACACACAAACACACAATAGAGGTCATGATACAGACGCGTATCAAGTGCTTTTAGACTTTGTTCAGCTTTATTGCCCACATCATACAGTATTTTAGGATATCAAGAAGGGAAGGAAGTTGGTAAACTGTCACTATATCCTGACAGCACATTGAGACAGATGATCTGGGAGAAAGTAACGCCGCTCTACTTCTCTCTGGGTGCTCCTCATGTCATGTGCTAGATTCCACCGCGCCTGACTAACAACCAGTCAGAGCCGCGGAGTCTCTAAATCAGCTGCTCATTATCTGCGATCAAACTGTGAAACTAAGCAGTGCTGATCAGATATGAATCAATATTCTGTGACTGTGTTGCATATAAAGTGTTTCCAGAAACGTGTGAGTTTACCATTCACCTGTGAAATGAGTTTGTCTGGCTGGTGGGTCGGGCTTGGTGTTGGCTCAACCTGGTCACAAACTTTCTCATCTTACAGCTAAGTGGTACACTACAATTGTTGTATACAGTTACAGAATATTGATGCATATTTGACCAGCTCTGCCTAGTTTAGCTGTTTTTCATCAGAGTTCGAAGCCGTCTGCGTCAGAGACTCCTTGGGCTCTGGGCTGTTGTTTATTTTGAAACTGTAAAAGTCCCGCACTCCAGCTTTAAGATAATTTAAACATTTAAAAAGGTACGACCACTTCTCCATCATCTACAGTACAGAAGCCTTCTCACTTACCTGGAAAAGCCTGGTGAAGATGTCAAACTCAAAGACAGAGATGTAGTCGTTGCATGTGAGGTCGATGGTGGACTTGAGAGCCATGGCCTCCAAACCTGAGCTGATGGGGTGAAACTCGTGGAGAGCCTGACGAAAAGTCCTCCATGGCACTATGGTCCTACAGGGGGAGGGAGGCAGCCAGGAAGTTACAGGCCTTGTAGGAATCTAACCATTCGTGATAAGTCTGAATATTATACATTGTGCTCACAATCTCAAAAGCTAAAGCTCGGACAGTAACTACGGCTATAAAACAGAGTTAACCCAAACATTGAACTGAATCTAGAGTCTTGCGAAATTAGTTCTCATCATGAAAGGATGCGTACACTTTTGAGATGCTAAATTTTAAAATGCCAAACTAAAGTAACCTAAAGTAAAAACTCACTTGTCTCCAAATGACCTCCTCCAAAATTCTGCAGCATCAGCTTTGGTGATCCTGAAGTTGTCGCCCTGAAATAAGCCATTGGGGAAGATGGCTTTTAGCTCCGCTAGCATGTGACTGAAGATCAGCGACAGCTTGGTGAGGTTTCGCCTGAGTGGGAGAGGAGAGGTAGATAAATGTTTGTATAGATTATCCAACTGAGTTCTCATGTTTGTCCAAATCACTGGTCAGAAAGATTTCCGGCATTAAACCAAACCTGTATTAATGTCATAATAATCATTTTTAAACGTGGCAAATGTATTTACAGTGTATATCTTTATTATTCTTCCCAGTTCCTCTGAACACTTTTCAGTCACGCAGAACTTCCACATACACGGGGAGGGTACGATATACAGTCTTAACTGGGATCACGATAAAAACACTGGTGAATTTCCATAATCGGGATGGAGTTGGGCGACTGGACGAATGTATCGTCGATCAACGATGGCCGAGTACATCGCCGGTTGTAGATCTTTGTAGGGATTTGCTTTTGAGCCATAGTTGTAATTTTATTTGGCTAACTTAATGGTCTGCCTCGTGGCTGCTGCTCATCAGACAGCAGAGAGAAACACAGCGTCCGGAGCTTCTTTCACTTCTTTCTCTGCCAAACCATCGTTGGTGATTGTTGGATCAGTGGAGAGACAGACTAAGACACTTTCAGTGCCTTTTATTTTGTTTCTGTCCATTTTGAATGAAATGTTTTACAATGATCCGCAAGGTACGTTTTTTCTTCTTCTTGGAGTCTGGTGGCTTTGTTGTTTCTTTTTACTCAGTCTGTGTAGTTTGAATAAAGTGTGTTTTGATAAGTTAAAAAGAAAATTAAGGTAGTCTCAGATCAGTTAAGGAGTGAAACTTGAATTCAAAGGGTGTACGGTTTAATACGGAAAAGAGGGGCGGCTGCCACACACACATACACACATAGATAAATACATCAGCCACTGACAGTCTCTGGGTTGACAAAGGCTGGTTGAATTTTTTTAACATGGCGCCCAAACCTATGTTGGAGAAATCCTGAGTGACTTGAAAAAGCTGCCTAGCTCGCTATATATATTTCCTGGTTTGTTTTGAATTGCCACAAAGACATCTTTCCTGTCATTAAAGAATCCCAAATCTGTCAGGAAGTCTCTTGCCCATTGTCGACCAGAAAAAGTTGAATAGGATGTGTGGAAATACTATTTCAGACTAAAAAAGACAGGGGGATGGGGGTGCCCACCTGCAGAGCCAGTCGGAGGAAGGGATCCGCCTACAGTCAGCGTACAAAAATGCCATTAAAACTTTAAATATGTACATTTAAAATCTTTTTGTATGCTGTCAAATATTCCACTATTTGTGTATTCTAATATGAGAGTCAAGGGGTGGGACATTTGAACCTAACTCTGTCTCAAAACCTAAATCAAACCTGTTTAATATCTTTGATTCCTAAATATTTGCCTGTTTATTCGCCTTTTTTCTATACAAAGAATTGATAAGGACAGAGTAGCACGAGTGTTTGCATCTTCTGAGGGTTAGCTGCACTAAGTCAATTAGAAAAAAATGGAAATGCTTGATGAAAATCACCCGTGCGTCAGAGGAAGGATGAACCTTCGCTTAGTAATGACTTTCTGAGAAAGGGAGGAAGTGGATGTGATTGCGACAGTTTCATCATGCCTTCATATCACATTTGAGTGATTTCTTTTTTTTTTAGGGGATTTTTTTCACTTCAGTTCACATCGCTGGTCTATTTCTGCCAAATGTCACAGGCTGAATTTCATCACAGTGACGGGACGTGTAAAAATGGAGCGTGGAGAAAGTTCTAGACATGTACGTAGTCGAGGACGGAGCAGCATATTTCAGTTTCTATCCAAAGACAAAGTGGTTTTCACTTAAGTTTGCTTCTTCCTTGTGAATACAGACTGAATATGTACAAATGCTTTACTCTTTTAGATGAGACCACCTAATCTAAGGGTACGTACACACAAAGTTTTCCGTCCACGCAGCCTCGGCTGAAGAAATATCTGCGTCCACATGCAACCAGTGAAAGCGACTCAAAGCGCTGTAGTTCACATGCCCGGCCTGCATGTGGCGCTGTAACTGCCACAGAAATACACCAACAATGGAGAAGAGACGTTGTATACAAACATCGGCCACTTTCTCGCTAAATCTGCCGACTTTCCAAATCCACGTGGCGACTTTTTTTGTCAGAACAGCTAAAATCTAGTTCCTTTGACCAGTGGGAGTGCAATCGTACCGCGCTTAGCTGCGGCACGCTTGCCGTCCACGGCCCGTTTGGGTGAGGTGGGCTTTTGTAAAGCGTGTTTGCACATGTACGAGCACGAGGCCTACGGCGGTTCTGAGGTAATTTTATGTGCGCCTGTTCGGACAAAGAAAAAATGCGGAGATGGAGTGTTTACTGCAGATTTGGTCGAAGACAATATTCAAAAACAGTCGGACAAGACGCACAAAAACTACGAGGTCTATGGAAAGATTTGGAAACACGTGTGACGTGTTACGGCGTGATGACTTGTAGGCAGCAGGAAGCATTCGTTGAGGCCCACAAGTATCTTCAGTTCTTCTCCTGCAGGACACGTGTTATTATTGCCCGTTCTAAAATGGTGTATTTGATTATTTCTGCATAATGGGGTCCATAAACAGTTATGGAGTTGCATAAATCTTGTCTGACGGGAAAGATGAGTCAAGAGATGATGGGTTAGAGTTCCCTAAAGGAACCATTTCATTTAAGTGAGACCACTTTTCTGAAACTTGAGCTCACTGTATAAAAGTATCTGTTGTGACCTCCAGGATAATCACAGCCTCATGAAACTTTACAACCACAAACTAGAGACCTGGGGCATTCAGAGGACGCACAGTATGACTTTAGGTTAACCGTCTCTGCCCCACACCCTCTGCACTAAAGGAAGCATTATATATGGTTTTTGGAGTGCCACTTTGTCGTGTTGACTGCTGTAGTGTTTTCATGTGAAATAAAAAGGACATTAATAGAACTGCTTTGGGATAAATCCTTAATATCAATATAAGGTTGAATATGGAGAATGAGCAGAACACCGCCAGCTAGTGTTTCAAGATATTAGTCGCGACAGCAAAAGATAATTCCAGCAGTCAGGTTGCCAGGTTTGTTGCCGAGTGTGTCAGCGATTAGCCTGCTCCATGTCAGTGATGAATCATTCAGGCTAACGACTCATTTTGAATACTCAATTCATTCTACAACAGTATTTAACGTTAGCGAGTCTTCAACTGGACGTCTTTCTTTGAGTGCTGTGGTGTTGTGTTTGGTGTGTGAGTGGTAATCGATTAGTTAGCTCTCAACTCAAATGATTCCTTGTTTCTGTAGCCTAACAACAGACAACCCTGGCAACCCTAGTAACGCCCAACCCTATTGGCTGCTTACAATGTAAACAGAACGTGACAGAAAGTCATTGTCAAACCTGTCAAGTCTTAAAAAAAAATATTAATTCAGACTAAATATATTCAGTCTTTCTTTCAATGTACCCCTCAAAACGCCCCCTGGGTGTATTATTATTATTATTATTATAATTATTATTATTGTATTGTACTTTTCTAATGCAGCAGGTTAGAAAGTTCCTCGGACAATTTGCAGCATTAGTTCCCTGAGAATTTATTTCATATTCTTGCAGAATCAGCAAAAAATATCTAATTTTGAAATCAGTTGTGATACCCAGCCCTAGATTTTAAGGGGTGGCTTCAGCCTCTTAGGCTGTTTTTTTAAAATGGGGCTCATTTCATGGATACGGAGCCAACTGCAACATAAGCCTGATCTCTGTTACTTCTGTTACACAAACACTTTCCCTGCCTCACAGCCCCCCCCCCCCTGCCTATTCCCTCTGTACACGTATGGATGACATTTATCTGGATAAAACGCCTACCTGGGCTGGGAGTTCTCCTCAAACATCCTCTCCTTGGCCTCCTTAAAGAGGCTCATGGTCTGCTTAGTCTTGTTGGTCAAGTTCTCCATGACCACGCGGAAATACTCGTTCTCCCCAAGGATCTCCATTTTGCCCTCGTACCGGGACAGAACGGTGCGCAGGTGCTGGTAGGTGTCCGGCAGCAGGTCCAGGATGTAGGGCGGACTGTTCTTCAACGCCACCTTGGGGTTCTGGCACAAACGCACCACCTGGATCAGAAACACAAACGCTGTATTAAAAGGACAGGTCATGACTTTTCAAGTCAGGTGCCCCGGCGAATACTGAAACAGTCTTTGCTTGCTGTGGTCATTCCTCAGTGCAGGCACTTTGTTGATTGATGATTAATTGTTGTCCCACGTCACTCATGTTGTTGTGTATTCCAGCTCTTTTAATTATTCGCTCTTTGTCATCGTATGTGTCATAATTGTGCATTTTACTGTTGTTTTTGCTGCTGTCTGTACTGCAAATTGCCCTCCGGGGACAATAAAGATCTGTTGACTCTTGACAGGTGCGTAAACGATGCGCAAGTCTTTTCCCGCACAAACTGGAATTCCAGCCCTCCCTCGCAGACTTGGGACCAGCGTGCACGCGTTTCAGCTGAGATGATATGACGAGGAGAGTGAATATAAGTTGAGAAACTTCTTTTTTTTTTATTATTGTGTTATGTTATTTTTGTAGTCTACACAGCACCCTATCAATACATGGATGATGGAATTGTTACAAACTTCATTTTAAATGATCTGAGTAACAAATTTCGTCACTTTTATTCAGATTTGAGCTTTCATCTGCCTGTTAATTTGAACCTGATACACTCTTGTTTCATCATGCGCACTATAAATGAATCATTGATTATCCATTTAACTTTTGAACAATGATGACGGTTACGATGTATCCGTGATGAATTAGTGGTTCGGATGCTATAAATAGCCACAGCCGTGCCTGATGATGGCGGCACCATTTGGAGGACCTCCCCGCTGACATTTCACTTTCTTTTGCCGTATTTCTCATTGACGAGTCTGATGAGTGGTGTAGCAGGCGCACGGATCAATATGCAAAGGGTGTTTACGGGTGTTTGTACATCCGTTTACTGCTGTAGACTCTGGGTGTGGAGTTAAGGCTCGTGTCCACAACTATTAAGATCTATAAAGCAGAACCAGGCGTATGCACAGACTGTACACCTGATGTAAAGACAGTGCATGCATATTTCTCCCCATGCGTGCACACACAGTGTTATGCGTCATGTTTCATACAGGCTATTACAAGAGCCTGATCTAAAAATATGCCAGATTATCTGAAGTTAATGAGGCTTCGGCAGCCTGAGGTGGTGTAAATACCGACTGGTGTCTTTTAAAATATATTTATGGAAACTTTTTACTCTTTGCTTGTGTGGTAAAGAGGAACCGAGGTGTTTTCACAGCAGTGTAGAGTAGGTGTTAATAAATGAACCGTGCATAATAATGTTTGTTTCGCTTCACAAAATGACAGCTTTTATAAACAAATGTTTGTATACTTAAGGGGCTGAGATGTGGTTGAGATAGTAAGATGATAACAATATTTATGACATTCAATAGGAGACATTCAAAGTAAGCGATCAACACAACACACTGTTCCTTGACATCAGACAAAACTCCTCGCAAAAACCTCCAATAACTAATTTTCTTCAATGAAAATCAAATTCCACTGCGAGGCGATAAACACCACAGTAATCCCGTATTATTACCCAGTCGTAAGTGGGAGCATATGACCGGAGGTTGGAACAGCAAAGGGATCAGTCAGTGCCATGTGACATGAAGACACATCAGACTGTAGGTGTGAATGAGGCTGCACAGCCACCTCTTTACTGCACCAGAGGCATGCAAATGGTACATTTCACTATCTGTCTTATCTGATATACGTGCCGCTCTTCTTACTCCAGACCCCGCTGAGTTAATCTCTTGTGAACTCTCGACTCGTCATCCCTCTCTACTGTCTCCTCTGCTGTCGAGCTCAGTTAAGATTGTCGAAACGAGAAACGGAAGTGACAGTTGGCATAAAATATACAAAATTGAGCCTTTTTTTCAGAACACACACCTTTTTTTGAATTAATGGCGATCGTACAGACTCATGGGCCTTTTTGAATGCGTTTGCACAAAGTCCATGGCAAAGTAGGGCTGTGTGATACGACAATATGGCATCAAAACCATATAAAAATGCTTATCCTATGGTAAATGGACTTGTACTTATATAGCGCCTTTCTAGTCATCTGACTACTCAAGGTGCTTTCACAGTGTTTGTCACATTCACCCAGACATTCACACTGATGGCAGTGGACATCTACAGACCATCTAATCTGACCATTCACACCACATTCACACACCCATGCGCAGCACGGGGAGCAATTCAGGGTTCAGTGTCTTGCCCAAGAACACTTCGACATGTGGACCGGGGGGAGATGGGGATCGAACCACCAATCTCTCGAACAGAGGACGACCCACTCTGCCACCAAGCCACAGCCGCCTATGTATTTTTCTATATCGTTTCTGTCACGATGTCTAAAAACCAGCGGCTGAACTGCGTTACAGCAACATTTGTGTCATTTTGACGATGCTTTACGTTCTGATCTTTGCACGTTGTGCTCATTCTGCACTAAATTTCAAAATAAAATCAGAGAATTATTTAGAAGTTTTTTATTTTTCACGTTTTTAATTCACACAGGAGTACACAAAAATAGGCTTCACCATGTGGTTGTTTCATGCAATATATTGATTTATTGAATGACCAGAAAACACAACTAATATTTACTGTTATTGAGAAATGAAATGACCTTTATCTGGATATAAGATTTTGGTTTAAGTCATCACTGCGAATGACTTCTATAAACTAAATTATCCCATTTAGGGAACGCATCAGGGGCAATTTAATTTCCTCATACAGACAATGTAGACGCTAAAATACATGCAAAGTACACGGCTATAGGGATCTCTGACACTCTCTTTGATGATGTGTTAATTAGGGGTGTAACTCACAAGGTTTATTACGATGCAATATATCAATTCTTAGGACAATGATGCAACAGTTGCTGGTAAAGATAATTCAGGGCCCTGCGATCAATATGAGACATAACAGTGACGTTTATATAAAAAAATGCGCCAAAAAAGATTAGAAATGACATTTGTGAGCTCTTCTAGACATTTAAAAGAAAACCAATTCTTCTTTTTAATAAAAAATATTAGATTTAAGTAAAGGCGCATCTTAAAAGAATGTTTCAATATTTTCACTTTGCACTGATATTAGATCGCAGTAATTGAAATATTGTGACATACATTTATTAAAAAGAATGTTTCACAATAGGCTGTGTGGCTAGATGTGTCTGTGTGTAACAAGTTAATAATGAATGTTTCTAGCAGGCAAAGACTTTCACTATTCATTTTTTAAGTATTTAATTTTGTTGTTCGCTTTGGGCATATTTCATGTTTAATGCTCTTCATGTTTGCCTTCTTTTTTATGCTTTGAATGTGAAACACTTGGAGCTGCAGTCTTTGGCATGAAAGGTGCTCCATAAATGAAGTGGTTTATTATCATTATCAATAAAAGTCCTGCGTAACAGTTGCCCATAACGATAATGAAAGAGGGAAGTAAGAGAGAACATTGTTCTGATTTAGAAGTTGTGTGCAAGATTGCTGGGTAAATACTGTATATAGTTATTATTTTTATTATTATTATTATAGATAGCGGACTTGCTGCTGTTAGTGTCAGTGTGGTAGCAGAAAAGGCGTCCAGGTGGCTGTGGATCAAGCGGGGCGAGTCGTGGGCGAATGCTCTTAAGTCACAAGCCGGGACTTGATCATCCCGGCTGGGTCTCCTGGGCGAGGGTGTCTGTTGTGAGCCCCGAAACACCCAATGAACCCAGGTGTTGACACTGATGATGTGTCTTACTGAACAATGGTCTATACCTGCTCTCTATGTAAAGTGTCTTAAGATAAGAGTTGAAAATAAATGCTTAATGAGAAGTTTCATTTGACTGATAATACTTAAACACTTAAGTAAGGTTTTGAATGCATGAGTATTTTGTAGTGAAGTATTTCTATTGCATTAGTACTTTTACTCCAGTCAAGGATCTGAATACTTCTTCCACCACTGATCCTCATGCAACACTGGAGATATATGATGTACATAGAAGAAGAAGAAGAAGAATTCCTTTATTTGTCCCGCGATGGGGAAATTCAATTTTTACTCTATTATCATTTTTTCATGTTACACACGCAGGCCCGAAATACACACACATGCACAGACAGGACCTTTATACATGCAATTAATGGAGAGGTGTCAGAGCGAGGGGGCTGCCAGTGACCGGCGCCCTGAGCAGATGGGGGTTCGGTGCCTTGCTCAACAGCACCTCGGCAGTGCCCAGGAGATGAACTGGCACTTCTCCAGCCACCAGTCCACGCTCCATTCATGCTCCACACAGGGACTCGAACAAGCGACCCCTCCGGTTCCCAGCCAAGTCACCTATGGACTGAGCTACTGCCGCCCCAAGATATTATTATTATTATTAAAGATATTGCAACTTGTTGCTGCTCATTAGGGATTTGTTGGATCTCTGTAAATCATAAATAAGTTATAATAGAGTACGGTCGTATGGTAATAGAGTATTACCTACTCTATATACAGAGTCTAGAGAGAACTTTAGTTTTGATTTGGTACTATGAATAAAATTGAATTGAATCGATCTCCAGATCTTTATACATATCACGACACCGGTTTATTAAAATGAGAAAATCCCTTTCCCAGCAGGCTGTGTGGCTATTTGTGTGTGTGTGTGTGTGTGTAACTGGTTAAGAAAGGTCCTGTGTAACACTTGTTTGCCAATAATGATGAAAAACAGGGAAGTGACATTTTCCTGCTGTAAACTAACTGATAAGTGACAAAAGTCAAGTGACACATTTTCAGTTCCATGTTTTGCAATGTCTTACCCTTTCAGTAGTAATAATAATAATCCTGCCAATACCTTATCCATGAGTTTCCAGCATTTCTCCACCATTTTCTTATCGACCACTGCAGGTTGGTGCGGCTGCAGAGGCTGCTGGTGCGGCTGAAAGGCGTCCTTCATCAAGCCGATGAGACCGGCGCCCCTCCTCGGATTTCCGGCCATTAATATCGGTCGGCGACACCGGAGGGGTTAGCCCCGGGGGAGCTGACGAGGGTCGACAACCAAGGGACTACTCTTGACACGTCTTTCAACTAAAACAGGGGCTGTTTCTGCGCCCCTGTGTGTCCTCAACACTGGGGATGATTTGTCATGCAGAGGCTGTTCAAGAGCAGAACAAAAAGGCTGCTGTGTGTAACAGCGGAGCGACGCGGCTAAGCTAACATGCTACATTAGAAAACCCTCTTCTTCTCAGTGTGGATATAAAAGCTCCGGACATACTCGGTGTGTCCTGGTGTCTCCTGTCGGACAGATGGGTGTCTCTTCTTCCGGGCGACGGTAAACTGTAAAGCCCCCCCTCCCTGAGAGATGAACCCGGCTTAGAATAAACTCCGGGTGTGAATAAGCCACAGAGAGCGATCAACAAACAGGTTGTGCAGCAGTTTCAGCCAACGGCAACACAGTAAACACGGATATCCGGCCGACGCCTTCAAAATAAGACGAACATGCAAATCCGCGATGGAAAAAGGGGCTCTGTATTACTATGGACTAAACATGGGTTAAGCCTCAAAAAGTGAATAAATACATAAAGGCATACGTAAATGTATTAATACAGAAATTTATTTATTAAAAAAAGGAGATCCCTTATTGAAAATTATATACAATTTTTTTGTTTTTGCAAAATTAAATATGGAGACATTTTTTGTTGTTGTTTATTCAGTCATCATTAAAACAATTTTAATTTTATGTGACTGGAAAGGCTTCGGCTGAAGAAAAAGCTTATATATGCCTTTCATACTTACCTCAAAAATAATTTAAAAAAGCATAAACAAGGAAATAAATTCTCATTTGTTACCCTTAAAATAGCATTACCAATCATTGTCTTGAAAGTCAAAAATACTATTTATATATATATATATATATATAATAAAAGAGAATGTTTAGGGACACTATGAGCTCTGTCTGTGTACATTATTTTGACACACAATGTTAAATTTTTCCGAGAGAAAGTCTGCTTTATTTTTGACAAAGCCCTCCCTGAATAGACTTGCTGACTGCTATTAATCACACCACTGTTGCGTTGACGTTCGTGTCCAAATATTGTCTCTGGTGTACTGCTGCAACAACCTAATTTCACCGCTACGAAGCCCAATTTTTACAGGCTACTTGAGTGTTTCCATTTCATGTTGCTTTATATTTCTCCTGCACAATTGCTGATGACCTTCACATCGACAGCCACTTCTTTGCCGTCTTTATGATGCTTCTCTGTACTGCAGCGGTTCAGATCAGCAGCTGCCACCTCTTCACATCACAGCAGAATGCCGCACCAGAGGCACGGCCGAGTACGGATGTGACGCTGATGTTTATTCCAGTCGCCGCTGCAGGAAACGTAAGTACGCCTACTCCATTTACAAAAAAACAAGGTGAGGCAAAGTGTGTGTGTGGAATAAAAGATTTCCTTTATTATAAAAAAGAGTTCAAAAGATCGAGGTCTGCAGAAAATACGGTCTCTTAAAGGCCGCAGTTCCTCATTAATTGAGGAACTGGATCAGTAGAGCCTCAGACCCACGGCTAGAAACCATTAAACCTCCACCCTGTAAAGACACTCAGGGGCCATTACAGGAATGTTTTAAGAGCACATTTATATTGATTCACTTTTGAGTTTTTGTTTTAATTCAATTTTCATGCATTATGTATTTATTTGACTTGGTTATATGATAGCATAACCAATAATGTATGTTTGTGTATGTGGTATCAACAACAATATCTGCATTTGTGAAAGACAGTAGGTCTGAAACTCTAAAAGCAACATTGTGTAATAAGTACATTTTCATCTCATCTTCAACCGCTTATCTGGGGTCGGGTCGCGCGGGCAGCAGCCCTAGCAGGGGACCCCAAACTTCCCTTTCCCGGGCCAGATTAACCAGCTCTAACTGGGGGATCACTAGGCGTTCCCGGGCCAGTGTGGAGATATATACAGTTCTATTTAAAAGAAACTTGCTTTGAATTTAAATTTATAAAGTCCTCTTCATCGTCAACAGCAGCCTATATCGGAGTTCCTTGGAAGCTCAAAGAAATGTCCAACAGCTGAGCTCCCAGCGGTGCCTGCTGCCCTCCTGGCAGGAACTCTGCAGACAGCTCTCTGTAGGTGCTGCAGACTCTGCGCTCCTGAATATCGTCCCTATGAATGCCGTGTTTCCACCTGTGCCGCGCCTCGCCGTATAACACTACTAAAGATCTGCGAGGGAGATGCACGGCTACCTGGACTTCCTCTGCCAGCCCCAGCTCTGGCACACCCTGTTCGAGAGACATGGTGAGTTTAGTGTTCGATAACATGTTGACGGTGACCAGGCGTTCCCCCCACAGCCACGAGTCGTCCAGGTGCGGATCGATGGCGGCGCCTCGCTCAGGACGGTAATCCAGATTGCACTGCTCCACCGGTTGAAAGCTTGCTAGACTTGGCTCTCGTTGCATTCGGAGCACAAGCTCTTGGCTCAAAGCAGGCAGTCCGCTGAAGTCCCCTACACGTACTTTCCTTCTCTTGAAGTTAACTTTTGGGCCAAAGTCCTGCAACAATGAGAAGAGACTTTGGTTTATTTCATCAGAATATAATAACGCTAAGAATGTAGTATGAATGAGACATTTGCAAGGATTTGTTGATGTTTTCTCTCCCATAACTCCTGATGATGATCGACACCTGTGACTCTCCAGTTCTGATGCATCCGTCAGGGCAGGACGAGTTACACATTTACGATTCTTCTAAGAAAGTGTCTAATCCAAAGCACGAATCAAACAGTTTAAAGCTACCATTTGTTCCACCAAGCTAAGGGTGCACTCACACTGTCCATCCGTACCGTTCCCAAACAGGTTTCACGGGTAAAGTCTAGTTTGTTTGACCATAGTGAGTGCAACCATACTGCGCCTAGGTGCGGCACGCTTGCCGGCCACAGACTGTTTGGGAGAGGTGGGCTTTTGTAAAGCACGTTTGCACATGTACGAGCACGAGCGTGTGCACGTGTACGAGCACGAGGCCTACGACGGCTCTGAGGTCATTTCCTGTGCGCCTGTTGGGACATAGAAAAAAGAAGGAGGGGCCATGCGAGGACATTTCAAACAATGGCGGTGAAAGGTTCATGTGGGTGTGATGCGGAGGTGGAGTGTTTACTGCAGATTTGGTCGATGAAAAGATTCAAAAACAGTCGACAAGACGCACAAAAACTCCGAGGTCTATGGAAAGATTTGTAAACAAAGCCACGCATCGCCATGACGTCATCAATGCGTGTGACGTGTTACGGCGTGATGACATATAGGCAGCAAGAAGCATTCTCCGAGGCCCAGGTAGTGTGAGTACAAACGGGCCTGGAGGGGGGGACAAGGACCCTAAAGCACGGGGCACGGTACGGACGGACAGTGGGAGCGCGCCCTATTGAGCTCTGATGCTAAATCCTGGGTTTTTAACAATAAACCAATAAACAAGTTACTGGTAAAACTGCAACTTTTTTGTCCCCACACCTTAGTTTTTTATTAATTAATACCTAATTATTAATTAGTACCTAATTTGGAAGCACGACCCTGGAAAACCAGTAACAAACTAAGCAAATGGACATAGTTTCCTGTTGTGTGCGCGTGCTGATCTACAGAACCTGTTTCCTTCGACCTGACTGGGACTCGTTCCACACTTCCTGGTCCATCGTGCTTATCAGCTTTTTCTCCTCCTCTTCTGATATGAAGTTCTCCTGCAGGAACACACCAGGGAAGGGGAAGGACGCAGCCTCGGCATCTTTGGGAACGGCGAGCCCACGCTCCGGATCGTAGAGGAAATGATGCACAGTCTTCAAAGACAGAAAATAAAATAATGATGCTGGGTCCACTCTGCATTAATAACACATGAAACTCATACCGTCATTTCTGATGTAACACAATTTGACAGCATGAAATATGCATGACAGTCGAGCAGAGCTAAGTGCAGGGGTGGAAGAAGTACTCTGATGTTTTTACTTAAGTAAAAGTAACAATACCACAGTGTAGAAATAGTATAGTTAATAGGTCTCTGCTGATCGTGGTGGTGCCTGCTGCCGGGGTCCTACATGATGCTTCCTGCTGCTATTATCACTGTTACTCATATAAACTATCACTAGTTTAATAAACTATAAAATTTGTAGCTGTATCGTAGCTGCTATTGCCACGACTCATCATTGATCATGTTTGCCACCATAATTATTATCATTTTCATATTCTGTCACCTCAGCTGTGCTTGTTCCTACTATTCTGTTGTATTAACTGCCATAACATATAAGTCATATTCACATTACTATAGATATTATTATAGTTACTGGAAGTGTGTCTCTCTCTGTCCATCTGTCCGTCTTTTCTCTCTCTCTCTCTCCGGTGCAGACAGATGTGCGTCCTCCACAGAGCTGGGTCTGTCTGACGTTCCTGTCTGTTATAGTGAAGGTTTTCAACGCCACCGTACTCTACGGGGGAATTGTTGGGTCTGTGTAAATCATAAATAAGTCATTGAGTGTGGTCTTTACCTACTCTGTAAAGTGTCCTAAGATAACTTTTGTTATGATTCGACACTATAAATAAAATTGAATTGAATTGAATTAAAATCTCAAGTCAGAGTACAACAGTATTGGCATCAAAATGTACATAAATATACACACTGACCCATTTAAGAATATAATATATGAAGAGCTGCAAAGAGTAATTGATTTGTTGTGATATATTAAATTAATCAGCAAATATTTTGATGATTGAGTAATTTTTTTTTAATATTTCTACATCTGATTCCAGCTTCTTATGTCTGAATGTTGTCTGCTTCCTCTACTTCTCTCCCTGGGCTTCGGAAAACAATGATCAACATTTTTCATCATTCTTTTTTGACATTTTATAGACAACTAATTGATTAATTGAAAATGAAAAATAATTATTTGCTGCCTGTATCATTGCATTATAATTATTATTATTGTCATCACTTTGATCCTCAAGCTGGTAAAAGTAGCTCATTTTAATTTATTTAACGCTAGGTAATACAATCTCAATTATCCTATCATTTATTAGTCAATTATATTTTGCATTAATAATCCAAATATCAAAGTAGTTAGGTGTGTGTGTGTGTGTGTGTGTGTGTGTGTGTGTGTGTGTGTGTGTGTGTGTGTGTGTGTGTGTGTGTGTGTGTGTGTGTGTGTGTGTGTGTGTGTGTGTGTGTGTGTGTGTGTGTTACCCTCAGACCTGCACAGTAAAGTAACCCGAGTAATACCAAAAAATAAATACCAATGCAAATACAATTAAAGGCTTAAAAATATATTTTTTAAATAAGTAAAAAAAATTAAAAAGAAATTAAAACCCCACAAAACTACAAACATGAGACAACAGGTATTTTAAACAAGACAATAACAATAAAATACCAAAGTAAAATACTGACCAAAGTATCTTTATAACAACAAACTGACCGTTGACGCTTGTTCGGTACAGTAATGACGCTTTGACGTTTGGAATGTCCTGCGGCGGCATCCGTAGCTATGTTTTGAGCTTTGCTAGCACCAGCGGCTGCGTCTGTTTCCTGCCGATAAAAACAATTTAAAATACAGTTTTCAGCCACTTATGTTTACCTTTGGTTCAGTCGACTCCAACTGTCCCTTTCCCTTCCCACTTTCACACCGGAGACACCGCCGGACGCCTTTACAGGCACACGAAGTGACTCCGTACGTGCTGTCAGGAGCAGCCTCCTGCATCTTCTTCTTCTACGGTTAAAGGTGACGAACCTGTTGAAATGGATCAACAGCGCCACCTAACGAAGCGGGTGGTCTTAACCTACTTTAACTCTTTTGTTATAATTTGGCATAAATAAAATAAATTGAAATTGAACTGAATTAGTTCAGGTGTCATCGGCGTGTACATTAAAGTTCCCGTAATCATACAACATGGTTATTATAGTTTATTTAAACGCCAACCGGATGTACAGGTATCCAAACCACGCCCCCGGATGTGCGTTTACTTAAACCACGCCCACTGGGTGTTTTCCCGGGAAAGCTCGGTTTCTACACAAGTACAGAGAGAGTTCATCTAAGTCGTTGAAGAAGTGTCGGTGAGTAACTTTACCCTTGAATATAAACACACACACAAAGTTTATATTGGTTTAGGTAGAATGAGCGACTGCAAGTGAAGTTAAACTCTAGAATAAGGACCTTTATTGTTTGTAATGTTCACCTTAGTAACTTATAATGAAAGAAACAGTGCGTCCACGTGGCTACATCACCTCTGTTGTCGGCTAATATATAGTCATATAATATTGTTGTGAGCTGATCTCAAGTGTATTTATAGTTAGAATAACCTACAATGTACCACCGACGATATGCAAACCCCACGGAACATGCCTCCCACTATCCTGGGTGTTTTGAGTACATGTGAAAATACAACATGGGTGGATTTTGTGTTGTTTCTTTTGAAAAATACTCAAAAAACAGTATTTACCACAGTGTAATAGTATTGTATCTGTTTATTATAACACTCCTACAATTTGTGTCGACGAGTTGATTTAACAGGCCGATCTTTCTTCACAAAGAAAATTATGAAAATGAAACTTTAAATCTTGTTTACAGGAAATTCAGCATGAACTTCTAGTGTAAAACTGATTCAAATGAGCCTCTGTGAGGTTCTGTCACACAAAAAAGGTGAAAGCAAGGAAGTTTTCACATACAAACAATTAGTTTTGCTGCATAATAATAATAATAAACATGGTAACAGAAAAAGGAAATCCAACTCACTCACTGTGTAATTAATATCCTATCTTGTTTAATTTTCTGTGGGTTTTATTTGACTTGTATTCTTATCTCTAATTTATATATTTAGTCTATTGTTTACTTTCTTTATTTAGCTTTTTAACATATATATTTATGTTTATCTTATACTGTATTTTTATACCTCTTTTTCCCCACAAGCGTTCTGTAAACTGTGAGTCAAAAAGCATAAAGATAGATACGATTAGTCAAATAAGATTCAAGATTCAAGAAGCTTTATTCATCCCAAGGGAAATGATTGTGCAACAGTTTCAATACAAAGGTGGGAAAGGATCAGAGTGACAATAAGCATAAAAACATAAATCAAAATAAAGCTAACGTCAAATAAATCAAACAATTAACTAAGTGTGACAGAATGAAACAGACATTGTGGTTAAACGTAGGTTTATACAATATACAACATTACGCAGCGTGCAGTTTAGCAGTTTAGTTTAATTCTCATCTACCTCATTAACATAAAGCCTCCACATATGTCTGTGTTTGTAACATTGACTCAAATCTTGTAGCCTGTGAATGTTCTCATGTGTCCAGGTCGTCGTTATCCCCAAAGCAGTTCAGTCAAAAGCAACTGGACTTAATAACCGAGTCCAGTTGCTTTAGACTGAAATTGCTTTGGGTATAATACAAATGAAAGATACCGTTAAATATACCTGTTTTAAAATTAAAGAGTTCTGCCGCAATGTGCCAAGTGTAACCTAGGGAGTGTGCACATGTTTACAAGATTTGAGTCAATGTCACAAATACAGTTATATGTGGAGGCTTTATGTTAAAGAGGCAGATGAGAATAAGTTACCCTGTGGAGTTTTCATGCTGTGTGTTCACCTTCAGTGTTTCTCAATGAGCTTCAGACCAAACCAAACGAACTCTAGGTGTGGAAGAGCACCCGGGTGTGGTCAGTGCACCCTGGTGTTACAGCACCTGGACACACCCGTCAGTGCTGCTGGGTGTGGTCCGAGGAGTGAAGAGGGCACTGAAACTTCACTCAACTCTAATCATCGCTCTACAGGAGTTTATTCGGTATCTTATTGTTTTAATTGTGCTTTTTTTCTACAGATCATCAATGGAGAAAATAACAGAGAAGCTTTTACTGGAGAGAGGCTCTCCAAAAACCAACAAACTGGAGCAAATCAAGACACTGAAGTAAGCCGGGTTTACTGTCCATAGGTGACAGCGTACAGCGGTTTTATATGTGTACCAAAAAGGCCCTGATCATATCCTGAGACATTCCTATACAAGCACCTATGAGATGCACTGGATGGGTGTCAGTTCTTCAGTAGAATAAAGGATAAATGCTCAAAACAGTTTCACAACCGTTGTTGTTGCTTTGACTCAAAATCCAAAACCAAGAAAAAAAGTAGCTTTTTGTGATCATACGAAATTTGAGGAACTCCGGTATCAATCCAGATTTTAAAGTAAAATTCTGCTGAGTTAAAAAAAAGAAGAGTTGTAACAGACATAATTTAATGCCGGCGCATTTCAGCTTCATTCCCTACCTTGTGACACATTCAGTAGGTTAACATGCAGTTTAAAACTCCAGGTTAAGGGCATACTCCGGTTTCACAAACGCCATGTAAACCCTGTACCCTGAGTATAATCAGAGTTCTCAAACCCTGATTAACAGACCTAGATAACTCCCTCAGTACCATGATCATAAAGGCCATATTCGGGCGCTGCTGTGCATGTTAACGCGCTGACTCTCTCTGCTCTCCAGTCTGTCTCGGCTGCGACTGAAACCCCAGGACTTGCCGGTCAGGCTGCTGTCCCGTCTCCAGTCCCTGGAGCGGTGGGATCTGTCTGGGAACACGCTGCAGCAGTTTCCCAAGAACCTGGAGCTGCCGGCTCTCCGCTACCTGGACCTCAGCGACAACCAGATGGAGGACGTTACCACTCTGGAGTCTCTGAGCGGTCTGGAAGAGCTCAAGATGGATGACAATCTTTATATCACAGTGAGGACACGGCTCTGCTTATAGTCTACAGTTTTAGGGGGTTCTTTGTCTCATTTTCAGGGTCAACCACAAGTTCCTTTTGTTTTTATTTAATCAGATGAGTTTGCATATTCTCGCTGTGGTTGTTTCCTCTCAGCGTCTAAAGACATGCAAATGTGTGACCTGGACACTCTCGGTTCCCCTTAGGTGTGAATGTGAGTGTGGCCGGTCTGTTGTGTCAGCTCTATGATGGACTGTTTTGTGTGTTCCCCACCTTTTCCAAACGTGAACTGGGATAGTCTCCAGCCCCTGACACCCTGCAGAGGATAAGTGGGTATAGAGATGATGGATAGGTGGGTGGGTGGTGTTTTTACTCTGGAAATCCGTAAGCGAGAATAGAACAGGGCTGCGGTGCACAATATATTGTTTTGTCGTCATTTATCGACGTCAACGTGTGAGATAAATACAACGTAACGGACGGCAATACCGCACTTTGAATGTATTCAGTTACATCCTGTCTGTAGGTGCCGTGTGGTCTAATAGGCACCACGCTGTTGACTCTGTGGCCTAAGGGCGTGGCTCTCTGATTGGCCAGAGATCAGATGTTATCGTCTGATTGGTCAGAATCTGCATTCAGATGAATGTGAGGTTTATTCAACTAGTGCTGCTGTACTACTGCGTCTGGTTGAAGGAGGAAAGTGTGACGAGATGAGTGCCGACGGAAGTGTGAATGCCAAAAAGAAGAATCTGAGACTTTTTAAAAAAAATAGCACGTTAGACATGTGGCAATAATTTGGATACAGGAGAGATGACGTGGCACATGCACAGGTTCTGGGCTCATCTGTTTCGAGAAACAATAGTTCAAAGTTAACTTTAACATCTGTCATATTGTGCAGCCCTGGAATAGAAAGCATTTTTAACAAAACGCTGTGCAAAACTATCGGTAGGTTGCGTTAAAATCAGTTATAAGTGGGCTTAATTATTATCTTATATATACAATTTGAATACATGTGCATTCACACATATTTGCTGTAATCCAATATTATATGTTTCATTCGTGGAGATGTCCATTTTTGGAGCCATAAGAAAAAAAGTCTAAGTAAGATTGAAAAGAAAATTGTTCCAAACAAACCTGGGAATCCTATGACGACGTTTCACCTCTCATCCAAGAGAATCCATCAGATAACTTACGCATCTGACCAGGCTGGGACTGGACCAGGACCAGGCTGGGACTGGACCCTGACCAGGCTGGGACTGGACCAGGACCAGGCTGGGACTGGACCCTGACCAGGCTGGGACTGGACCCTGACCAGGCTGGGACTGGACCAGGACCAGGCTGGGACTGGACCCTGACCAGGCTGGGACTGGACCAGGACCAGGCTGGGACTGGACCCTGACCAGGCTGGGACTGGACCAGGACCAGGCTGGGACTGGTCCAACTAACTGGTGGGGAGATCGTGGTATTTAACCTCTCACAAGGCAGATGGAGCACAAAGGGTTCCAGTGACATCGAGTGCCAACGACCAACTTCCCACCAACGACTGCCACTCTCACAACTGTTATATGGGATAACGATGACCTGGACAAGTCTTAGATTTGAACGTTAACATTGCTTTTCTTCCTCAGGTGAGTGATAACTATAAGCTGATGGTGTTGTTGCCCAACCTGAGGATTCACAACGGGAAAGACGTCAGCACCACTGCCAACCACCTGCGCTACGTCTACAGTGAAAACTTGAGGACCAGGGTAAGAAGACGATCGTTCATTTATCCTTATTTTATGACATCAAGACTGTTGTGTGTCTGCAGTTTTATTGCTTTTGCTGTCGTCAGTGTCCAAACCGTCTCTGGTTCTTTTAGATAATCGCAGTGTGGGAGAAGAGCTTCCGCCTCCCAGATCCCGTCACAGCAGAAAACATGTTGGACTTGGAGAAGAACTTTGTGAACACTGTCCGTCAGCAGGTCAAATTTGGACCCAGTTCATTGAGCGACTTCACCAAATGGAGGGTAAGTGCAGGATGTTTGAGACTTGTGGATCCTTTTGTGCGTTGCTGTCTGACGTTTCTTTAAGTAACCGTCTCTTTGCGTCCTGTGGTTGTTAGGCGGAGATTATTGCTAAGGAGTATTTGCGCTCTCTGACTGAACCAAAGGAAGAACCGGAGAGCAAGGAGTCTACTGGCACCAAAGAGAAATGTGTAAGAACCCAACTTGGCTGTCGCTGAGATCCTGAAACCATAACATTAAGGGTGTAGTGCTGTATGTGCTCATGTGTGCACGCGCATTATTACCTACCGTGACATCTAGGTCTACATTTGCCTAATATGAGTCAACTGTGTGGTGTGGTGGTTAGCACTGTCGCCTAACAGCGAGAGGATTCCTGGTTTGAATCCCTGCTGGGGCCCTTCTGTGTGGAGTTTGCATGTTGTCCCCGTGTGTGCGTGGGTTTTCTCCGTGTTCTCCGGTTTCCTCCCACAGTCCAAAGACGTGCAGGTGTTCAGTTCATTGATGACTCTAAAATTCCTGTAGGCCTGTCTCTGTTCGTCTCTGTGTGTCCTGTGATAGACTGGCGTCCTGTCCAGTCAGACAGTTGGGGTCGGCTCCAGCCCCCTTGCAACCCCGACAGGGACAAGCGGTTGAAGATGAATACATGAATGTATAAAGACCTTTACTCACCGGGGGCAACTTTTTTTGTGCGATGAATTTTTGCACTTTAATATTTTTAATTGTTGTTTTTCTCATGAGTACTTTTATACAGAATATTACACACTGAAAAAGTATGCGTTATTTTTTCGGATCGAGGTCGATTTTACGGGACTTTCACGCCGCAGATAAAGACATCAACCGATCAAGTTTTTTTTACTTATGAGAATTATAAAACAACAACTCAGAGGTCTGCTGCATCTTTGGATCAGACGGGAACTATTTGACTCTCAACCTCGCATAAGGCAACGCAGATGGCGTCACTTCTTCCTACGTACCTTTCACAATAAAAACTCTAGACACACGCTGCATAGTTAACTGTTTACCAGTGGGAACTTGAATTAATTCAGAGCTTTTCCCTAAAAGGAAACTCAGTTAAATATCATAACAGTAGCTCAGTTTTAGCTTTTCATGCTTCAACTTCCTGCCTGTTCATAAATCACAGGAGGAGAGGCTTTTATTTTGTCTCCTGGCTCAAGTCTCCGGAGTTAACCTCCATCACTGCACCCAGCAGCAGAAACAATACACGGCTCCTCTCCTGAGCTGCCGCAACTATTCTGTTTTTCTCACTTGGAGAAAACCATTGTTACGGTGCGCTCCAGCAGCACTACACCCCTGCATACAGTGACTTTAGAAAGTAACTGCAGTGATGATGGGTAATACGCTGGAGGGATAGCAAAGGGAATTCAGCGTGTTGTGTGAATAATAAGTTCTGGAGTTGATTTTAAAACTTGTGTGTTTGCATTTTTCAGGAAGCCTCAAGGCCTCTCAAGAGGAAACAAACTGAATCCGGAGTAGACGCCAGCATACGCCTGACACCGCGCAAGAAATTGCACACGGATCTCGCCGCCTCCCCGGGCGAAGCCAGTCCTCGCAAATCTGGCCGCAAACTTCAGGCGTTGGCTCCGATCAACGCTGTCAGGATGAGCCCCCGCAAGATCAGTCAGCCTCCACCATCCACCCCCACCAGAGGAGGGACGCCCAGGAAAGGTTCTAAGGTGCGACAACCCAAAGAGGAGGATGGAGCTCAGATCAGAAAGAAGAGCAGAACAGAGCTGCAGATGGACGCGGACCTGCTGACCGCACCACAGAGCTGCACACAGACACAGGTAATGTTAACACAGCCGGGCAATACTCAACCCTCGGTGTTCCTGACTACGTGAACGATTGGAGGAGTGTATTTCTTTGCATACGTGAGTTTGGTCAGTGTTTCAATATATCTCAACTGCTGCTGGCCAGATTCTCAGGAAGCTTGTGGTGCATTTATTCACGGCCCCCTAAGGGTTAAATTCTAATGTGTTTTTTATGAAAGATGAAAACTTTTAGACTGTTTTCAGCCACGCTCGCAGGGCTCTAACACGAGCCCACTTCAGACCAAAGATTCGCGACGAGACGAGTTACAACTACTTGAAATGTGCAGGTCAACATTACGAAAGCTGCCGGTTCACGCCGATGACACGAGATGGTGCATCATCTCCACAGCAACGCCTCTCTGTACTCCGGCTCGAACTTCTGACTTTTCAGGCTGTTTTTCGTATTTGGATATAATTTGTAGCATCTTAAATATGAATGAGGACAGAGATCGTGAGATACTCGATATGGCTGCCTTTCAAGTAGTGATGAAACGGGGAAAATACGGTTTGGTTTCCCTGATTCACTGCTTTGTTCTCGATTAGTCCGGGCGAGACTTTCCAGTTCACACCGCTGTAACTTTTACCTGCGACGTTCGAAAGCGGTTTCGTCTCGTTGCAAATATTTGGTCTGAACCTCGGCTTAACTCATTTTTATCTCATTTCTTTAACTCTTATCTCTAATTACGCTACACCAGCTGTTTGAGACTTGATGAGCTGACTCTCAGGAGACAATATCAGCCGGTTTGAACTGAGACGAGACACGCCGAAACATTTTAGAACAGTTTATTCTCTCTGCGTGTCTTTGGTCTGAGCGGGGCTTTAATGATGTCCCGCCCAAAAATGTATCACGGACAACGAAAAAGAAACTTTTGGGTCTGAAGGTCAGCTGTGAACTGTTAGAAAAGTGAAATGTGTAGTGCAAGTGGTTTATATCTGTACAGCAATATTGAATCCACAGCTACCAGACTCCCTTCTTTCCTTTGACTCTTATCTCCCCCTCTCCATTTCCCTTTTTGTCCACGCTTCCTTCCTCCAGCTGCCGGTGTGTCTGAAGCCTCTCCACGTCCTCCAGTGCCACAGTAGACAGGACAGCCCGGAGGACTTCTCCACGCAGCTGTGGGCCTGCGCTTTCCAGCCGCTGCCAGATTCCACTGGTACACATTTAGGAACACACACAACACCTCTCATTCATCGGGGCAGCCACAGGAAACAAGACCAACAAAACAAGGCTTTAATCGTCAAAATGAAAGTGCGGATAAATCCGCCCTTCAACCCTGTTCGTCAGCTCATTCTCATTTCCCCGTGTGAACAGGCACTGGTGAAGGCAGCCGCTTGGTTGCTACCTGCGGCGGAGACTCTCTGTGCGTGATCGACTGTGAGACCGGGATGGTGATGAAGAAGTACAAAGTTTCTGGAGAGGTTTGCTCCATTTATTCTCTAATAAGTGACAGTCATCGGTGCAAAATACTCCTAAAAAGGTTTATTTTGATTCCAGCTCAAAAATAATCGCAGTATCTGCTTCATAAACTCCCCATCAGCCGGGTCCTAGTGTTTTTCATCATTGCGTCATTTCCTTCTGATAATTGTGATTTTTACAAACTTATATTTACGATGTGCTCTTTCATCTGGTCGTATCCACTCAATGCGAATGTTTTAATACAGCACATTTAAAAGCAACAGTCGACCAAAGTGCTGTACGATCACAAATAACAAAAGCCTAAAGCGACACAACAAACCAGTTTAAAAGACAAAGGGAAAATAACATAATAAAAGCAAGAAGGCAACTCTCCTACTGAAATAAAAAACCAAAGAACAAAGATGCGTTTTAAGATGGTATTTAAAAACAGGCATTTTAGGGGCCGGCTTTACGTGCAGAGGCAACTCGCTCCAGAGTTTGGGGGCTTCAGCCACAAATGTGCGATCTCCCTGTGCTTCAACGTTGACGTGTGGTTGTAAAAGGTCAGAGAAAAGCCCATTCAGGACACACTCACACTGTCCGTCCGTACCGTGCCCCGGGCTTTAGGGTACTTTCCCCCCTCCCTCTCCCCCCTCGGGCCAGGTCCGTTTGTACTCACACTACCTGGGCCTCGGAGAATGCTTCTTGCTGCCTATACGTCATCAAGCCGGAACACGTCACACGCATTCATGATGTCATCGTGATGCATCGCTTTGTTTACAAATCTTTTTCATAAACCTCAGCGTTTTTGTGCGTCTTGTCGACTGTTTTTGAATATTTTCACTCCACCTCCGCATCACACCAATGTAAACCTTTCGCCGCCATAGTTTTAAATGTCCGCGCATGGTCCCTCCTTCTTTTTTTCTATGTCCCAACAGGCGCACATGAAATTACTTCAGAACCGCGGTAGGCCTCGTGCTCGTGCTCATACATGTGCAGACGCTCGTGCTCGTACACGGGCTAATGTGCTTTACAAAAGCCCACCTCT
Organism: Echiichthys vipera; assembly: GCF_963691815.1. Classification (NCBI taxonomy): domain Eukaryota; kingdom Metazoa; phylum Chordata; class Actinopteri; order Perciformes; family Trachinidae; genus Echiichthys; species Echiichthys vipera. The sequence goes on from NC_139839.1 coordinate 1,200,959, forward strand.
CTCAAACGAGCCGCGGGCAACAAGCAATCCGCTGTGGACAGTGTGAGTGCGCCCTTAATGAGAACTTAAAAATCAATCCTAACAGTGTAAAGTGAGCCAGCAAGAGGAAATGTGCTCTCGATGGCCTGTTCTTGTTAATAGACGAGCTGCAGCATTCTGGACCAGCTGCACATGTGAGAGGGACAAAACCAGACAGCCGACATAAGCACATTTCATATATTGATTTAAGATTTCATATCACAGCCGTCTGTATTGATTTTGTGCGACGGTGCAGCCTAGGTGACCTGATGTTGGTGAAACACAGAGTATGCATGTATAAAATTGAGTATTGGTACCATAACATACGCTTGATGTTGTTTGTATCTGTCATTCCCCACGTCAGGAGTTCTTCTCCCTGGCCTGGTCCACGGTGTTGATGTCCAGGGGGGGCGGGGCCTCGGCTCAGCACTGCAGCATCCTGGCTGCAGGAGGGAAGAGAGGACTGGTGAAACTGATCCACCCCAGAAACAACGTGGCCTACGGCGAGTTCCGAGCCAGCCGCAAGGCGCTCTCTGTCCTCCGCTTCAACCACCAACAGGGAAACTTCCTCTTCAGTGAGTCCTGGGTACCTCCTTATAGATGAAGACCTGTGACTCACGCGTTTCAGAGGTCCAACTGCAGACAGACTAAAGGATCTTTCTGCCTCAGTCTAATTCTTTTTAAACCTTTTTACCCGTTGTCGGCTCCTTTTTCACTGCAGTATAAAGTCCTGCAGCTCTATGGAAAAAGCACTGTCATGTGTAGAAGTAGAGAACTCAAATGTTTTGTGTGTATCAGAACATTTCCTGTAAATCATAAAGAAAACGCAATAAATGAATTTCATCGCAAATGTATTTTACTGTCAGTTTACCTTCAAATAACCGCACATGTATTTATTTAAAGCTAAAATTGTTCTTATCCTGAAAAATGTTCAGATATCATATCTATGTCCTTTCCTGTTGAGCATTGTAGATGTCTTTGATGATGTGTTCTTGAATGGAAGTCAACTTGAGCTCACTGAAATCGACATATTTAAAAAGTCCAGTGTGTGGTCTCACCGGTTCACCTGTTCCCTTGCAGCGGGATCCTACGATAACAAGATCGTGATGTGGGACATCGGTGGAGTGGACAGCCAGTACAACTACAAAGTCGTGTGAGTATTGCTCCTCAGGAAAATTCACTTTTATATCTGACGACAAATCAGTCAAAAGGAAACTTCTTCTGCGCTACTTTAAACAAATGTGAAGGAATAAACTCCATAATTAAATCATAACATTGTATGTTTGTTGTTGTTTTTAGCTTAATTACTTTAGTTTTACTGCTGGAAGTCTGAACGAACCTCAGCTGGTACATGTGCGTCTGTGATGGGTCTAGGAGGGCAGTGTGGAGGTCCAGGCTGTGATGTTGAGAATATTTCTGCCCTGTTTGTCCCTCCAGTCAGCTGCTGCTGTTGGAGGTCAGCGCCACCCCTCTGCACATCTGCCTCCCCCCCACGTCCCCCAGCTCACACCTGCTGACCGCCTGTGAGGACGGCCTGCACTGCTACGACACACGGCTCGGCACCAACAACGCCACAAAGAGGTAACGGCATCGTGTGTTTGTGTGTTCTTTGAAGATGTCTCCTGCAGACAAACAGACTTTAATTATGATGCTATTTTACATGATGCTTTAATGTCTGAATAAGTATCTTGAGCCACTTTTACGCAAATGTCATAACAACATCTTACAAATTCACATCATGTTGCATTTCTGTAACATTTCCAACACGGCACCAGTCTGAACTGAAACATTCATGTAGAGGCTGCAGCAGCACACCTCTGCACATATTACCCACCTTATTACGTATGATTGAATTATCACACAGTCAGGAAACTGAATCCGTTTAATAAATCATGATCTGTGAATGAGCCCATTTTAAAGTTGACAGAGCAGATTATTGTTGTACTCTCTACTCTATTATTGTTGTATTAGTTGCCGCTGATTGTGCTTAACTTATTATCAGAACGACGCATGAACACAACCAGAATCAGAATCAGCTTTAATGGCCAAGTATGCCCAAATACATTCTCGACGCAGTTGCAAGTGGTGGGTTCATGTGACACCTCATCTCCTCTTTTCTCTCCTCATCTTTGGCATGTGCAGTAAATGTAATGTAAAATTCAGTCGCACACTGTCAAACTTCGGTCGCAGTCCGGAGCCCTTAGGACCGTTTACGTTAAACATGATGTTACCCAGACTGCTTACAGTGTTTACAGTTCACATTAACTGCGTCTGACTCGCTCGGGCCCGGGGTGCACTCTGATGTGGACCAGCCAGTTGAAAATAGTGTTTTCCTTTTCTCAACAGGTCTGAAGAGATGGAGATAACTTTCCCCATCTATAAGAAAGAAGACAAAGACCACGACTACCACACCATCGATGGCCTGAGTTTTCTCACGGATGATATCGTGGGTGAGTTACACCACAGTGCCGCTGTCGTCTCATTTACAACGCCTGTGAAAGTATGCTTCATGTCATTGTGAATGTCCCCGTCAGTTATTACTTTAGTGAGCCACTTGATGGCGCTAGAGCTTTGTTTTATGTCCGTCTGTACATGAGTGGATCTAACCATGGATTTGGTAACTATGAACCAGCTGTAAAACATCTCCATGCTGCTGCCTGGGCTGATATGTTTGCATGCATACGTACATATAACATTATATATGTTTAGTTTTTGAACTTTAGGTCTAATCAGTCAGTGTTGGGACAGTTACGCCAGCTGTGTTTATCCTGATTTCAGGGTCAGATTTAAAAAAGAAAGTCTGCCCCCAGGCATCCTTCATTTCTGCACATGTCTCTATTTTTGCTTCAATTGTCCCTTCTTTTGCCCTTCCTTTGTCATCGCGGCGCCCCAGCCTCCAAGAGCTACATGCACGGTTCAATTTACTTGTGGAGCTGGAGCAGGACCAAGGCTCAGCGGCCGGACAAGAAGGACCGGACGGCGTGTGCTGTGGTTCTGGCTGAGCTGCAGTGGGCCAGCACTGAGATTCCATACCTGGCTCTCAACACCTGTCCTGGTAACTAAGCTGCATTCATCATTGTGTCTTCATTTTCATCAAAGACGAGGAAATGATCATGAACATCCTTTTTGTTTTTTTAAACCACGACATAAGTATAACTCTGGTTCTCCTCGGCCAGTGTACTGTGTTTATACTAAGCTGTGTGTTTGAGTTAAGCCAGTGTGAACTCAGGCTGATGTTAGTGTGTGTGTGTGTGTGTGTGTGTGTGTGTGTGTGTGTGTGTGTGTGTGTGTGTGTGTGTCCCTCTCTCTCTCTCTCTCTGTAGGCCGCGCCTACATCGTGTGCGGTGACGACAAAGGCCGGCTGTGGACGTACCACATCACGGACCTGCAGAAAAACAGTCTCCAGACTGGGAAACCCATACTGCCCACTGAGGTATCTTCATCTCCTCTTTAATGTTTCCGTTACTTTACAACTTTTATCAAATATGGTCGGGGAAGACTCTGATTACGTCGTGGGTTCGAACATTTTCTATTTCTACCTCTGTTTCCAGTTTACGGACCCTCAGCTTTAAAGTACTTTAAGGGAGGTCACTGACATTTGGGTGTGCTCACTTTCACCTTCTACTAAAGTGTTTTAGATCATTTAGTTTACAACAGGGGTCCAAGACTCCATTTGTCCAAGGGCCAGACCTCTTCAAAGCACTCTCTCTTTAATATTTTCACTTTCTTACCAAATGAATATTATTTTTATTAGGCTTTATCAGTGCACGCAAAAAACCCATACACCTCCACAATGATAACTAGATACTTACAAGCTGTAATTAGGGAAACGTGAGCAGAGTGTTCTTGAGGGGTGTCGCCTGGGTGGAGCGTGCAGAAGGCCCAACATGACGCGGATACACCACCCTGATGGAGCCGCTTTGTAATTGCAGTTCAGTGACTTTTTCTGATGATTTCAGCGTTAATGCAAGAAGTTCCCGACTCTCGTCATCTCTCCAGTTAGACACTTTCGTTGTGACTTTGTGTAAATAATCGCTCTTCTTCACCTTCACAACAAAGTTATACAAAAGTTTTGTTGCAGTGAATCCTTTCACGATGTGATTATTTATTCCATTCTTTCATCCTGAAGATCAGATTTAGGAAACATTGGCTCATTTGCCCCCCACAATGGAAATCGGAGCCGCTAACGTGGTCTGTTTTTCGGCAGGTGTTGGAGTGGCCGACCCCGATGAGGAAGGGCCGCGGACAGGTGGAGGGCCCGTCCATCAACAGCGTAGCAATGGATCCGGGGCTGAACTTCCTGGTGGCTCTCAGTGACAAGAATATGGTGATCGTGTGGAAGAGAGAGGAGTCCACCTGAGGAACACGGACTCTGACTGCAACTCGGGAACAAACACTTATTTCTCTTTGTACCAAATGTTGGTATTTGTGTTGTTGACAAAAGCGCCCAAACGCAAGAGGAAGTCTGAAAGCTCTGATTCAGACTTTGGGGAACAAGAGTAAAAAGACGTCCAAGAAGAAGAATCAGAAGGACTCTGACTCTGACCAGGAAAAGGAGAGCCTGGCAACGCTCCTGGCTCTGCAGCATTTTCATGTGTACCTCTGTTCCACCGTGTCTCCGGTTGTTGTGTTCACTGACCATAGCCCTCTTGTTTTCCTGGCCCGAACGTACAATCAGAACCACAGGCTGATGCGCTGGGCTCTGCTGGTGCAGGGCTACAACCTGCAGATCCAGCACAAGAGGGGGAAGGATACTGTGGTGGCTGCTGCCTTGTCTGAGTACGGTGTGATTTTTTTTTTTTATCTTGTGGGTAAGATGTGTTGAGCGATGTAGCGTTGGCAGACTTTTAGTTTGCTTAAGTGGGAGGGGGTGTTACGGCTGTGAGGGTTGTTGTTCTCTTTGTGCTCAACAGCGTGTGTCTCTAACGGCTCAGGCAGCCAAAAGAGACACACTGCAGGGATCCTGTCCGTGATGTGTTTTTCAGGGTTCGTACGGGGGCTTGAAATCCTTGAAAATGCGTGAATTTTAATGTTGTGTTTTAAAGTTGGAGCCTCATTTTCAGTGTGTATATATTCATAGAAATATATTATTTTACCACAGCTGTAAAAGGTGCTGGAAAGCTTGGAAATGGACCTTGAAAGTGCTTGAAATTGACCCTTTAAAAGGTGTACGAACCCTGGTTTTTATTGTTGCGGGAAAGTGACTTTTATGTTGCTGCCAGTAGCAACATAGATTGAAGGAATACAATTACAGTTTATTTTTTATTTTATGAAAGTGTCTGTTACTGATACTGTTATTTTATACTGTTAAAAAGGGTTCTGCTGTCAGGAGCAGCAGCCAGGGGACTCGAATTGTCGCTGTGTGACACAATTCTTTGTTTTTGTATGTAGTTATGGATCTTCTTTAACTTTCTGCTCCGCTGTATTAAAAATCTGCTGATGAATAATCGTCAGATGTCGAGAAATACAACTGCAAATAAATGCAAATGTTTCCACTAAGCCTTAAAAACTACAGTAATAAAATACAATTATAATAAGTACAAGTAAATACAAGTAAATAGTTATAAAATAAAGTCAGGATGTTGCTTTTTGTGCTGCCCCCAAGTGGCAAAAAAGAATTACTGCATCTTTAATCAGTGCAACAGATTTTCATTGTCGTGGCTTTTGAATAGGAATCAAATTGATTACTTTTTTTCAAATGTGCACATTTAATATGAGTAATTGTGCTTGAATCAACCTTTTATCTTAAGGACATTGTTTGGACCTCGCTGTTTAAGTAACTTTATGTAATGTTGTGATAACATGAAAACAGTCCACAGTAAAAAGCCAACACTGTTGTGATGCAGTGAGTGTGTCTAATGCTACAGTCATGCGTTTACTGTACCCATGTTTTATGTGCAGGGACAAATGTCTTGATTTAATAAATGAAATTACTGCATTTAAGAAAACGTACTGCGTTCTTGTGTGGGATGAAAGGACAGGCCAAACAAAGCTGGTGTTAGGAGCCTGTTTATTTCAAACGTCACCTGTATTTATAATAAACCAGTTTATTTGACACAGTCCCCGACAGAATCAAATGTTTACTTTAATGTCTCACCATGGAACTGCCCCCGTTTGATTACTCACATTATGAGTTTTCTGAAATGTTATGTTGCAATTAGCTTTTTTTTTTTATTTGCATTCACTTCCAGAACAGAAATGTGAATATTGGATGCACTTTCTAGATTTTTTTGCAGAAAACACTGGCAACCGCCTTTAAAAATCAAGTTTTTAAGAATAAAATATTGTATAAATCAGACTCTGAATTTTATGACTTTGAGTACATTAAAGAGAAATCTACAGACACAAATGCAGGGTTCCTGCACCTTTTACAAGGTCAAATTCGAGCATTTAAGGTGCATTTTCATGCTTTTCCAGCACCTTACAGCTGTGGTGAACTACATTTGTTTACAAAACAAACCTTAGTATCCAGTAAACTTACTACTGCACTTGTTCATCACATTAAATGAGATGTTATTGTCCTGTAAACAACCAACATAAGGACGACAAATGAAAGGAAAACCAACTCCACAGAAATATAATCAACTATTCTGATCATCTGCTCATCATCTAAAGTTATTTTTCATGCAAAAAGGATAGATAGATATACTTTATTGATCCCAAGCTGGGAAATTGCAGTGTAGCGGCAGCATTACACAGTAACAACATGCAACATGCAACAGCAACATAAAATCCAATATAAGAAGATACATAAAATGTCTAAATAAACGGTCTAAATAGTGGTCTTAAAATGTCAGAAAAAAATCATTTATTTGTTAAAACTTGTTTATTTCATTTACAGCATCATCATATTACTTAAAAGTCAAGCAGTTTCAAGCCCTTTATTCAAACCTTGAACACACCACACTAAAATTAAAGTGTCTTCGAGGATTTACAGCATCCCTAAAACCCTGCAAACCCTTCAGTGCACTTAAATAAACACCTTAATGTGTATCGATGCTGTTTTTTCTTTTCACTAGGCTGAAAGAAGACTAAGGAGAGAAGGTAAGGAAACAAAACAACCCCAAATCTTATAAAAATAAGCCCCAAATCTTAAAAAATAAGCCCCAAATCTTAAAAAATAAGCCCCAAATCTTAAAAAAACAGCTGCCACTTGTTATCGTACAGTAGTGTAGGGGTGTGCAGCTAAGCCCCGCCCCTTGACTGACTTGATTGGCTCAGCTGTCATGTCGTCACCCCAGAGCTCTCCCACACTGGCCAATGAGCACAAAGCACTTTCTGTACCCTCTCTACTGTATTCACATACGTGCCTTTGTGCACCATTACGACGCAGCCCTAATGGCCTCGTAGCAACCCTTACAATTTCGTGCAAGTACCGGGAACAGGGCACGCAGCTCGTCTCCAAATGCGTCCGGGACTGGCGGCTTTTGTAGCGGCGGAGATGCTGACCGGTGCTACCTGCAGAGCCAGGCCGGGGCTCGGCAGCCTCCTGCTGGCCCCGCTAACCAAAACAGTGCCGCCGATGTCAAGTTGCGCCGGGAGCCGCAGATTTCGCTCCACGTCCTCGATGCAGGGGTTCTCAGAGATGGCGAGGGAGAGGTCGAAGACCGTCACGTCCTTTTACAACCAGTCCGCGATTGACGTGTCCGCGGAAAAGGTAAGAAAACGGACCGTTGGTCCTCGTAACTGTGGGCAACGAGGGAGCTAACCGTAGCTTTATAGTAATATGCTAGCTGCTAGCAACGTTCGTGCTGCGTTCACGAACACTGTAAAAAGTCAAGTAAATTCCATGCTTCTCCTACTTGGATGACTTTGCGTTCAAAGCTAGATAGCTAAATGATTTTAATTCGGGGAAGTGATTAACTAAAATATTTTGGGATGCTTTTCAGTGTTTGGTGACTTATTCCGGTTTTTAAAAAAATAACTAAAAGTTCTGTAAAGTTATAAAGTAAAGAAAGTAGAATTTTGGATCAATAATCGCATTTTTTTGGAGAATTATTACAATGATTCATATTTATATGTATTTACAAATGAGATGAAACTATACAAAAACATGTAAAATGCATCTACATCTGTATGAACATCTTTGTACCTTATTTCCTGACTGACCTTGCATTTTGATTGATTTATTTTAATATTAGTATTTAAGATCGTTTTTATTAATATTTAGTCTTCTCTAGTATTTTACTTTTTTAAATTTTATTGATCTGTTATTGAAGTCACTCGCTCGGTTGTTTTATATTGTCCTTAACTTCTACTTTCTTGGATATGATGCACACTTTTTTGATTGTGCAATACACTTAAAATGAAAACTTTAACACTCGGGACCTGAGATGAGGGATTAATCTTGTTTTCACTCAAGATATATAGAAACAAAAACAATATATAACAATGTTTATGTTGTATGATTATTATAAATTATACTTTTGATAATTAAAAACCCCCCAAGACCGTTTGACCTACGTTATTCCCTAACCGCTATTTGACCGATTTTGCTCTGAGGCATTGAACGCAGCGTCGCTGTTGTTAATGCGAACATACTGTTTTCTGCAGATTACACATTAGTGAACGTCGGTCAAAGTGACACACAAACATCCCGCCAGTGTTACATGATTTCACCCTTTACTATAAAACATCCCAACACAAAGCTGCCGTCTGTTGTCAAGTTTCAGCGATGGAGGTCAAGTTTACCAGGAGCAGTTCACGGAAAGTCCGTTTAAACCTGTACTTGTTATTTGTTTATGCAGAGCCTCGATCCCCTATAACTGCAGACTGCAAGTCCACAAGGAACTCCTCCTCCTCCTCCTCCTCCTGCCTCTGACTGTCAACAATCCTTCCTCCCTCCCTCTTTTCCCTTTTGTTTAAAGAGTTTTTAAAGGCTGGCAGGAACACGGATGCATGTCTCAATAGTTTGTCCTATGATTTACAGCTGTCTGTTGGCTTATATAAGAGGCCAGCTTGTTTCACTTAGTGTGCAGCAAAACAAAAACACATATTTAAACCATGCATATTCCTTCACAGCTGAATGAGGATTGGATTTGCACAGATACTGCCTTAAAACAACACTGGCAGCTGCAAATGAAAACTGTAGTAATGAAATAAGATAGTGACACGTTGTGGTGCAGTTGTTTTCCAACCCGCGGCTCTGGAGGGGCCAAAAAATGACTAAAGGGGTTAAAAAGAAGAAGGTAAAAGTAAGATTGTATGGACCTTCATTCATTCTTTTCTAATGAGCCACAATCAGGTCAGATTTTCCATGTGTGCACTTGTACTTTGCAGTTCTGCACAGAAGCACTTTGGCAAACGTTGTCACGTCAGGGTAAACACTCGGAGGACGGAAGCTTATTAACACAATAAAGAAGAAATACTTAAAGACATTTATGAGGAAAATCATACGGAAATAAGTGTGTTTGGGGATGTAAATGGAGCGGACCATAGAAATATAATAAATGAACATAAAAAATAAATTAGCCATTTTTATTTATTTTATTTTTGTTTATTTTGATTTAAATGGTTAGCAATTGACTGAACTGATACTGAACATGTTTATTTTGACATTATTTTATTTGTATTTATTCTCTATTTTCTCAGAGTTCATTGCTAGAATTGTTTGACAATGTAGTCGATTGTCACACGTGTTAAATATTCCATAAAAAAAGTGATTTGTTTTGGAAATCAGCTGTTAAACGTTCCCCTCTAAAATCGGTATCAGTCTCAAAACTCCAATATCGTCCGTGCCCTAATATGAATATTAAAAAATATATAATAAATGCAAATAGAACAAATGAACAAGAGGAAAATGTGTTAATTAAGGAATTAAATGGGGAATTCATATAAAAAAGAAGCAAATTAAAGCAGAGATATTAATTGTATCATTTAATGAATGCATACATGTATTTTAAATGTTATTTTGGTACATTTAAATATTGAGTAATCTGTTTATTTGTTGGTTTTGCAGCTTGCATTCTCAATAAAATGCCATCCACAGCTTTTAAAATGAAGAGCGGTTTGACTTTAATGTGCCTGTTAGGCCTCGTTTAAACCTGGTTAACATGGGTTTAAACTGTGTGAGCCATTAACATGCATTATTCCTCATCATTCACACCTTAATGCAAAGATGTTAACAGGGTCTTAGCAAAAGCATTGACTGTTGCCCCGATGCTTAGCCTACTTAAATAAAACCTTAATGTTATCGGCTGCAGATTGAACGTGTCACCAGCACCATATTCTCAACACTTATTACAGGTTACATGGAGGCTCCTTCCACTTGTAGAGTGTCTGTCGTGTTGATGTGATAATCACAGGCTGCCCCGGAGTCATGTTGCACATCATTGTCTCGTGGGTTTGGCGGGTTTTGTTGAGTCGGTAATCCAATCAGTGCGCTGGAATCCAGTCATTTAATCGCTGCCTGCTGTTTGGAGACGTATCACAGGGTACCCCCCCCGTGATCCGTGAACATTAGCGACTGGTGGGAGAAAAGAGCTTTACAGCTTTTACTCAGTATTTATGGAAAACCCTCTCTCTGGGTCCCGTAGTGTCACATGACCTGCAGTCCTGACTGTGTTTTGTGATTGTACGTGTTAATGTCTCCCCGCAGGCCTCCATGCGACTGACCTTAGCGACCCTGCTGTACTCTGGGAAGTCTCCCGACGGACACCACATCTTGGTAAATGTTTCTGCCACATCGAGAGAACTGCCAAGTGTACCATTAGTGAGAAACTGAACTCTCACCCACTGTCTTCTGTGTGTGTGTGTGATCTCAGAGCAGTGCCAAGTACCTACACAAGGAGCTGCCTGTACGGATCGCCCATCGCATCAAGGGCTTCCGCAGTTTGCCCTTCATCATCGGCTGCAACCCCACCATCCTGCAAGTGGTAAGAGCACAATACTCGAGATGCAGCCAGGTCCGGCTCCTGGCTACAGCGCACAGTAGACGAAGCCGGGGCGTGTCGCGGGCCATGCAGCAGATTCTATAATAAGAAAATGACAACTGGGCCACTGCACAAGAGTGGCATGGCTGGACTTTGAATGAAAGGAGGGAGATGCTGTCTGAAGGTGAAGTCAGTGCGTTTACATAAATGGTCTTTCCTCGCTTAAGGTAGTAGTCAGATCATTGAAGTTCTCCCACGTTTACAAGAGCGGGGGAGAATGAGGAAATGACGGGAGTAACTCCACCTCCTTTACAGTAGGTGGGGCTCCGGCAACATTGAGCTGGTCGGAATACGGCTTTTTCTACAACTTGGAAAGCGCGGAGAACGCGGATGACTTTTTGACAGAATGACGGCAGAAACGGGTCTTCTTGGTTGTGATTTTAGTTGCCATGGTGAAGTCCTCCCTCGTTTTAAAGGTAAAGCTTGTGTTGTTTTTTATCACGTTGTTTCGGCACCGTTGCTTCCTGGTTTATTCTACTTCCGGGTCAAAAGCCACTGCCGCGGAGTTTGGAGGGGGGGGGGGGGGGGGTTATAACCCACGGAGCACGTGCAGGCGCCTGACCCGATCTGGCCCCGGTTAACGTGTTTGCATGCACAAATACTCGGGTTACTGAAGGAGTTTTCTAGGTCTGTTAACCGGAGTATGAAACATCCGATATTACCCGGGGTACGGGTTTACATTACGGCGTTTGAGAAACTGGAGAATTGACTTAACCTGAATATAATCACGTTTTTAAACGGCAGGTAAAGTTAGGAAGAGGCTCAGGAGATGCAGGAGCTAATGTGACTGCTGTGAGCGACCTGAACTTGAACCTATTCACGAGCAGTGTTCACATACTGTATGTCAGTGCAAAAATGTTCTTGAAGCAGCATCAGCTTTGAAATTTGATGATTCAGTTTGAACCACTAATCTGCTGTTACTGTACACCAGGCTACAGCTGGCTCCATGAAGCTATGCGTTAAGGTTGGAGTGGCTTGTTTTTAGGGCTTTCTAATATCTGGTACCATTGGTTCGCACCGTGCCCGAGTACAATTGCCCCCCTGCCGTTAGCCTTCCCTTTAGTAATGTTCCATAACTGAGTACACATGCGTCGCCATCTACGGGCCATTTGTTTCTGTTGTCGCTACAGTGTAGAAAAGGCTGATTCCAAGTCCGTACACCTGCCTTTCTACTTTAGGATGAGCCCTGCACACGCTGCATGTATATGCAAATATTAGAGGAGGCCGGCAGCGTTGAGAAATGCCTTTGCAACTGTACTCGCCGACTGCTACCTGTGTTAAATAACAGTCCACTTCTTCGTACAGTTTGTTTTCACACCTGCTGCGATCCGTACCAGAGCAAACATGAACTTGACCTTGCACAGGAGCTCGAATCCTAGCAATAAGTCGCAGGTTCACGTCACACGGAAACCCGTCTTTTCAGGCCCCAGGCACACACTAATCAAACAAACGGGACTTTGGGGTCAAGTGCACGTGGATCCAGGCCAATGTCCCTGAGGGGAAAACCTCCTTAGGATCAGAGGAACTGATGTCGCTGGATGGCAGACATCGCGTTAGACGCTCGCTGTCTGACAGCACTTAGCATAGATTACATATATTTTAGATCTCACCGGCCTGTGTGTAATACAGTGTTACCTTTTGACCTCTTCAGATGTTTCCCCTTCTTGGAAGTAGGAGGAGTTGTGTCATAAATCTCTGCTGTGCTTGACAGCGGCCGTAACCTTCACTGTTCAGCACATGGGTCAACTTGACATGACACATCACTGATAAGCAAAGCAGTTATTTTCACAAGAGCAGGGAGCATGAGGGTGGACAGAGTCAGTTTAAAGATTGTCATGGGTTTGGTTCACACTCTTATTTAAGCAGGCAGGTGGTGCACTGTGGTTGCCAGTTCTAATGACAGACCTTTACCTGCCTTTAGTGCCTAACCTCAATGTTATCAATGCACATGAAGCACAACGGGCCTCATTCAAGAACCCCTCATAGAAACGCATTTTGTTGTTAAAGGACAAGAGAATTAAGAGAAGTTGTCACATTCACCAGTGTCTGTGTGTGTGTGTCATTCACCAGTGTGTCTGTGCGTGTGTGTGCATGTGTGTAATATCCAGAGCAACCAGGACTCAGTTCCTGGAAAGGCGCATTGCTGTTGAGTTTTTCAAATGCCACTCTGGACAAACAAAATTCCTTTAAACCTCCTCGTGAGACGGTGGCAGGACCTTCAGCTAACCAATAGAACTATGTGAACGGCTTATGTGTAGATTCACAAAATGATATCAGAGTCTGACTCATCGTGTGTCATCCAGCCACTACCCGTAACCGTATCATGTTTCTATATTAGGAGTCCAAGCATTTTTATTTATTTATTTAAATGTATTTTTCCATCAGTAAAACTCATCCTCCAGCCCGCACCGTACAAGTTATGCAAGTGAAACTTTCAGGTGACGTTAAGACCGCTTGTATCCCCCCCGTGGTCCACCTTGCCCGACTTTCGCGGTGGGCTCGGACCCCCGTTGATGCCGTGCTTGCAGGTCTAGTTTCCACTGTGTGTTTCTGGTTTTGATCCGTGTGGGAACTGCGTTTCCCTCCGTCTCTGCATGTCTTGTGGCTGATGAACTTTCACCTAGATTCCTCCCTTTCTGGAGCTCCTCTGTGCACATTATATAACGCGCAGCTCCTTTTGTATGCCACCAGTTGCAATCTAGGTCAGGGTGACCGTGCTCACTCTATCAGCTTTTCTATCAAAGGGAGAAACAATACGCGGATACACATCCAGATTATGAATCAAAGCTTGACAGTGTGGTTATTAAAACTTTGGTTTAACTGAAGAACAAAGCTTCTTTCATGTCGAAAAAATGTCGAAACATCTTGAAATGTTCTGTGAGATCGGCCACATATGGGCCCGTCAACAGGGCTGTGGGGCCCAGTCAGGGGGCCGGTGCTGGTGCTGGTGCTGGTGGTGGTGGTGTGATGTTCACGGATAATCTGTCTAACTACAGCCTCCACCTCTCCTGTCTTCTCTTGCAGCATGAACTGTATATCAGAGCCTACCACATGCTCATTGACTTCCCCCTGGTAAGTGTCTCTCACACACAGGAAACACACACAAGTTCATAACCAACAATTTCTTAACTTAGCAGGGCGCGGTTTTTATTTCGGACCGTAAACAGGAAGTGTGAACATTTGTTTTCGAGGCGTTTGCACTAGCAGTGTCAGGATTGGTCGATCTGTTCAGCACTCAGCCAGTCCACATGTAGCCCCCCTAACCCACACTTACATTAAGTTATTCTTTAATTATGTTGATTTACAGTTTATGAATAAAAGTATAATCAAAATCGAAACACAAAGACAATGGAAATATAAAAGAAGAAGAAGAAGAATTACTTTATTTATCCCGCACGGGGAAATTAAATTTTTTCACTCTTATTATTAATCATGTTACACACACAGGCCTGAAATACACACATGCACAAACAGGACCTATACATGCATTAGGAGAGATGTTAGAGCGAGGGGGCTGCCAGTGATCGGCCCCCCGAGCAGTTGGGGGTTCGGTGCCTTGCTCAACAGCACCTCGGCAGTGCCCAGGAGATGAACTGGCACCTCTCCAGCCACCAGTCCACGCTCCATACATGGTCCAGACAGGGACTTGAACCAGCGACCCTACGGTTCCCAGCCAAGTCACCTATGGTCTGAGCTACTGCCGCCCAAAAATGTACAAAATGACACAGTCTATATCTATAATATGTCTGAGATCTCTACAGTGTCATTTAAACTAAAGTAATAATAGTTTATTGACCTTTCAGCATTAGAGCCCATCCTCACGGAGACGTGGTTTCCTGTAACCGCACAACTTTCTTATCGCTTTGGCCGAGCATTCAAAAACCAGGTCCTGAGTGGATAAATCTGAAAACACCCCCTAACGTACATTTCTCCTTTTACCCTGATGGTCTAAATTAGTCCCTAAATTTGTCGCTAGTCGCTTTTTATAAATAAAGTTGCTAAGAACAGTAACTGCAGAGTTACAGCGCCACATACAGGCCCGGCATGTGAACTACAGCGCTTTGAGTCGGTTTCACTGGTTTCATGTGGACGCAGATATTTCTTGCGCCGATGCCGCGTGGACGGAAAACTTTTTAAGGATGACGGAGAAAAAAAGGTCGTTTTCGATTGTGTGGACGTGCCCTAAGAATTGTTAAAAGACCCAAATTTAAAGATAAATCTAAATATCTGACAAATCGAATAAAACTTCTTTAAACTGACCACAGAGTTAAATAAAGTCTCAGGCCTGAACACATCCTGTGAGGTCGAGACATCGTTCCTAGCGCTTGGGCTTAATCAGAAAAACCCTTTAATTTATATTTAAATTATACCTGCCTTTGAATTTGGATAAGGTGTTAGAGTACAAAGATAAATAGCTGACAAGGGTTCAGTTTCAGTGACCATGCAGTGTGAAATGTGGGTCACTGAGCGTCTTCTGGTCACGCTCGGTTCTGTCAGTACCTGTAATGCTGCCGACGAGGACAGACCTGCTGAACATGTTTTCTGTTCTGCACTATGGAAACGCTGGCATCCATGCGTTCCTGCATTTAGATTCTCAGGCTCGTCTGAAAAAAAAAGTTGCCCTGCGCCTTCCTGCGCGGGCTAAAAACAGCCAGAGAAAGTTACCTCCCACATACAGTCACTGAATCAGGATGGATGCACTTTAGCCAACGGGAGAAGGTGCTTGTTCGTAGAACACCGTTCACACAGGTTAGTGCAGTTCAAAGTGTTTCACAGGTGTCTGTCGTCCGATAACAGCAAGTGTAGATCTGAACAACAACAGAAAGGACAAAAAGACCAATGCACGCGAGACAATGAAAATGATGTTAATGTAATAAACCAGATTTAAGTGGAGTGGAGTAAAAACTAGCACAAATAACTAGATAAAAATATGTAAAAAACAACAAAAATGAAAGTAAAACAGTCAGATTTCAAAAAAATATAGTAATATAGTGAAATACATGACAGTAAAACACAGTAAGATAGATTTGGCACTTTAATTAATATTGAATTGAATTGAATTAATAGTAATAATAATAACGATATTGCTAGAGCTGCTGCCCCCGCGACCCGACCCTGGATAAGCCGTTGAAGATGAGTGATGAGTGATAACAATATAGTAAAATAAATGACAGTAGAATACAGTAATCACAGAGATTCTCTGGAAAATCCTCTGCACCAAAGTAATGTCTGATAAACCCACTACAGTTAGTGAACTGTGGAAGAGACTGAAGAAGAACGCAGATCAAACCAGAGCAGTGTGAGAAACCAGTGATGTCCTGTGGGTGCAGACGTGCTGAAGTCATTCAAAGCTGTGGCCTCTACACTTCCTGTTCATGTTTGAATCCTAGAGAAGAAAACAGTGTTGAAATCTGCTCGTCTGACACAATCAACACTGTCCTCTAATTCTGATTACTGCTTTTTGTTTTAACAAAATAAAGGTTTTTGTTAAAGCGCCTTGGTTCTTTAAAAAAGATCACGCTAGTGCAGCAGTGGTATAGCTACAGAGGATATTCTATCAAATTATGAACAATAGAAAACAACACAATTCCAGAATAAATCATTAATAATTTGTGTAATTTTGACCTCAAGTGAAGATGCAACATAAAACCCGGCCTCTGGTCTGTTCCCAACACAGTCAACAGATGAGGAAGAAGAGTACTTCAGGACATTAACATCACGTTAAAACAGGAACACATCAGAGAAGAAGGAAGCCCCTTAGTTAAAATGATATACTTAAGGAAATAAAAGGCCCGTTTCACAGTGTGAGTGTGCGTTTTTATTTGCAGATCCAGGATCAGGACGCCAATGCTCGCTTCTGTAAACTGGTGCAGCAGCTGCTGGACGACCACAAAGACGTGGTCACCATGCTGGCTCAGGGCTTCAGGGAGTGTCGCAGGCACATCCAGGTAAGAACTGCCCCACTGTCCCAGGATGGACCACATGTTCGAGCATATCCCCCACTCATGACTTTGTTCTGATAGCTCATGAATCACTCAGAGCTACGGTTCATTACTGGGGGTCCTTACAGCCCCCACCACTGCCATCTTTACAGAAAGGTCAACTTTGACCCCGTGAACTCTCATCTCACAGAATCTTTAACTCTGACTCTAAACAAGGGGAAACGTCATTCTCTTACAGTGAACCTTGAATTTTGGTTGTTTATAGCACAATCTAGTCATGACCGAAAGAACGAGGTCGTGGGTACATGCGGCCTGAAATGTGTTTCCTCAGGAGGGGGTCTGGAGTCTCCCTTAGAGAGAGGGGGAGAAGTTCAGCATCCGTGAGGAACTCGGAGTAGAGCCGCTGCTCCTTTGTGTTGAAAGGAGCCAGTTGAGGTGGTTCAGGATCATCTAGTAAGGATGAACCCTGGGCGCCTCCCTAGGGAGGTGTTCCAGGCACGTCCAGCTGGGAGGAGGCCTCGGGGAAGACCCAGGACCAGGTGGAGAGATTAGATCTCCACACTGGCCTGGGAACGCCTCAGGATCCCCCAGTTAGAGCTGGTTAATGTGGCCCGGGAAAGGGAAGTTTGGGGTCCCCTGCTAAAGCTGCTGCCCCCAGGACCCGACCCCGGATACGTGGTTGAAGATGAGATGAGATGAGATATAGCTCAATGTCCTTTGATTTATTGGGATTAAAACGTGCAATCATCAGTTCACTGCATAGTTGTAATTTACTGCAGCTGTGAGGTGTTTGGAAAAGCTTGAAAAGTGCTTAAATCTGTCTTTGGAAAAGCTGCAGAATCTCAGTTTTATAGTCGCTGAGGTTAGTTAATATGTCGGAAATTGTAATCGGCTAAGAACATTGCAGTTGATGCGTCTGTGTTGATACAATAATCCCTGTTATTCGACGCGTTTCACGAGCTCTTCTGTGTTTCTTCTGTCGCAGGACGAGGCGATCATCCGCAGCTTCCTGGACACGACGCTGTGCTCTCGCCTGGGAATCCGAATGTTGGCCACGCACCACCTCGCTCTCCACGAAGACAATGTACGTGCACGCGTGTTCTCTGTGACTCAGACAGTGTTTAAACGTTTGACCTGTGTTGTTCTCCCGGAGCAGGACACG